>NW_008237681.1:7704070-7802061 GCF_000691975.1 Corvus brachyrhynchos
TCCTGCTGATACTCTGAATATGTAGCCAAAAAAGTTTATACCAAGTACTGACCTGATCATTTTTCTCTCTTTTCCTTACTAAAGTCCCCATGGAACTGTAGTTTGTTGAATAATGGACACAGAAGGAGCCAGAGATATACTTTGCGTACATGATCCCCCCCATTAATCTCAGAGAATAGGCACAATACAAAAATTAGGAGAACTTTGGTGTTGGAGAATTCATTAGAATTAATTAGAATCAAGTCTGTATTCTGAAATAAACTGCTGCAGTTCACTTATCCTTCCCAGTTTTCCTATCATTCTTTATGAATAAAAGCCCAAATCTCTGACTGAGTTACATTTGGGGACAAAAAAAAGAATGCTTCCTAATTAGCTATTTTAATACCAGAGTTAGCACAGAAAGATTGCAGAATAACCTCTTAAAAACCTTATTTTCTGTTTTTATGTCAAGGAAGTGCTCTTCTTTCTTCATCTACATTCCTGTGTACTTAAAAAGCTAATTTGAAACTGTAATGTTATCTCCCTATGAAGGCACATTTATTTTTTTCTTTTCATTTAAGAGCTTTTAAAAGCATACTTGAAAAAATTATTCTAGCCACTGTTTTATCTTTTGCTAACATTTCAGAATGATCTTGGGCATTTTACAGATCGCTATAAACACAGTAGAAAGCAAGAAAATTGCATTTTTTTATTCTATGTCCTTGCTTCCTCATTATTT
Source organism: Corvus brachyrhynchos (assembly GCF_000691975.1). Taxonomy (NCBI): domain Eukaryota; kingdom Metazoa; phylum Chordata; class Aves; order Passeriformes; family Corvidae; genus Corvus; species Corvus brachyrhynchos. Next base: position 7,704,789 of record NW_008237681.1, read on the forward strand.
TTTTGTGAGTGAGGAAGAAAAACCAGTCTGAATCTATTGAACCAATTATATGCATGCCAAAATATTCTAGAGAATACTTGAAAATGGGAGGGTTTGGACTGTTCTTTGTCTTCTTTCTTCAGTATTAATTGCATTTCCTCAGTGCATATGACTCACTGCATTTCTAATGCAATCTGATTTTTCTAAATCAAAAATTTTAAAAATATGAAATCGATGTGATTCAAGATGAGACTTGGAGCAGCTACTCAGCACAGTCAGGACTGTGGAGGCTTGCAACCTTAGTCTGAAGGGACTGCACAGTTGCTGGGCTTTGGTTGTATCAAGGAGCTGTTTAGAAAGGAGAAGAACAAGTTCCCATGCCTTTGTTCCTATTCTTCTCCAGAAGGCAAAAGGGATGAAATGGGGTTTACTCAAACAGAACAAAAATGTGTATGGCAAACAGAGCCTCTAAAAGGGCTCGTAGAACGAGTGTACAGTGAGGAATCATGGAGTCAAAGCAGCTTTTTGTAGCAGGAGAGGGCTGCATAGCTTTGTGAGAGCAGAAGATGCAATCTAGCTGCAAGACTCAGAAGTGAGCTAATCTGCAATGGACGAAGAGAGCACCAAGATTTTGAAGGTGGTCATTAGTTCCAGGTAACAGAAAATACTTTTGACATCCCAGCAGACAGATTTACAGTTTGTGCTTGATGGAGATCTAAATACAGCCTCTCTGTGTTAACTCTTCTTATTACTGTAATATCTGGAGTTCCTAAGAGTGAGAGCACTATGGCTGTGCTACTGTATGGCAAACCCCTCTTTCCCCTGAAATTCAGAGGAGGGGTGCAGAAGAGGTTTAATAGCTGTCAGATGTTACCCCTTCAGGCACACTGCAGCCAGCAGTATTTGCAGCTACACAGGACAGCCTTTGCAAAACAGGCCAACACTTACTAGTCTACTGGCATACAAGAGCAGTTTGATTTCTGAATGGAAAAGCAAAGCTTAAACATGTGTCTGTGTTGGCAGCATGAATTACTTTCCTGCCTAAGTGTCCAGAATTTCTTTATTCCTTCTTTACATTTCCAGCAGAGCTCACAACTGGGAATTCAGACATCAGGGTTTTGTCCAAGTTTTAGTCAAGTCAGTTTGACATGTTCCTCTTTCCTTGGCTGCTAGTGTTTATAAGTCGATACTTGGAGTGTTCATTCTCGTCCCACCCACGGTCATTCCATTCATATGTGGGCAGTTTTGGGGATTTCACTCAGTTTTCTTCCAGCCCCTTGTCCTGAAAATCCCTTAGCCCTTTCAGTACCAGGTGACAACAATAAAAAGTGAGGGGTGAAACCATTGTGGGTTTCATTTTAAAAGTAACTGTACTATGTTTTAACGATAAACCATACTAGTTACTACGCGTCAGTTAATATAACTTGACAGATAAATGCCATGTAGTCCTACCAGCTTCAGTCTGGATTACTTACATACTGTTATGTAGAGAATCCTGAAAAGCTGGCTGAAAAGTTTTACATCTTTTAATAAGGCTCCTAGCTAAGTTAAATTTAAAAGATATGGAGAGTGTATAGCAAGATTGTACTAACCTCATTGTGACTGGTAAAACGTGTCCTTTTTTCTTGTTTTTCTGGTTTATTCTTCAATGAGAATTGAAAAAAATTATAAAAATTTTACTGAGTAGGGCCCTATCATGGAACTGAATTACAAAAGAAAAATCTTTGCTATAACTGTAAAAAAATGGGGGTGGGGGGAGGGGGATGTTGCCTTATGTTCATGAATGTAACTGGCACAAATTTCTAATCTTCTTGAAGTGTATTCATTTTACAAAGCTAAGGTAGCTTTCTTCTGTGACCTATGCAGCACCACTCATACAAGCTGTTTCCTGTTTACAAATCAGTATTTTTATTGCCTCAGTGACCTTAGAAAAGCAAGAACAATTTCTGATCATTTCCTGATACGAATTGACAGTAGCAAGTCCTATAATAGCATATGCTAATTTTTTTTCTTATTTGTATCAACATGGGGTTTGTATTTGGACAGCCATTTTGAAATGTTTCACTGTATATCAAAATAATAAGTCCTAATGGATTGCTTCCTGCTTGACTAGACAAAAGTTTTTGGTTTTTTTGGTTTTTTTTAATGTATGCCCAAGCAAGTTTAAAAGAAACAGTAGAGCAAAATAAAGTAGATTTGCTGTTAATAGCCTTGCTTGATCAGGTATTTATATTCTGGGTATGGTTTTATTATATATTAAATTCTGACATTAAGGTAGCTTTTCCTCTCTGAGGTCAGTAGTGTTCAGATTAATCAGGTTGACATTTCATGCCGGTGGGTCATGAACTGTTGATAATAGCATTAAATGGTGATTCACTTGCTGCAGGGAGCACAGCTCATTATCCAGTCACTATATTAAATCATCGCCACAAACAGCTAGAATCCTGTGCGTGTGCATGCACGCATCTGTACACACACACATACACACACGGAAATCCGGGTGGAGATCTCTGTCATGTAGCTATCCATTTCTCTGTTTATAGCAATTGTTAAAGCTGTTTCCAGCATGCAAGGATGATGGACATCTCCCCATTTGGGAGACTGGAATACTTTTCTCTGAAAAATCTGTTTATGTATGAAACAGGACGATGCGGTTTATTTCCTAGCTTCTGTCCAAAAATGGGGGATAATTTTTTTAGCCAGTTCCATGTTAGACAAACACAAAGAAAAATACATGCGCATCATTTCTACAGTGTTAGTGTTGGGAAAAGAGCAAGATGGAAAATGAAAACAATGGAAATTCAAATTGCTTGTGTTCATTGGGTATGAATTTTTATTTAATGCTGTGTTTCAGGGGCTTCTATATTAGTTTCAGATGTGCTACTTCCTGTTAGAAACATTCATACTTAAAAAAAACCAAATTAGATACTGTCCTAGTTCAAGAAAAAGTGTATCTATCATAATGGAAAATTTTAAAATAGAACGCTGTCTAAATAGCCTAACAGTGGATTAACTAAGTTGAATGAGGGAAAATTCCACCCTAATGCTTAAAAGATTTTGCAGATAAATGCAAATCTTACTTACTTTTAAGTTTCATTTTTCTTAAATTACATTTGAGTAAAGAGTGTTGCAAGGTATGTGTCCAGCAAATAATAAGAAATGTTGGGATTTTTTTCTCCTACCTGGAGCAGAGAACTGCGGAGTTTTCTCCCTCCCTGTCCTCTGCCTCCCCCAGCTGAGCCAGTGTAATTCATTTTAGTGCAAAACTGACCGTTGTTGAAAGGCAACGCTTAGGGGGACTTCACCTTAAGGTATATGCAGGCTGGCTTGAAGTATAAGCTTCTCAAGGTCTTCATAATTGACACTAAAAAGTATTTTGTTTTAATATATTATATATTTTTCCTAGAAGACATTATGTTTAATTAGTATATAAATATTAATTACCATGAGAACCGTGTTAACCTCAGTATTAACTTTAAAACTGAGAAGTTGTGGGGTTTTCATATAGATGCATGTTTTTTTACATTTATATAAATGGTTACAGAACAGGAAACCATTTTGTGAAGAAATTAGCACACTTTATACTTTAAGAGAAGTTTTAAAAAAGGTATCTTGAAGGGAAGCATTTTACATTCATCAAACTGCCCTTTTTTTTTTTTTTTTTAAGGTTAAATAGCTTCTAAGAGTGCCAAGAGAACCGGAGTAACATGAAAAAGCTGTAGGCCGCTAGAGGTCACTATTTGGTAATCAACTTCTAATGAACCAGAACTGTCGAGAAGGCCAATAAATTACACTGTGGATTTTTCTAATTATGAATTCCTATTTAATCATTCAATGACAAGTTAACTGTGGCAGCAGTTCTATGTACTTTGCATACACAGTTATGTTAATGTACTATTATATTTCTTAGGATGGAGGTCCTCCATCATTAGAGCAGTTCATTACCAAAGAGTCTCTTATCTAATCATAATTACTGATTATGAGAAATAATTAACTTTGTTACCCTCTTGATTCTGTTCGTTGGCAAAATGCAGTCTTTCTCTTTTCTTGTTTTTTAAATGGAAGGCCAGGCCAAGTACTGACTTTCAATTCCTTTACGTTACAGAAAAAAGGTTAAATTGGTTTTGTGTAAAATTGCCTAAGTTGCAGTGTTGGAATACTTCCAGGCAGTACAGAAAAAAGGGGTTCACAAATATTACAGTGGGTCTCCTTAAGTTGTCATTCAGCACAGTTAAATATGAAAATGTGTTTTGTTTTGTGAAAGTACAGCATTTGGAGCATGTCAACATTTGTAAATTTAAACCATATGATTGCATATTGGCTCATCCTGAAACAATAAATGTAATAATAAAAATAGTATCTCTTCTTAAAAATATTTCCATATTAAACTCAGAATTAGTTCATATATAAAGAGATATGACTTTTAATTAAATTACAAGGTTTGAACTCATTGTATAAGTGGCATCAAGTACATTTGAGAACACTGAAAAGTACATTGCATTTTAGGCTGAAGGGCAATGCTAAGTCTAGTTCTTTGAAAGAGATGTACTATCTGTTTTGCAGAGAGGTAATAATAGAATTATGTGTAGAGGATCCCTGAACAGGAAATAGAACTGGGAAAGGCCTTGAAACAAAGGGATTCTTTAAATGGAATCTTTCCAATTTAGGCTGTTTTTCTAGCAGTTGTCGTAATCTTGCATTATTGTATTGCTTTGCCTTTCAGTGCCTTAAAGCTTTGAGAATTAACTTTGACTATGCTGAAATTAGGCAGCAGAAAGTGATTTGTTACTTTGTAGGTACAGAGTTAGGCATGCTTTAAAATAAGCATATATTTTAAAGGAGCAGCTGAAAGATAAGACTGTGTGGGCTCTTGACTGTATCCAGAGGCAAGATTCAATGCCAAAGTGCTTGAAAAAAAGAGCAGACATATCTGAAACAATGCACAGGTGATGGTTCAGATTGTAAAAAAAATTCTTGGTCTCATACCACCAATGACACTTGAAGGGACAGAGTTCAAAAGTTCATTCAAAAATGTTCAGTGCAGTCTTCACTCCTATTATTTATGCATTTCTTTCCAATTTCATTTGGTAAACCTCTGTCAGTTGTCCTCTCATAGACTGTACCAAAAACAGGTAAAATTAAAACTTTCAGCTGAGAAGCTCCCTAGGAGAAAATACTGGAGACTGATTTATTTTAAAACTACCTGTCTGACACTTCTTTCTGGCTATACATTTCTATTTTATTTTAAAATTTTGTTAGATTCCTGCTATTAAATACTAGATATTTTTTAAATGTTGTGAATGTAAATATGCCCCCACTGATTTGGATTGGCTTGTGGCATTGCTACATGCTACTTAAGATAAACCAGAAATGCTTAGGAACATATATGCTATGTTATCCACCCCATTCAAATGCTTTTTGTTTTATTTTTCTGTGTTTATTGTCTTTATTTTCTTATATGACATTGAAAACACTAATGAATGCATCGACAGAAATTTACCTGCTTCTGCAGCTGGCTTTTTAAGAAGCAGACCTTTTATCAAGAGGAGCACATGAACCCATACCTGTTGAGTAATGCAGTTTCAATGTACATCTCAGTGTGACTGTGTTTTTCTTTTTTAGCAGTGTGCTTAATGCTTTCATTATTCAGAAAAAAAAAACATGCCATGTTTTGTTGGTTTTCAGGATCTATAGAAAAATAATATGATAAAATCATGAAGTACTAAAGTGTTTCAAGTAATTTGTTTTTGTAAAAGGGGATTGATATCTTGTTAAAGTTGTACTAATACTGGAGAAACAGGTAAACAATAATATTAAATATCCCTGGTTTATTTTTTCTTGAAGGTTTTTGTTTTGCTGTTACAATAAAAGAGTTTCCATCTTTTACATATCTATTCCACAGCACTATGTAAGCACAGCTGCATTTTGCTGTGGAGTTAAGGTAGAATGTGCAAGTATTTTATACTTTCCGGACAGAGACATTCAAGTCCAAGTAGCAAAATCTGCAAACGTGGTGGCTTATAGCTGACTGCTTCTTGTGATTTAAAGAAATCAACAAGACTGGCTGTGCATCTGGTTTTGTTGGCCATACATTTACATGTATGTTGTTCAGTCAGAATGGATGAGATGAAAAGCTGTGATGACAAGGTGGATTGTTGGATCTGTTTGTGGCTTTTGGATATTCCATGCAAACATTAAGCTTCTGCAGGCTTGATGTTCACTTTGGTATTGTCTGTGAACTTGAGTTAGAGCAACTAACTATATGAATATAAGAATAGCTTTTCTGGAATTTTGCCATCTCTTTTTCAAAGGGAACATTATAAATGTCTATCCCTTTGAGTTTTTTCTTCCATAGTCACACAAGAGTCTATTTTCTGGTTGCTGATCTTCTGCATAGAGTAGAAGCTTTTCAAGAAAGCGAGGTTGTGATAATATTAGAAATGCAGCTCTTCCCTCTTTCTAACACCAGACAAAAATTATTCTTGATTTTGCACTATGTGATTGGGATAAAGTTTTATTTCTAGGACTTGAAACCTCATCGGTGAAGACAAGAATTATGCCTACTGAATTTCAGTCGCGTGGAGGGTTAACAGTGGCCCACATAGTGGAGGAGCTGCACGCATGTTCATGTTTAATTTTTGGACTTCTCCTAAAAGACCAGAATTTCAAGCAGTAGTGCAGGACAAGATTTATTTTCTTTGAAGGACTATTTTCTTTGCTTCTTTTCTATTTGATGTTTCACATGTATTTGATGCTGTGCTTGCTTGCTCAGAACCCAGCAGCAGTTAATCAGACAGCTCGGTGTCATGTGCTTTATTTACATTTGGACTGTCTGAAATCTGCTTTGAAACTTTGGGATCTTGTATATGTGGAATGTATTGCTTCTGTTTGTCACTGGTCATCCAGCCTTCTTGCTAACGTTCAGATAAAAAATTAAATACTTGTTTTGAGCTGTGCTAAGCTCTGTGCAGGTAGTTTCGCTGTCCACAACTGTAGATACATGCAACTGTTGGTTTTAAGTTTTAATATTTCTGTATAGGTCTGCAGATGAGATTTGGACCATATATCTATATGTTAGGGATGTGTAAAGGAGTAGCTAAATCTGGTACTCCAGCAACACCTAAAAGAGTGTTTCTGTTGTGTGGGATTTTATGGTGGAGTATGGATTAAAGGTAGAGAATGGGAAAGATAACTGTCATGAACTACTGTTTTTAAATGTTTTTAATGCAATATTTGGGGTATTAAAAATAAGCAAACAAGTTAATCAAGCGTACTGTATTTCCTTTCTTATTGCAGTGCTGTTAACCTTTTTACTTGCTAACTTTTCAAGTGCTTTGATATTTCTCTTTGACATTACAATGACTTGAACTAAATGTAGTGCTTTTAAAAAAAGGCTGCAGACAGAACAATTTCATCAGGCCTTTCAGCTTGTATTTCTGTTGAAGAAGTTGAAGTATCTTATGTGTGCATTTGCCTTTTGCAACTATTTTCTTTGGCTGATCCTTGGGAGGCATCAGTTGCTACTTAATACCATCTTGTAAAATTTTCCTCGTTCATCCCCCTCATATTAAACTGCCTCAACAACAGCTTCTAGTCAGTTTTTGCATGATTTATTGAGAGGGCATATTCTTTTCTGTGTTTTGGCATCGTTCTATAATACATCTAAATCAAACTGAAGATTTTTGTTCACCATCCATGGCCAAGTTCAAGTACGAATCCCTATACAATTCTACTCAAGCCTTCTTTTGAAAACATAAAGCTTCTCATGACCATTTTGCCTATTTTGTTTAATTGGTTGTTTATCCTTCCTCCTCCACTACTTTCTACCTTCCATTTCTGACTATGTTTACATAATTTTTTCTGTTCCCAAAAGGGATATCCTCTTCTAATATAACACATGTATGTACCTATTGTTTATATGCATGTATCCTTATGATTCATGTAAATCCCCAAATACGTTTTCCTTGAGGCTCCCAAGGATCCTTGCATGTCCAGCAGCACTTCTCAGACTGGCATGTGGGACTGGAGAGTTTGGTACTGGCTTTGTCTTTGGACAGCACCTAGCAAAATTGGGACCCAACTGTGACAGCAAGTGAAGTGCTGAAGAAAGGCTCTTGGAGCAGTCTCTGCCTGCATCTTCTACCTTCATATTATCCTAGGAGGCAAAATCTGTTTAATTATGCCCTCTCATGCTGGGCTGCCCAGAACAGGTAGCATATTGCTCACCTCTCTTGCATCTTTCTTTCAGTGTCTACTACTGCTAGGAAAATAGCTGCATGGAGCATTAATGCTGATGCACACAGTCTGATCCACTCGTCTTCATTCTTGCCAGTGCTTGTGGGAGAGGGGGTGGAGGAGGAGGAGGAGGGAATTATTATTCTGCTGCTGACACAGGGAGAATGAGAGTGGCTTGATGCAACAGAAGATTATGTTCCCTGAGGATAAACAAACAGAAGGAGATAAATTAGGAGAGAGGATAATCCTGTTAATATGTGCATTCCTTAATTCTGATCCAGTTTTTCAAACTGTATAATTTCACAGAGGTTAGAAATTTAATTAATACCTGTAAACCATCTCTTCAAGTTTACCTTTCAGATTGTGAAGTAGTGTTTTGAGTTGGCATTTGAGATGCACGAATTTGCTTATAAACAGGACTTGCAGATAGTAATATGAATATCACGTGAGGGAAAAATAATAATGTGCACATCACCATCCCTTCCTTAATTAAAAAACAAACAAGCAAACAAAAAACTTCGGTTCTCTGGACTTTTTCACAATACTGTTTGTTAGGAAGTCAGAGCAGTTTATTCTTTGCAATCTTCTTGTTGCTTTTTCAGCAGAAGCTGGGCCATTGTGATATTTATCTGAATTCAAACAAGGCTAATTAAAAGAGCTGCTGACAGTTGTTGTGATCTGACTTTGACTGGAGCTTGATGGTCATTATGGGTAAATAATGAACTAGGTCTGCAAATGTAGCAGCTGCCAACTTGGGATAGAAGAACAGCTATTGCGTCCAATTTAAGGATCTATCGACCGCTTCCCTTTTCCCTGCAGATCTTCTTCCTAGCAGAAAACTAATGTTTTATACTGCTTTGTTTTGTGGTTTCAGCTATTTCTGATATAGTCTATAATTTCCTCTTAAATATTTAACCTAGTCCATTATTAGCTTTCAGAGTTAACAACTTTTCCATTGGGCTTTCTTTGCATTTTTATTTTGTTTTGTTTTGTGGGTGGGTTTTTTGCAGTTTGTTTTTATGTACAATGTAACTGCTTATATAATGATGATCATGTGTGTTTAATTTGCCTGTTGCTGCAGAATAAAAATCCACTCGGTTTTTTTCTGTGTACAGCCATAATCTCACAAATTGTATAATTCAATTATGCCGTAAAGGAGATGTTTCTACTTCCTTAAGCGTGCTTTTGTCTGGATTAATATTTGAGTGCTTGTTGTATAAATCTTGAAATCACTGACCTGAACCTCCATTTCCATTTTTGCTCAAAAATCACTAGTTTATGAGGTACGGTGATGCAAAGCTCTATTTGTCAGAAGAGAGAAACAGCAATGACTTTCATTAAGGGGCACTTCCAAGTACATTCTCGCTTCATCATGAGCTTTGCCTTGTCCCATTAGCAAGTAGGAATGGTACCTTAAAGGTAAAATGGCAAATTTTAATAATAGATTAATTCAACTTTCTTCTAGAATCCTTGGCATTATAAATGCAGTACAAACTCAGAATTTGATATACAGAAGAACTTAGTGCATCTACCCAGCGTTTGCTCAGCTGCCATTAGAAAAGGCAGTGTGCATTATGTAAAATGTACGGAGGCACTTGTGCATTAGTGCATAATGCGGCAGAACTAGGGATCTTGCTGGGAAGAAATGATCCCAAGCGTGCCCCTAAAAGACAAGTCTTGCTTTGAGATATAATGATGAAAAATTGCCCATTTATTTGTGTCTTTGCGTTTCAGCAAAAACGAAACTTGGACTCGTTGACTGTCATGCTGCCGCAGGGGTTTTGTGCACGTATGTATGCGTCCGCGGGCACGGGCGTTTCTGTGCCTGCTTGGAAAGGCCAGCGATACGTTAACAAGGGGTTATGTTATGCTGGTTTATGTTAAACCAGATCACCCCCTAACATGTGCAGAGCCATTCATCTGTGTCACCAAAACCCAAGAGAACATCTGACATGGACTTTGAAACAGAAACAGTGATCACTTACAAATCAAACATGGCACGCTCTAAACCGATTGTGCACGGCAATCTTTTCGAGAAAGGACAACTAATTGAACATGATAAAGTGTAAAGTTAATTAACACCCTTAAATTTGTTGATTACTTTCACGGGATTATATTGTTCGTTGAGGAGCAGCTTTCTGTCCCAGCTGTCGCCTTTTTAGCGAATGTCGCTGGTAAACAATAGAGACACCATAACAAGTCGTAAATGGTCCCTGTGACAGCAGCCCCTTGTGAGGCTGCATCTGTAGAAAATGATTAGAACAATTGCATTTTAAAGACGGCTCACATTGCAGCCCGGTCCCATCGGCCCTCTTCTTTATCTCTGCTGATGGCAGACTGGTTAAAACATTTAAGTTCTTTTGAGCAAATTAAGTGATTTACTGTGTTTTAGTTATACGACAGTAGAATAGCTTCATAGCACTAGCTTTGATGCTGATTTTTATAATAGAAAGAAACACAAGCTCTTGGAGTGGTGGTGTGCTGTGGGGTTTTTTTTGAGTCTGTTCCATTTACATGTTTCCTGGAAATAGATTGATGATGGCAGACATTGTCTAAGAAGCAAGTAGAAAAAACTGATACCCTATTTATATTTTATAAAATAACTAGTCTCTTCATGGTTATTTTAAATTTATAGTATGGTTTTAAATATCCTTTTATTTCCAGTAGGGATTTATAGCTGATTTTGCCTATACATGCCTTTTAATTGGTTTTAGATTTATATGTGTAGCAAAACAATAGTAACCTTTTCAGTTAATCTTTCCTTGTGTATCTTGCTTTAACTTTTCATGAGTTGCAAAGACAAAGTATTTGGTGTGAGCTGGCAGGTACTTAAAAAAATATGCTTAGTCCTTAAAAATACACACTCACACAAGGTACACAGATGCAGCCTCTCAAGCTCAGCCTATCTGAAAGAGAGCAAACATGACAAGAAGCTGCTTGTTTGAGGCAGCTGCAGTTGCTTAAACTGCATTTTTTCAAAAAAAAATCAGAATAAAAGACCAGTGTTCCCTTGCACTTCCTAAAGTGTAACAGGCAAAGCCTCAACTCTTGTGCTTGAGGGTGCAACATTGTAAAACAAGATGGAGGATTAAAACTCTAGCAATATTCTTGTTGTTTGGTTGGGTTTTTTTAATCTAGTTTAGATCACAAAATTAGTTGTTAAAATTGCAACTAAATGTTGAGTTGAAAAATAACAAAATAGATTATTTTTTGCTGGAGCTTCTTGATATTACAGCCTTCATCTCCTACTTGTCCTTTAGAGACTCTGAAACAGCTCAGTTCGTGTTGTTTGAGTCTCAACTTTGTCAGCAATAAATTTTTTTATCTGCAGGTGCAGTGCAACAGTGGTTTAAATATGTTGGCACAGGGATATGCTTGGGTGCATTGTGTTTCCATCAGTGTTACTGTTTTCAGCATTGCCACTGTGATGGTGCTGTAATGCATAGCCTTACAATATCACTTCTTTTAAACTCATCTGCCCTCTGTTCTTACAGAAGCATAATAAAGCTGAAACCAAAAGCAGATACTTTCATATAACACCTTTACGTTAACATTTCTTTTCTAGCCAATTGTGTTCTTAATAATAACGAAACTGATAGAAACGAAGCAGTTTTAATGATGTAGCTACAGAACCTTTCTGAGCTTTTTTTGGAACTGGAAACATCAGTGGCAAATTTCAAGACTTTTTGCAGCAACGATAAATACTGTTTAAATAAGCACGGGAAAGTGAATATGGAAGGGCAGCGTGTCTATCAAATGAGGCTGCTTGGCCTGGATGCTAAAACTTGAAGTCACCTTCAGACTGTTCCAGGGTACCTGCAACCAGTTGCTGTTGTCATGTGAGAGCTTCTAAGTCTCCATTCCTATTTTTGTCTAAAATGTTGAACTTAAGAACTGCTCTGCATCAGGTTCACTGAGCAATCCATTGGCAATTGAATGAGAAGCACCTGGGTTGAACTTGCCCCACCAGTAACAGCCAGATGTGACAGGATGCTTTGAAGTGCAGTTCTTTATATACCTCTTTTGATAAAAAAACTTAGTTTTGCAGATCTTCATCCAAAACCTGCTAGTAGGCAAGTGGGAAACCCATCTCCAAGTGGATATGCCATACTGCAGTGCTACTCTGTAACTGCTCTCCATATTTTTCCCAGTCATTTTCTTGCATGTCCCCTCAACTAGCTAGATCTCTTATATTTTTCTGCAATCCTGTTCCTATCAGTTTCTATCGCTGGGACAAACTCTGGTGCTGTTGTGACCAACAGACTTGGAGCTGATCTGCTCTGTGGGATCTGCTCTGTGGGATTCTGCACATAGGTGTGGGTTATCATCCTAGAAAAGCCAAGTATAAGACCGCAGCCATAAACTCCAGCAGTCTTGCTTTGCAGCAGAGGAGGAAATCTTAACACACACTAATCATAGATGCAGTTTCTCTGAAAACCATTCCCCGAGGACATGAAGAGACTTTTTGTATTTTAGAAAGAACAGATAGATTCTAAATGACTTTGACCCTCACAGCAGCGGTACATAAAGCATTATCTTAGGTGGTAAGATTTCTTTAAAAAAATCAAAATATGAAAAATAATAATTAGCTTATTTAAATGGCATTAGTTGCTCTGCATCTCCACTGCTCTCTTTAGCGTTAGAAACTGATAATACTTTACTGGCTTGTGTGATTGGTATGAAATCTGTGATTGTGAAATAATGCTGTGCATTCTTGTATAATGATTTTTTTTAATTTCTAATTTTAGCTGAAGTTACAGTTCTTGTACTCCTAGACTCCGTGCCAATTTTTTTTAAATTTCAAGTCTTATAAATTTGCTGCGTTGCTCGTTTGATTCTGATAAAATAGCAGATAGTTGGCAAGGACCCTAGATGATAAAATCTACCATGAAGTAATAGGTTTTTGTTTTTAAAACAAGAATTTTCCAAGCCTTCTGCATTATACAACAAATTGCTCTTTTTTTCTATTTAACTAATTTATTTTTGCTTCTTGAAATGTTTGAACAAGTGAGAGAGTGCAGCTGTCAGAAGATTAACCAGCTGAAAACTATTGTCAGCATTAATTTTGCTCTAATAAATGAATCTCTGAAGCTATTTAGCAGTCTGTAATCTAGATATAAGGCTATTGACCTGTGATGGATAGTACTGGATTTTGTTTGTAAGCTTTGACTTAAATTGTCTACTTAATTTGCTGCAGGTCAGATCACAGGATTAGTGGTAAAGGCCATTATGTGGTTTGAATAAAAATAGCTAGAGGAATGGAATGAAAACCATTGTGTTTATTAATGTAGCAATCTTTGTGGTCATGTACATAGTGAACTGGTAGCCAAAAAGACAACAATGATCTGTTTGTGCTAGCTAGTTTGGGCTTTGCTCTTAGCCCAGTTCCTGTGAGGTGCCTGGAGAGGAGTTGTTCAAGTGAGATCAAGGACTGGCTGCAAATTGGGTATCTCTCAACCTGGGCAGGAAGATCTTCACCACTGTATGTATTTCAGTACCTTAAAAGTGGTGTGTATATAGACCGATGGTTTTGTTAAAGCTATGGGTCTGAGTTCTTCCGGATGCTCCAGTTCTGGGCTTAACAGCACAAGAAAGACACAGATTTACTGGAGTGAGTCCAGCTAAGGGCCATGAAGATAACAAATGGTCTGGAGCATCTTTCATATTGAGGAGAGACTGAGACTGTTTAGCGTGAAGGGAAGGCTCAGGGCGGATCTTATCAATGTGTATAAAAACCTGATGGAAGAGAATGGAGAAGAGGGAGCTACACTCTTCTCAGTAGTGCCCAGTGACAGAACAGGAGGCACAAATCAAAACCCATGAAATTCCATATGAAGCATAAGAAAACACTTTTACTGTGAGGGTAGGCAGTGGAAGAAGTTGCCTAGAGAGGCTATGCAGTCTCTATCCTTGGAGATACTTGAAAGCTGACTGGACATGGTCCTGGGCAACACGTCTCAGCTGGCCCTCCTTGAGCATGGGTGTTGAATGATCTTGAGAGGTCACTTCTAACCCCAGAAATCCTGTAATTCTAAGTTCTGATATAGGCTGGGCTAATATCATTGGGAGCATCTTTACTGTTGCCTGGTTTTGCATAACTGGTAGGTATTTACTCTTTTTGAGACTGATCTGTCAAATTTGTCTGAAATTCTTCAGTGACTTCAAAAGATGGTGTATGTTGAAAGACAGGATGGGAAAAACACTTGGGAGATACAGAAAGGGGCATTTGTAGACATAGCCACACAGAGCAGTTGCACACAGAGAGAGCATCAATTGAAATTTTTATTGAAAAGCAAAAAAATATTCATCAAAATCTTCTGTGTAAGAAGCTTCAGTGTAACTGTCCTTGATGTTGTAAACAAAGTCCAAAACTGACCATTAGCTGTGGTAAAGCACTTCAGAGCACTGTACCTAATTGAGCATGTTTAATTCGAAAGTCAGTTGTTATCTGCAGCTGTACACCCTAACCAGCCAGTGTTTGATGCATAGCACAGAAAATTTATAGTGGCTGTGCTTCTTGCCAGAGTGAAAATTAGTGAGGAAGTTGATTTGTTCATCAGTTTAGGCCAAATTTTCCTAGCAGTTAATACCCATTAAATGCTGGGGATACTGAGGTTAGGGACATAAGAGTAATTCGTAGTAGAATTAGGCTTCTTTTAAGGAATAGAATATTTCATGGAGTGGAGGTAATAAATATCACATGAAAAATTTGCCAATGTTGTGGTTAGGAACTGTATAATCAAAGAACAATGCTGTGTGCTTGCTGAACTGTGGTAAAGACAGGACAGACTACAGGAATAAAACCAGGACTTGTGTATTTATGTGTGTGTATGTGTATGAATAATTTTTACATTGTCTTTACATAGGAATTG
Source organism: Corvus brachyrhynchos (assembly GCF_000691975.1). NCBI lineage: Eukaryota > Metazoa > Chordata > Aves > Passeriformes > Corvidae > Corvus > Corvus brachyrhynchos. Next base: position 7,719,875 of record NW_008237681.1, read on the forward strand.
CATCATTGTATATGCATTAAGTTTATGTATGGGAAACTAACTTAAAGCTTCTCAGATTAAGGAGAATTTTGCTTCAGATTAGAAACATAATAAACTGCAGAAATTCAGAAGACTTGATTTTATATGCCTGTGTCTTTTAGCTGTTCAATCATGTGAAAATCAGGAAGCATTGATAAAAATTAGCCTAGATTTGGAAAGCCTGATAAAAGAGAGTTAACTTTGAGCAGTGGTTTGTTAATGGTTATATGTGAGGAGTAGTTTGACAAAAGAGAAATTTTATTTAGTAATTCAGATACAGTGAATTTTTTTTGAGTGCAGAGTTGCAGGAAAAGTTGATTGTTTCTTTGTATAAACTACAAAAAGCTACACTGCCAGTTTTATGCAAGTCTTATGACTTATCTGCTAGTGTGCCTGGAAGATAAGGTGGTTTTATCTCCACCAGATGTTTGAGAATTTAGATTACTGATTCTGGGAGTACTGGGAGTATAGGCTTACTTTTACACAGAATTTGAGAGCTTCATTGTAAGTGAAATACTAATTTTGCATCATCAGACCCTTACTGGTAAGAGAAACTGCCTAAGTTTTGAGGTTTTTTAATAGTGTTATTAAATCCAGTGTTATCTTGATTCAGGTGTTGGAGCTGCTCGAGCTGGGAACCTTACTTTCATGGTTGGTGGAGTGGAACAAGAATTTAATGCTGCCAAAGAGTTGCTGACATGCATGGGTTCTAATGTGGTTTACTGTGGAGAGGTTGGAACCGGACAGGTAACGCTTTCTGAAGGGCTAATAGTTATCTCAGTCTTTCCTTTTTCTGGCTTTTTATTTATTGATGCCTACTCTTTTACTCCAGAACTAAATGCATGATTTTATATCTTCATACTTGTTTGCTTGTTTCTAACCTTGTGTTTATAAAGTAACTTCATGGCACTTTTTTCCAGTATGTTGTGTCACTGAGCACCAGAATCTGACTGGTGTTTCTCCACATTGGCTTGTTGAGATTATACTTTTTAGGACACAGACATTTTAATTTTGTTTCATCTGAATTTAGATTTACTGTATGTTCTGAAGGACAAAGAACCCCTGCATGCCATGTGTACTAACTGTGCTACTGTACTAAGAAGTACTTCTTAATCTCTGAAGGAGCCATAGAGCGGCTTTGATGAACTTCGTACTATCACAGATCTCTGTTAACTGTAGAAGAGAGCTGCCAGAACATACTTGATCATATTGGCCTGGGCCTAGTTGATTTTTACATGTTCGTTCTATGAAATGCATAAACTAATTGATGGTTTTATGTGTTTCCAGGCTGCAAAGATCTGCAACAACATGCTCTTGGCCATCAGTATGATTGGAACTGCTGAGGCTATGAATCTTGGAATCAGGTTTGTTTGATTTTTGTGGTGGATTGAAGCATTTTTTTCCATGTTTACAGTTTTTATGTATTATGGTTGACTTCTGCTGAGATGATGATTGAAAGACATAGGTAAACTTTTTGCCAGGAGTTGTCTTATAAAGCCATTAACAGGTTAAAGGGATTATTTAACTAAAGGAGGTGTTTTCAGCATGGGAATATTCTCTTGTATTGGCTGCATAGGTTGTTACATTCTGCATCTGCAGTTAAGAGTTTATTTGTTCTGCTGTCGTGCAGCGTACAATAATGTTTGTCTTTCATTATAAACATCCAGAGCTAATACAGAGGTAAGTTTTCGTTTGTATCCTAAACTGATGTATTATATTCCCATATGGCTTTGATTGGCTTTGTTTACTTTCTTAAATTGTTCCAAGATATTTTGTAAAGTGAAACTTCTACTACAGTATGTATATCAAATTAAGATCAAAGCATAAAACAGAACATCTACCTTTCTTTGACTTTATGAGAGCACTTTGTCCTAATTGCCAAAACTCCTAGTTCGTCAAAAAGCTGCAGTATGCTCCACTACACTCTTGCCAATGCTGAGACTACCATTCCTTTTCTAGCATGTGGTACATCTAACTTTTAAGTGACATCATATTAAAGCAAAATTGTTTTTACTTTCCAATTGTAATGTATTTATTTTGCTGTGGTCTTTGTCATTTTGTTTTATTTTCCAATAGAGTGCATGCAAGTACCAGTTCAGTATCAAGGTATTTGAACTTCTAATAAATTGTTTTAGCCAGATCAAAATCATTTGCAAATTTATAGACAGAGAAGTCCCATGTTTGAAGAGATTATCTTGCAATTGTGTATCTTTTAGGGGCTTTTCATGAATTATTTATCTGCACAGTTGCATCCTTAAAATTTGCCTGCTAAAACTACAGATATTGTAGGTGAGTATCAACTGGGTTCAACCGTGTTCATGTGGATTTGATACACTATAAAAACAGCAAGAGGGCATCAAATGCTTAAATAAATAAAAAAGAACACCTACATACGCACACATACACAAGACAATGTAATGGATTCACATTTCCTCTTAATTACCATATCAAGATGCAGTTGTTTTATTGAATTGCCCTTGTCTCAGATGTTAGACTATCTTGACCTATTAAGTTGTCATGTTGTAATTGAGATAAAAGAGGAATTTGCTTTGCATCAGTGCTAATTGGTTTATCAATATCCTGTACCATTTACATTTTAAAATTGAGAGTCTGTAATATACTGAAGCATGTCTGCATCAAGCCATAATAAAACCAGTAGCATTGTTTACAACTTTTGTAATCCAGTGTAATCCAGAAAGCTTGCACTGGGTTCTGCTTTAAGTCATGATTCACTTAATAAAGCATATGCAACTGATTTTTTGTTAGAGTTTTATCTACATTTGTAGGAATGATTAAAAAAAAATCAAGAGGTTTAGAAGAGGGATATTCTGAGCATGTAAGCCCTGTGAAGAGCAAGTTGATGTCTGTGGTCACTGTAGCTTGAAGGTGTTTAGAATTTTTTCTTTTTCCAGTTTAAATTTTGGCTGACTCTATATTCAGCATTTGTGAGCAAAAATCCTATGAGAAGGTAACAATATATAAACTTCCTAAGGTTATCAAGAAGGAACTGTATTTATTGTAGAAGAAAGCTGCTGATTTTTATTATAGAAAAAGCAGAATCTCATTTAGTCAAAAACTGCATAAAGTTTAAGGCAGAGGAGGTTATTTAAAGCCTTATGAAGTAATTTAGAACCCTTGCATTGATTTTCATTTGATGTGATTTAAATCTTAAGAAGATGACTTCTGCTTATAACTGGAGTAAGAGCTTTCCACTTGGAGTGTGTAAAAATCTCTAATGTAGAAGTTTACAGTTGTCATTCTAAATACTAGAAGTTTTGCTATATTAATAAATTTAGGATTTTTTTTTTCAAGTCTAAAGCTCAAAGGATAGTGTAGCTGCCTACTCTGAAGAGAGTAGGAAACTGAACTTGATTTATTAGATTGATGTTTATTTGGTGAAGAAAGTCTGACTTCGACTTAATAATAGTAAAGGATACTGAAAGTCTAAAAATTCAGAATAGGAATTGTGAAACTTAGATGTGTTCTTAACTTTTAGAAAGAATATAAAATGTCTTTATGTCATGCATTGTGTATATATGCTACATCATTTAAATTGAGTTCTAGGGACTTTGAATAATTAATTATTCAAAATACTCCTGTCTGAAGTAGATGTAACTACAAAATCATATTACAACACCTTCCATAAACCAATATGGTTTGGTATGACTCTGAACTTAAGTCTTCAAAACAGTGTGATACTAATTCTATTAATAAGCCAACTTCTTCTCTAATGTTTTCATAAACCATGCAGTCTAAATTTTCATTTTCTGAAGCAGTTAGAGTGACTGTTTTACTAATTTCAGATTTTTAAATTACATCTGCTATTGTTTTATTTATTTTATATTTGAAATTATAGTTTTCCAAACTTCAACATAAGTAGCAAATAGCATGTGGTGAGGAGGAAAGAAAACTAACATTAGTTAACAAAAATTCCACAATAAGCTCCCAGAAAAATAGGCTATATTGCCATGTAATTTGTGCATTTATATTTCACTTGCTTTACTCTATCATCTTTATTTACTGATGAAGATGCCCATTTTCACTGGAAGTTATTTGGATTAAAATGCATAAATAATTTTTTAATAATTCCCATCCTTAGTTCTGACCAATGAAATGCTTGTTCTGTTCAGTTTTTCCATAACTTTCCTGATTATTTATGAATGTTACTAGTAAAAGTTAAAAGGTGCAGCAGACACTGCGGAAATTAATTCACATTGTCATTTATATTTTCTTTTCTTTCTAGCATGTTAGTGCAACTTGTCAGTAAAAGAATTGAGCACATTTTGCTGTACAGTTCTGTAGCGTGCATATTGCAAAATACTGAGTTACTGTGTCAAACCAACACACAGAGTACACGTAAACTGCACAAATAAGAAATAGAAACATTAAGTGATACTGTCCACAGAAGATATTTTTCTTTTTCATTTTGCTGATCATCTCAGTGCCAGTAGCTTTGTTCTACTGAGCCCTGAGTTCCAGTGAAACAATTTCTAGCAAAATAAAGCTCAGAAATGAAATATTGCTGATACCTGGTTTGTGTTTAGGTCAGATGGAAGTTGTTGCTTGACAGACAGTTTGCAGTCCAGTCAGAAACTGCCTGCAAAAACTCAGGGAAGGGCTTATGTGGTGACACAAGACAGGACAAGGTTGCTTAATGTGGTTGGGATATAAGGGACCAGGAGAGCAGTATGGGCTCTGTGGCAATAACCTTGCTGCAAAATCACTTTTGTAGTTCCAGTAGCAGAGAAAATCATTTCTGTGAGGAGGGAATGCACCCAAATTTATGCTAAAAGCTCCAAATACAGCTCCTTCCTAAGTAATTTTACTGTATGGATTTGTGCCTGCTTGCTTTTTTACATTACATAAAGTGACAAGACGGTAAAATAACTTTTTCTTCTCATGCTGAGTTTAAACGTAGTCTCAGTCTCTAGGTCTGCTTTCTGTGAGCACCCCTGAACTGTGGATGTAAGACAGGAACAGAAATGAGAGTTGACAGTGTAGAGAGGTGCATGTGTGATAGGATGAGGAATTAGCCTTGGACACATCCCCATTGCAAAGTTTCGAAAGAGTACCTTGAAAATGGACTCCAAGGAACTGTAGTTCTGCTGTCCTTGGCACAGGGCTATAGCTAAGTCTCATGAAGGTTAATAATGGCACTGGAGAGCACTTACCTTGTTTAAAACACCAATGGCAAAGTCATTTTTAACTGTGGTAGAAGGGCTGTAAAGTTCTGCTTGAATATTTGTACTTTTATATAGTGTTTACCCAAAGCACCTTGAGATGGGAAACTCTCAAGAGTTCAGCTACTTCAGCTGTTCCACCTTAAAATGAGACCAGGATGTATCTTTCTTGTGAGACACTATTTTAATTTTTCTGTCTCTTCCACACTGAACTTTTGGAGGAGTGTGTGAAAAATTCAGTCTGAGGCTTTATCAGAGCTCAGCAAAACTTGAGTTTTGAGCAGTGGTGTGAAGGGATTCTATTTTAACCTTTTTTTTTTTTTGGTATGTGTATCTATTGCTTAGTTTCTGCTGTTCATTAGGAATGTTATTGAAGAAGCATTGATTTGAGGGAGCAATTGTTTTTGTTCTAAGTACAGTTAATACATGGGCTTCTTTTCTGCTTATAAGGGAGAAGAACATTTTGGTAATTGTAAATTCACACGCACAGGCACAAGCTCTTGCCACATCCAATGGCAAGTTGTTATGGGGACTGGCAGACTGTCATCATTTTGATAGCTTGAGCAGTATATCTCCTGAACAGCAACGGAGCTCTTATGCAGAGAGTATCGTATGTTCCCAGCCAATTTACAGGGAAACAGCAATAACATTTTATCATGGTTGAGAGCCCAGTAGCTGCTTCCTATTAAACTTGCCCTTTCAGATACCTGTCTTGGATTAATTTGTTGATTTCAAATGGAAACTCAGTCTTCTCCACTGAAGCATGACTTTCTAGGATAGACTCTTGCTGAATGACAATTACTTTATATTCTGGCTGGTTTCAGACCATTACAAGCTTTGGGCACAGTGGAAGACAGAGGACTTCTTCAGTAACTGATTTTAATATATGTCTAATTTTAACTGTCAGTTATATATGCACCAGTGGATGAATCTTCAGAAAGATGAAATGCAAAGCACTTCTAACTTGCTCTTATTAATGATACACTTGCTGCAAAGGAGAAAAAAAATAGGTCCAGGTCTCCTGAAGAGAAGCTGCATGGTGTTTAAGAGCAGTGAATTTTGAAGAAGCAGGGATACAAACTGACACTATCTTCCTTTTTCTTTTCCAGGAGCAAAAATATGTCAGACCTTGTGCAAGACAGTATTTTACATATCTGTATAGTACATGCATATCTTTTAAAGTAGACTTTCACAGAGAGGTGTTTGGAACACTGTAAGAAGAGCATTCTTTGGGAGGGTTATATGTGTTTTAAAATAATAAGTTCTATGTCTTGCAGTATACTCACAGCTGCAATTGCAGGCCTCTACATGCAGCTGGATATGGCAAAAGCAGGCACTACATTGGTAAAAATATTGACCTGGATGTAATAATAAGGAAACAGACAAGTCAAGAGATTTGTTTGGGAAAAAAACCCAAATCTCTGTGTATTTGAAAGCTCAGGCTTTGAATGCTCCCAGTGCGGGTTTTTTTTATTACAACAATTAAAGCCGTTATTCGGAGTGGCTCTTGATGAAGACTTTTATGGTGAAGATTTTAATGCACTATACACAATAAAAATACAATTCAAATATGGTGAAAACATACTGGTGCTGAAAAGTACAGTTTATATTTTTAAATACATGGTCATTATAAGCATTCAGTTGAATCAGAGGATTGGAAAAAAAATGGGGAGGAGCATAATGCTTGATCCCATTTAGGCCAGCGGAGACTTTCTACTGAATTCCAGGGGCTGCTGCAGCTAATCATAAATAAGAGTGCACAGCAGTACTGCTAAAAAGCTATCTGAGATACAGGAAATGTTCTTGCTTTGCATTAGGAAGGCAGACTTGCAGGACACAGTGACAGTGTGGGAGTAGGAGCCATGTTGTAGGGCCTACTGTCTTAAACATAGTTTTTCAAGTCCAAAATGCCTACTGGAATAGATAGACATGCATTTTAGCAACTGTTCCATTGGTAATGAGCTTTTCTCATCTACAAATTAAAACCTTGAGTGCTATAGTGCCTGAAAGCAGTGTTAGGCTATGAAGATCTGTAAAAGTCTGTGATGTGAGAACTAACATAAAGAGCATTGAAATCTATTTAAATAAACTTTGTAGAAAGTTGTGATATATACCTTTTAAAATGTCCTTTTCTCATCTTGAATTGTTACTGGAGGTAGTTCCCTTGCTTTCTCTTTTTTCCTGAGTGTGGCTGAATATCTGTACAGTGCCAGATAAACTGCTGCTGGTTGTCCTTGGTATTAATGCAATTGATGTAAAATTACACTTACAACTTATTAGCAGCATAAATCTGAATTCATAAGAGGGTTAATTTCTTATAATATTGAAGAATTTTCAGGGTCTGCACTGAGCAGCAGTTTATGCCATCATCTCCATGGTAGAACAAATGACGTTTCTACTTGGACAAGCTTTGTTTTATCAGGATCAGTAACCTTATCAGCAGCTGACCCAGAACTATAATATATGTTTGCAAATAGATAACGTATGTCACAGTGAAATGCAGACTTGCCTCATAAGCAGGAGCATATAATGAAGATTTAATAATAGCAAAGACAAGAATTCACGGATGTATACAACAGTAGTGGGTTTTTTTGAGAAGAGCAGCATTTTTCACATTATTAGAGCAGAATCGTGTTATCTTGTTTACTTCAGAAATGCACTAATGTTCCCATATAAATGCACCACACAACAACTTTCACATTGCCACACTTGCTTGTGAATTTTTTTGCTTTGTTCAGAGAATACGATTTTGATATGAAGAACAAGTATGTGACCTAGTAGATAGCAGAACAGAGAATGCCTCTTAGTAATTGAAATACAAGGTAACTGGTGTTCTCAGAGGACCTTTATTTTGCTTGTGCTTTTAAAATTGCTAGGTGGAGAGGATTTGCTTAGTGCAAAAGGAAAAAAGATCTGAAAACCTACTGCTTAAATGGTGGATTGATGCTCTTTAATTTAAGATACAGCATCCCTGCCCCCAATATCAATACTCTGTCATTTTTCATGACTTATAATAAAGGGAGAGGAATGATGGTAGGGTCCTAAGATATAAAACAAGTCACCCATGTCTTGTGCATTTTGACATTAACACTTCTCTTCTTTGACCTTTGACAGATTAGGCCTTGACCCAAAGCTGCTGGCCAAAATCCTAAATATGAGCTCAGGTCGCTGTTGGTCAAGCGATACATACAACCCCGTTCCTGGAGTGATGGAAGGAGTACCATCAGCTAACAATTATCAAGGTGGCTTTGGAACAACACTCATGGCTAAGGTACATAACACTTGCATGTCAAGTATGTGCAGTTGCTTCTCTCTGGGCTTCTAGCAAACGGTCTTCTCAGTGAAAATTTGTGATTACAGGATAATATATAGGCATGAATAGAGGGGAACTGAGCTCCCCCTGTAGCTCTGAATTAATGAGTTGTTCAGGGGGCTTTTCCTTGGTCTTCAGCTTCTTTCTAGCCACTATTACTGCTGAGCCACTCAATGAGATTATATGCATGGTCTTTTTGAGTTCTGCCTTAATAAAGGAATCCCAATGGACTTGTGTCTATTGTGAGCATTCAGCAAGCCATTTAGGTGCCTCTTGCATGACTGCTCTAGAATTTAGGAGCCTAAGTTCAAGAGAGAATTCAGGGAAATCCAGGTGCCTTAATTAGGTGCTGATAGTGGCATAAGCATCTCAGATTTTAGGCCCACTCTCTTCCAGATACCTTTAACTGTGCTACTGGACATGCTCTCTAGCAATCCCCTCCTTGCTAAGCTAGTTGCTTGTGTGCTTGTCCTTCTGCCTAAGGCCATCTGGAATGCAGAAAGCAACCCACACCACAGGCTGATCTCCTGCAGGTTTCTGCACCATTCTATGAGCTCTCCTGAATTGTCTTAGCTGGTGATAGAATAAGGGCTTCTCATGAGTAATTATGTAGTAATCTAAATTGCTTGTCCACAAAGTGGGAGATCAGGGGTTTAGGTCCTTCTCAGTATTAGGAAGTTGAAAACCTACTGTTACCCTGTCCCAGGAGAACGCACTTACTGCCATGTTCTTGGCTTTTCCAGGAAAAGCACTGGCCTGAGTCACTCTGTGGTCAGGAGAGCAAAGTTCTTGGAGGCCACAGGAAAGTAGGCAAGGAGGTCAGGGCTCTGCATCCCACCGATAGGACACACAGTTGGAGGAAGGAGATATGGAACTCTGACTCTTGAACTACTTCTGCCCTGAGCACAATGATTGCCTAAGGCAAATTATAAAACTAGCTCTGGGAGAGATGTCTCATCTAAGTGCAGGAGATAATTTCACACTGAATATCCATTTCATGGAGATACTATCCTGAGGGAGGCATTTGAGTTCATACAGGATAGGTGTTATGCATACCAGTTTTTTGAGTGCTCCCAACTGGTTAGGCATTCTGTCCACTTTCAGCTCTTCCATGTACAGTGGAAATGTAGCATTTAAAACTAAAACAGCATTCTCAAAGCTGGTGAACAAACTCAGATGTTACCATGCAAATCTCCACAGTGCTGGAGCTCCTGTATATAATAGCTGCTTACTAATACTGTTCATTTCATTTTGCAGTTGGTTTAGGGCAATTGGTGCATTTGCACACTCAATGAAATTAGCCAAATTCTCTTCAGAGTGGGTCCAGAGTATTTTGCATGTGGTGGCACCAAAATACTTTGCGAATGCCGCATGGCTCAAAACCCCTCAACAGCTGCTACATTTTATGTTTATGGACCAATGACCAGGAACTTTAATTTCTTTGAGGGATGTGTTAAAATATTGAAAAGTAGCAGTTTTTACATTGTGTTTGTGTCATTGAACATCAGGGACAATAAATTGTTGTTTAAATTACAGATTTATAAAACATGATAGGTTATTGCTTAGAGTTTGCCAGGGCTATTGATTAGAGATAAGCAACCTGATCGTGGCCCTGCCTCAAAGCTTGTTTCCATCTTGTGTGCTGTTTTCAGAATCTGTTCTGCCTGTTGGGCCATGTTTCACGCTGCAATCTCTATTCTCATGATTTATAGTTCTTAATCTTGTCCAGAATAACCTCATAGTATAAGTGTGATAGGGGTACACATTTTCTTCCCTCACTTTTAAGTGTCTTTCTAAAGGGTTGGTTTTTTCCTTTGATCTTTCCTTCTGAGAGGGACCTTCATCTCCCCTGGAAACTGCCCTGGAAGATCTTCCTTTAATTGGAGGAATAGCACCCTGCCTTGTGCCTGTTGAAACTGCCAACTTTTGGTTATAAAGCATCAATGATAACCAAGAGAGAGTTCCTCAGAGAGATTTGTAATTGCTGTTCACCTCTTCTGACTTGCCTCTCCTGACAGTCCTGAAGACTGCCTTCTTTAGGCTAGAATCTTCAGTATGAAGGAAAGACATTAAATCTCTCCCATGCCTGTTGAACTATGCTATGTTACTCTATATAGATGGAAGATTTCTTGAATAAGTAGCCAAGACAGCTGATCATCTTCAGGCTATTCTTTGGTACAGTGGTGACCCCTTCTAAGACACTGCTTTTTAGTTTGCGGAAAGATGTTTGCTACTATCTGTTTCATCCTGGTGTGTGACATACTATGCAGTTTGTGAATGTTTGAGATGGAGACTTTTTTTAAGGGAAATGCAGAGCACAATTTTGCCACTTAAGAAATAAAAAAGGATGTATCCAAAGGAGAAAGAGGTAGGTAAAATCCTGAGGTTGAGGAGAAAATATTCCACTGTGAAAATATCTAGGAGCGCATCAGTAACAGTCACTAAAGACAGTTACTGAACTTCAAGTTCTTGCTCACATATCAGAGATGGTGGAAGTCAAAGGCTTTCTTAAAATATTTTGTCAGCAATGGATCTCTCAAACGTAGCCAGAGGATCCTTATTTTAAGTGTCTAGGTCAGAAAAGTTTGCCAGACACCTCTAAAAAGCTCTTTGGTCTTGAAATTTGATACTGAAACATAGAATTTAGTCAACTTAATGTGAACCTACTCTAAAGATTTTGCATTTTAAAAAATCTAGTTTAGTTTACCACACCATGTTTGTGTTCAAGGCATTGGCAGGCCAGAAGTTTCATCTTTCATTGACAGCACAGTTGCTAATTAAATGTCAACTTTGGATCCTGAGAAGAGCTAGATTTATATCATACTCCTCTCGAGTCATGTCAAGACAGCCTTTGAGCTTTATTCCAAATGGCAGTTTCATTTACGTCAACTGCAAAATAAATGTAAGGAACCAGGTAATTCCAAAGTGGAAGCAAATTGTGAAAGAGAATTTGTTTCCCTGTTCCAAGCTGAGGAAAAGTGTTAGAATATTCAGTGCACTGAGACATCTGGAAGATGTTGTCAGTTCCAAAGAGTATGAGAGAAGCCATAAACTATGCTCTCATTTTTCCTTTTCCAAGTAAGTCAGCAAAGGGAAATTTCTTTCAGAGGTGTTTTGTACTATTTCACTTGCGGAATCTCCAACCTCAAGTGAAAAGGTGCACAATACTTCACGATCTGAAGCTGAAGATAAGCTTTACTTACATTTTCTTGGGTTTTTTCTGTCAAAGCTCTAATTTATAGAATGGAGTTTTTAAAAAGCAAAACAACCTTCCTGCACTTCACTCAGAAGTCCTTGTCCATTTAACTATTGAAATGTTATTGAATGTTTCAGCCATCTTGGAGCCAGACGTTCATTACTGAAGTGAACAGAGCTACTTTATTGCCCTGGTTTAGGAATGCTATTCCCCAATTTAGTACTCCCACAAAAAAACCCCTGCCAGCCGCTTGCTTCCACTCCAGTCACAGACACAAGAAGCAGAGATCATGGGTTGAGATAAGAACAATTTATGGGAAGCAGCCATGAGAAAAGAACACAAACAGTAACAGCGACAATGCTAATAACAAAAGTGTATGAAGAGAGGGTGATTTATATGCAAAATTCTCACCAAGCCCAGGACAAAGAAAAACAATGGTGAACAGACCCACCCACCACACTTTTCCACAACCAGAAAGGAGCCCCCTTTCTCCCAGGAAGCCAGAGAGTCCCTTTCCCCACCCCATCAATGACATAGGATGGTATCAAATAACCTTGAGGTCTTGACCATGCCCACATGGTGCAAAGCTCCACCCCCTCACGGCTACTGTGAAAAATTAACCCTGTCCTTGGCAAAATCCAAGACATCTATGAAAATTGTATTTGTGCTAGCAGTCCATTCAGAATTTTCAGGGATTGTTTCTGTGAATGTCCCTTCAGAGAGAAATAGATCACAGTCACCACTACTAATACCAAGTACTTTTCACTAGTTTGGAGTTAGATGATTTTGTCATTCTTATATTCCATTACATGAGTTAAGCTTTCTTGAATAAAATTAATAATATGGATACAGATTTCTCAAAGAGGGTTTATATATGTCATGAAATGTCTTACTGTATGTAAGGATAAAGTAAATGTTCCTAGATTTGTCAGCTCATCAGTCTTTCAACAGAGTTGCTAGACAAGAAGGAATTATCTGCCCTGATGCAGATGAAAACTATTTTGGATCCTGTGACATCTGATATGTGTGTTTTTCCCATTTTCCTAGAGCTTGAAGTCATTCGAGGGTAATAGGAAAAGTAACTATAATTCTGATTTGTATCAGAATGACCTTTATAGAGCCGATTTACAGATCGAAGTGACATTTAGAGAGTAGAGTAAGATCTTGAATTTCCTTGTGCTAATTCAAATCCAGACACACAGAAAGTAAAGACCTGTCTTGTAAGTCATCCCTGAGAAGTCAAAGGTGCTCTCAGCAGTACTACAGTCTCTCAGTTCTTCTGTATCAAAGGTGGGGACCATCTGTCAGAGTAGGGGAAGAGCCTCTTCGTTTACAGGCTTGCAGAGCTGCAGTGAAGAGAGCTTTAAGCTGAAGTTACTGAGGGAGGGGGAACCTGCATTCATCCCACTCCTACCAGTTTGATGCTAGTCACAACAATAACTGTCCAGAGCCTGGAGAAGGACTGCAGGTCCAGCAGGAGAGCACCTGAAGAGCAGCACAAAGGAGTAACAGCTATTCCAGCCAGTAAGTCGGCTTCCTCAGGGCCCAGTTTAAGTGGCCTGTGCAAATGCTGCATGTGCATGCCTGCAGGGCTGTGATCTTACTGACATCACAGAGACATGGTGGGATGACTCCTCTGACTGGGGTATTGGAGTGGAAGGATTCAGGCTCTGTCAGTGACCAGCTGGAGTGCATGGAGCTTCGCCTGGGGATGGATGAGGAGCTGACTGAGATCTTATGGGTCAGGATTAAAGGGAGGGCAGGGACAGGTGACGTTATAGTGGAGACCTTCTACAGGCCATCTGACCTGAAGACTGAGCAGATGAGACAAATACAGACAAACAGGATCCATGTCACATCCACAAGCCTTGGTCCTCATGGGGGACTTCAACCACACTGGTATCAGCTGGAGGGGCAACACAGCAGGGCATAAGCAATCTAGGAAATTCTTGGAATGTGTTGGTGAGAACCTCCTTCTCCAAATGATAGAGGAGCCAACAAGGAGAGATTGTTATGTTGGACCTTGTTCACATCAGCAAGGAGGGGCTGGTGGGGAATGTGAATCTCAAGAGCAGCCTGGGCTGCAGTGACCATGAAGTGATGTAGTTTGAGATCCTTTGGGCAGCAAGGAGGCTGCACAGCAAGCTCACTATCCTGGACTTCAGGAGAGCCAACTTTGGCCTCTTCAAGAATCTGCTTGGTACAGTACCATGGTAAGGCCCTGGAGGGAAGAGGGGAACAAGAGAGCAGGTTAATATTCAAGGATCACCTCCTCAAAGCTCAGGAGCAATGCATCCCAACAAGGAGGAAGTCAGGCAAAACCATCAGGAGGCCAGTGCTGATGAACAAGGAGTTCCTGGACAAATTCAGTCACAAAAAGGAAGCCTACAGAGGTTGGAAGGAAGGACAGGTAGGCTGGAAGGAATACAGACAAATTGTCAAGCAGACAGGAATCAGGTTAGGAAAGCTAAAGCCCTGATAAAATTAAACTTGACCAGATACTTCAAGGGTAACAAGAAAAGCTTCTATAGGTACAGGGCCTTATATAGGGTTAGGACTTGGTTGCCCAGGATTTGGAGAAGGTTGAGATACTCAAAGACTTTGACAGGTGTGAGAGGTGGGTCCTTGCAAACCTCCTGAGTTTCAACAAGGCCAAGTGCAAGGTGCTGCTCTTGGGTTGGAGCAATCCCAAGCACAAATACAGGCTGGGCAAAGAATGGATTGAGAGCAGCCCTGGGGAAAAAGGCTTGGGGATGTGGGAAGACCAGAAGCTCAGTGTGACCTGGCAATGTGTGCTTGTAGCCCAGAAATCCAGTCACATCCTGGGATGCATCAAAAGCAGCATGACCATCAGGTTGAGGAAGGTGATTCTCCACCTCTGCCCTGCTCTTGTGAGACCCCACATGGAGTGCTGTGTCCTGCTCTGGAGCCCCCACATAAGAAGGCCATGGACTTGCTGGAGTGAGTGCAGAGGAGGGTGATGAAGATTGTCAGAGGGCTGGGTCATCTCTCCTGTGAAGACAGGCTGAGAGAGTTGGGGTTGTTCATCCTGGAGAAGAGAAGGCTCTGGGAAGATCTTATAGCACCTTCCAAGACTAATAGGAAACCTACAAGAGACCTGGAGAGGGACTTCTGGCAAGGACATGTAGTGATAGGATAAGAGGTAACAGCTTCAAACTGAAAAAGGGTAGATTTAGATTAGATATTAGGAAGAAACTCTTTACTGTGAGGGTGGTGAGGCACTGGAAGAGGTTGCCCAAAGAAGTTGTGGATGCTCCATCCCTGGAAGTGTTCAAGGCTAGGTTGGATAGAGTTTGGAGCAACCTGGTCAAGTGGAAGATGTCCCTGCCCATGGTCAGGGGCTTGGAACTAGGTGATGTTTAAGGCCCCTTCTGACCCAAACCACTAAAACAGGAAAAAATCAATCACGCAGCAGATTCTATAAACCACCATAGTTCTGAATGCACAGGAAATCTAGGCATTTCCTAGTAACACTTGAGAGGTTCTTTTGCAATTTTCTTGAAATATGGACCCCAGACATTGATTTCATTAACATGATCTTAAAGGCAATCTTGAGTGCAGGCATTACTTTCCTACTGTAGTCAAGAGATCTTTTTATATATGTCCAGGCCCTTGTTAGTGCTTCCTTCTCTGGGTTGTTTCATGTCTGGTTCAGCTTAGAGTTCAAGATGTCCTTCAGCCTGGCTGGCAGATGACTATGTCTGGCTAACTATGGTTAGTCATAGTACTTGGTACTCACCTTTGGGTTCTGTCCTGTTTATTTCAGATAAGAACTGTAGTTGAACAAGGACTCTTGGAGGGCATGTTTCAAATTTATCCTCTTTGAACCTTCCCTCCCTTTTGTTGACCCAAATATAGTATTTAAAAACACAGTGGAACTATTCTCTATATGCCTCTGTTAAAGAAAGTCATTAAAGAAAAAGTCAGTGAAGAAGAATTTTGAGTTGTAGCAGACCCAGGACTGCCCCCTAAGCAATTCTCTGATGCATCCTTCCAATTAGGCAGCTAATCAGTTATTTTCACAAAGTGGTCTATGCCTCTCATTTTGCTATTAACTGTTTACATTATAGTAAATGTATGTTTGCTAAGTGGCTTCCATTTTCTTGTTCTTGAAATTCCTTCTGCTTGATTTTTAACCTGTTTATAGTAATAAAGAATTCCTCTTGCCAAAAGAACTAAATTATACTCCTAGAGTCTACATGAAATGCTGCAGCAAATAGCCTGGGAGATTTTCTTACTAGAGATGACATACTCAATCAGGAAAAAGAGAAAGAGTCTGAGTCTTGCTACCAGGTTATATAGTGATCTAGAATCTTAAAATTCCTCCTGTTCTTAAGGTGGTGTCTGCCTGGCAAAGTTTGAGGTTTTTCTGTTGAATAACATTGAATTACTGTCTTAAAAAATAAAAACTACACAAAACCTACTTCTTTCAGGTCTGAAATTTTAAGACTGGAGTATTGTCCTTGTTGGCAGTAGAGATCTTGTTTCAGTGGAAGCCAAATAGCCTCTATGTACATGGCTTGTACATATCCTTGTTGTTTCTCCCCTGACTTTTTCTCTTTCTCTTTCTCTTTCTTTCCATTCTTCCTCTCTGCCCTCTTACTCTCTGTTCTCGCCTCCCACAGGATCTTGGCTTGGCCCAGATTTCTGCCACCAACACGAAGACACCAGTTCCTTTGGGCTCCCAGGCACATCAGATCTACAGGATGATGTGTGCCAAAGGCTATGCCCTGAAAGACTTCTCAGCAGTGTTCCAGTTTTTACGTGAGGAGGAAAGCTTGTGAGCTGTGCTTTGGAAATGGACACAATAACAAATCACTTTTTTTTATCCATATAGCTCATTTGAGAAGTTTGTGGGTTTAATCAAGTACTGTGTGCATCCTGCTCCCATACAGACTAATCATCTTTGGCTGTCTAGATCACAACGAACTCCAGAGTTTCTTTATAATTCTTGAAAAAGCAAGCCACAGGGGAAGAGATTTTTTGGCAATTAGCCAACAGCAAGTCGTTTGTTTTGTTTTTTTTTTTAAGAACCATCAAAGTTTTTTTCACTAGATGCAATAAATAAATATTTTTTTTATTAAACAACTGCATATGAAATAACTTATGTTATGGCCATAAACATAGTTGAATCATGAATAATAAGAGAATGTTTTATTGCAATTTTATCATATATAGTGATCTATTAAAATTTTAAATTAATACCTTATGGAAAAAGGGAATATATGTTCAATGAAGAAACAAAACACATTTTGAGATGGATTTTTTTTTTTTTTTTTTTTTTTTTTGAACCTACTAGCCTTGAGTTGATCAGAAGTGAATTTTTCCTGGGATTCAGGTTGCAGCTTAAGTTTATAGGCACGCATTCTAAGTGGAAAGCTGTTACAGCATGTTTACCTGATAGACTTAGTTCAAATAATATAGAATGTGTGTCCCTCTTGTAAAGCTCCGTTACTGTATTTTACAATTTTATATTTTCTTGTATTCTGTCACGCATTTTCGGAACTCACGATCAGCACTTACCAGAAGTTCTGACAAAGAGTACATTTGTTTTAGGTAATTACTAAAGTATTTTAAATCTAAACAAGCCCCATTATTTTGAAAAGAAATAAACTCTATACTGGTAAATACCTGCTGTATGATTATTTCCTTTTTGTTTTGGTGCAGTTTTGTATTAACAAAACAGTATTAACCAAAACTTGTATTAAGTGGTCTTATTTTTTAATTTGCTGGGTTTTCTACAGATTATCAGATCATCTTGCAAACCCAAGCCTTTCAAAAGCTCTTGTGAAATGCAGACAGTAATACATTTGCATATGTATTACCTTAACCATTCATATCTCATTGGTCTTGCCAAAGTGCAGGTACATATTTGGCTTTATAAATACTCATGCTGATTTTGTTAGAACTACTCACATTCAAACTCTAGGCTTAATGATCAATTAATTATGCATCTACATTCCTGTTTTGGTTGTGTGATGGATCCTTTTATATATGCACATTAGGTTATCAAAATTGTGTGCTTGAATTAGCTCAATTCTGTGAATAATCAGAGAACTTGGACACTATATTCCAACAAATGAGTAACATCATGCCAAAATTATTAAACCGTACTAGTTGATCTCTTCTCCTTTCAGCTTTCTTTGAAAACTGTTTGATATTCCAGGTGATTCAGGGATTTGGGATTCATTATTGTCATATATGTTTACAGGACTACTGAGAGCAACTGTACTTTTGAAAAATTGTTTCTCTCTTTTGGTAACAGTGTTGTGTCTACAGGATTGCATTCATTCAGAAGTTAGACACAAAACTACGTGCGGCAAAAACAGCCGCTCGGGTGCAACATGGCACTGTAGTTGGAAATGTGGTTTGACCTTTGGCAACAAGATCACATGCTACAACGTTTGTTTCCTGTGGGACTCCTGCCCCACATAATACAAAGGGTGGATCTAGTCTTGTTATGAGTTTGGGGTCAAATAGTGAAGGCTGTTTTTGCCATTGGGATCCTTTTTCATTTGGAGGTTTTATAATGGATGAGGTAAGGAATTGTAGGAGTGTCCTGGTTAAGTTTGTATCCTCTGTATTTGGCTTGGAGATCCGTCTGGCATCGCAGGACTGCGGAGAGACGCTTCCTTCTGCTCTTCACCCCAGCCTGTAGCAGCATTTGCTATGAAAGTGTTGCTGGTAACCCTGGGTTTACCTGTAGGCCTGGCTTGCAGGAAGCGTGATCATTTCTTTTCTGAAGACATTATATGCACATGTAATTGTTGGAAGTCATGAGGGAAAACAGTATGCTCAGTGAGACACAGTTTTTGAAGTTTTCAGCCTATGAAATCATAAAGCTTCTATTAAATATGTGGAAACCTCATTGTTATTTTTATGTTCCTCTCAAAGGCTTGTAGCTTAGGCTTCCTGGGGTTCATTTCTCCTCCCTCACAACCTCTCATCAAATTTTTAATTCTCACTCCAAAGCACAGGGTACTCAAGTTGGAGGAAAGGCTGCCAGAATGCCATTTTGGCAAACCAGTAAAGTGTTCTGTGGTCTCCTTCTTGGAGGAGAACTGTGGCTGAAATTAAAAACAAACAAACAAAAGAAAACAACAACAAAACAAAACAAAACAAAAACCAAACAAATAAACAAAACCCCAGCTTCAGGGCAGACAGCCAGCATGTAAAGTTTTAGAACAAGCAGTTAGTTTGGCAAAGTCAGAAACAACTTTTTAAATAAATATTATTATAGAAAGTGCCTTGCAAACTTCAATGATGTCCAATACCTGAAGCCAGTAATATGATTTATACTAGAACACACTTTTTTTTTACTAATTCTGCAGGGGAATTTGTATGACTGTTTACATATAGTGATGATAGTACATGCTATGGCTATTTTGCATGTGCATATGTTTATAATGTATCTTTTGCTTGGGGTGTACCTCTGCTCTGTGGAAATTAGGCAAATACTAAAATGATTGTCACTGCCAGAGACAGGTGTTGAAAACTGTAATTTGTTGAGTTGAACAGAAAGATGGTAAAATTGGTTTCATTTCTACGCTAATTACCATCCAGTACATACACACAAATTGGGTGCAACAAATTAATGGCATATTTTGTAAATGTCCCAAAGGGAAACTTGAGGTGACTTCTTTTTAAATTAGTTTGAATCTCAAACTAGCCCTCCCATCATGCTTACTTTGGAAACTCACCTAGATCAAATGCATTTACTGACTAATAGAAAAACATTGACAACCAATAAAAGTAGTGATGTTTTTTTAAAAAAGTCCTCAACAGCCTTCTCTCATTTATGATCCAGTATAACCCATCTTAAGCAACTATTTTTGGTGGTTGTTTAACAGAGGAGGCCTTCTGTTAAAACCACTGAGTACTATATTGCTTTAACCTTATTTATGGCTCTTACAAGCCTCAGGAGAAGGAGGAGGTGTTCTGACCAAGTAAAAGTATTATATGTGATAGTCTGGCTCTGCTTTAATCAATGGGAATTTGGCCATTAAATACAATACTGCCAAAATTTCACAGTGTGTGTTGAAGGCCCACGTGATTACATTGCAGTAATGCATCTGTGGAGAAGCTCAAGCACATCTCTCTGGCTGGGACTGTTCCACATTACTGGCATTAGGATTATGAGAAGTTGTGGTGGTGGTTGTGAGAGGAAGGAGCCAGCACAAGGTGCTGAAGTTTGTATTGCCAGTCTCCATCTCAGCCTTGTCCCACACAGGATGAGAGAGAGAGATACTGAGGAGTATAAAATAGCTGCTGTCCCTGCCTGCATGAGCACAGAGCTGCCTGTCTTTTCAGTTGTTTAAATCTTATAGCTCTTTACCACAAGGAGATTTTATCAAATGGCTTACTGAACTGAAGGACTGGGGCCACCCCTGCAGCAGGCAGAGAAGGGCTGCCATCATATAAGCATTATTGTATTTGTGCAGTAGATGTCTTTCTATACTTTTAGTCTGCCAGCTTGCTTTGTAAGATCAAATCTATCCAGGCACAAGTCTGAAGGTACCAACTTCATCAGTAGATATACCTGTTGCTTTTGATTTGTTTTTACATCATCATATCTCCTTTTTTTCCACACCTAGTAGGCTGTGGAAACTTTGAAGCGGTCTGGAAACTTCTGTTGTGTTTCATTGGTGCAGTGATGTAACATGTGGAGTTAGAATTCTCTGTGCTATTTTAGACTTCAGGTTTACTAAGGTCCTCTAAAAGTTTGGGGGACTTGCAGACATCATTGACTTCAGTATCAAGTTCTTAGAACTCTTACTGCAAGCCTTGCAAAAGTGACACTTCAAAAATTACACTCAGGAGTGGAAGAAGTTTAGTTCAACATCTAAGTTAGAATAAATGGTGCTTTCGAAAAA
This sequence comes from Corvus brachyrhynchos, assembly GCF_000691975.1. Lineage (NCBI taxonomy): Eukaryota > Metazoa > Chordata > Aves > Passeriformes > Corvidae > Corvus > Corvus brachyrhynchos. The sequence goes on from NW_008237681.1 coordinate 7,740,476, forward strand.
CTGGAGCTCTCAGTAGCAAGAAAGTCTTTGTCATTCTGTGCAACACCATAATGGATGTGCGGTCTTTAAAGGCTGCTGGTATTTTTAAGATTTGTTGCTTTCTATATATGCTTTGTCACAACCTGTCCAGCCTGCTGGCACAGTTACACATTAAATTTTTTCCAATAAGAATAATAGCAATGGTTACAAAGTTTTCTTGGGTAGACAGAAAATTAATATTTTTATGGCTGGTATGTTCAATAGTTGTATGACATGGAACTAGGCATCCATATGGCAGTGATTTTTTTTGGCTTTGGCATTCATCATGGATTGTGAGCACTTGGGTAAATTGGAACAGGTGGATAAACCTTTCTGAAGTACTAAATGTCTCGTAACAACTATTGTTTAATTAAAAGCCGTCTGGCTCTGTCTGCATTTATACCTAGCTCTTCCTTTTGACCTTGACCCTAAGATGAGGGATTTTCATTTGAAGTAAGAAATAACTCAGTCTGTTTCTTCATCTAGTTTTACTGAGCCTCCATTAGTGATCACAGAGTTTGGTTTGTTAGAGTAAATGCTGTATATGGAGATAATAAATGTGCTGACATATGTTTTATGAAGTTCATTGATTTCAAAAAGACTTGGAACACTGGCCAAAACTGACTGAAATCCAACTGATAAAAAGATGTTTGCCTGTACCTGAAATGCAGCTACTCTGGAAAGAAATGCAAATATTGTTACAATACATTTCAGTCCTTACAGCATTTTTAGAAAATAAATTGGTTGTATTTTTGTCTTGTTGAAATTCAAAGGAGAAACCAGACACGTAAAACAAAAGTTGTAGCCTTCAAATGTGGCCAGCTGTTAAGCTTTATGTGGCCAGAATCAAGTGTTGCTGCTGTCTGTCTCCAATTTGAGAGCATGACAAAAATTTATGCAGGCAACTTAGGGCACCAACAGCAGTAGGGAAGTAACTTAAAGAATAGTTCTTAGATTCTCTGAGCTGCTTGCTTTGCTCTGAGTCTCCTTCCAACTGATTTAACTGCATCACCTGGGCTGTAACCCCTGGTTGCAGACATACCTGAGCCAGCTGTAGGCTAGCTGGTTTGGGTATCTGCAGCTCCCTAATCCCAGAGGCTTTCCTGGGTAAGTACTGGGCCAGCAGTGCTGTTTCCAGTACCCAAACTGTCTAGTTTGTGGCTAGCAATAGTGGGCCCTTTTTGCTTTTTAGTCATGTTATTCCATGGCTGTAGAACCTGGAAGCTTTCACTGACCAGTATTTAGTAGGTTAATGCATTGGGTGTGGTAGCTGTTACCTGTTTTACAGCATCCTTCTGGCAGTCTGTGCCCTGTTGCTCATTCCTCTGCTTGTACAATGCCTAGAGGTCCCTTTGGTGTTGTGTAATTGTGTCAGGCATCAGCCGGGCTGCAGTCCACAAAAAAGACTGACGTTAGTCACTCACTGGTGATTGAAGCTGAAGCTTCAGCACTGGGTTTTAAGATGTGCTTGGATTCCTCTCCATTTCTACTTACAAGGTTTTCATACAAGCTCTACTTTATTTGAACCTTTGCAAAGTTCAAATACAAGCAAGAGCTTGTGTGATTGCAAGGCATCAAGAGCCTGCAGTATGTCAGTTGGTTGGATATTTTTCCTGTGTTTGACTGCGTTAAATCTACATTTGCTATTCATGCTCAAGAAAAACTGATTTCTGGTCCTTGTCAAGAGATGGGGAAAAAAAACACCACTAAGCAAATGGAGATTGGTAGGTCACAGGACCTGATGCCAACACGTTACTCTCACTGGAAAGCCACTGGATCCTGTCCCCACCTCCTGTTGCTATGACTTTTTTCCTCTGCTTGTCCCTGAGTAGATAACTGTGTTAGTTTATGTGGATGCAAGCAGAGTCTGTGTTTTATAAAAGAAGAGAAGTAAGCAGAATCCTGTGCTGTGTGACCTACTGGGTCTGTCAGGGGAAGGTGGTTCCTTGTAAAACAGATAAGGGGACTGCAATCTGCTCCCTCCGGCACCATGATAAAGATGGAGACAGTGAGTCTGCAGACATCTATAGATACTACCACTGAAGTCACGGCCTGCAGAATGCAGTTCCTGTCCCGCATCGCACCACCCAGCTCTGCTCTCTGAGCAATAAACATCACACCAGCCTCTCCAAACTCTCCCTGGGCCACTTGTGGCTCTAGTTTTGGCAGCTTTGTCTGCCTTGGCCCTGGCTGCCTGGAATCTACTTCTGCACTTCCTCCCAAAAATTCCTTTTCCAGTTCTGTGCCCGAGCTGACTGTAGGCCTTCAGTGTGCCTACAAATAAGATGCTAGGTCTTAACTTGCTCTCCATGTGCTCCCAATAGTGCCAGAAAGCACATAATGAATGTGTCTCCCTTGTTTCTTCCAGACTTAATAAGTAAACGAAGCCATAAACAGTAAGCCAAAAGGATGGGGATGGCAGGCATTTATGGGGTAGTAGGAATTTGTTCATTGAACTGATCATTGTTCTACTTCGTGTCTGTGGTATCTCTGCTTTTTTTCTGAGAGCAGGAGCAATGTGTGTTTCTTTTCATGTGAAGAGGAGCCAAAAACTGGCTCTGTCCACTGACCTGTGGCTGTCACTTTGAAACAGACTCATTGTTTAAATGTACAGTAAAAACGAAAAATAGCCTCTTTTTTTTTGTATTAAAATACGGCTAGTTTGCTTTGTTGGATTTTTTTTAATCACTTTTCTACAAATGGATGCTCTAATCTGTTTGCTAGTATTTTACTTCCTTCTCCATCTGTGTAACAGCCTGGGTATTATAGGCTACATATAACATCTAAAATCACATTCAGGGATCTGTGAGAAACTCAAGTCTTAAGGTAACCCTGCCATGGTGCTGTTAATAACACATTGCAAACAAGAAAGTAGTAAGTGGAAATAATGCACTCATTTAGAAGTAATAAATCTTTTGATCTTTCTTTGAAGCAAGGGTATATGCTTAAACTACCAATTCAGGGACAACCAGATGCCCATAAAGAATGGTTCTTTGCTTTGATAGAAAATCGCTGAGGCCTGCCCAGCAGCTCTGGTCTGTAAACAGATTAGTTAAGTGCTCATCAACTCCGATTTGCATAGGACAGTCTTTGCACACAAACCCTACTTCCAGCCTTAACGAGCTATTTACTTGCAGGAAGGCTACTGGTTTCCTTTTAGTTAGAAATCTCAGTAGAAAATTGCTTTCTGAGAAGGGGCAGGATCCCGATTTGGGAATAGCACTGTTCCTCTGCATGGATGTTAATAGGCACATGGTGACTGGCAGTTTGGTGTGCTTGCTGAGCCCCTTTAGTGAACAGCTGTGGGAATTAGTAAAATAGCTCATAGTTAGAAATTTGGAGAACGGTTACTTCGCTCATTGGTGGCTTTCAGCCGTGGCTGGATAAAGAGCGTACATGGGAGAGGATTGGGAAGCAGACGTTTGTCTCTGCGGGAGAAGGATCCCAGAGCTGAAGTGTTCACTCAAGAGGATTTCGCTAGGCTGTAAAATTCTCATCACCTTTGAATAAAAATAAATGCCTTGTGGATGCTTGTTGGTTTGTGTGCAGAGACTGTGTGCAGCCTGCAGATTTGTCACTCACATTTTTCCCTGTTTAAACTTCATTTGATCCCCACAATTACTTTTGTCTGATACAAAGGGAGGTCAGTCTCAGTCACAAATGCAGCAGATGGTGAGATTCACCCTAGAGTATAGCAAAGCTACAACTACCTTCAGTGTCTTTTGCATTTTAAAGTGCGTTACTTCTCAATTGATTGCAGCCTGGCTAGCAGTTTGCTTTTCTTTGAATCAAGAAAGTTGTGAAACTGCTATTTTTTCTCATGGGGAGACAAATCTATGAAAAGTGGGAAGGAAAACACAAAGTATTCCTGAAACCAACTGTAAGCAGTTTCAGTGCAAACCTGCTGCAGCTGTAAAGGTCTTAAAAATTATAGACTAGATTCTTTTTGTATTAATGATCTCACAAACTTTGGGGTGACAGGTCTACAAATAAGGACATAATGTAGGGGTGTGTGTGTTTTAAAACAGAATACTGGCATTAGACAGAGAAAAGTAAGTTGTGTAGTTCTACCTTGCCCTAATAACAGTGAAAAATGTTACAGATCTGTTTTTTCACTGATTACATTATTTCCGTTTTATTTCCCCTTTGGATTGGAAAGTAAACATAGATCAGTGCCTTTGTGCCTGACAACACAGGGTGAAGGGCTGGACTGAGGAAACTACTTATCATTTTCACAGGCAAGCTAAATATAGTCATAAATTCTTCCCTGTAGTTTGGTTTTCATCATTTATTTCATCAGCCAGATGATAGATTTCATGTAGGCTATGATAGGAACATTACCCAAAGACTTCCTCAGAAAAATAAAATCTGAATTATTACAGGGCACTCTGCATTAGCCCATCAACCGTCTGCCTTTGAAGGCTTGTGTTCAGCCCCTCAGTTTATAGTGCCAAGATTCAAATATGGGATTGCTAGAGGAAATTAATTACTAGTAAATTTAGAACAAAGGAAGGAACCTGCAATTTCACAGCATGTAAAACACCTTTTGGAATTCTTTGCTCTCTTCTTGGAAACCAGTGTGTCAAATTCTTGGAATTATTTTAAAGGTCTTGGTAAAATAGTTAGCTATCCAAAAGGCATAATAAAACATTATGCTTAAGGATATAAATAGCTGGCAGAAAATTATTTTGTCTCTAGCCACTTTAGACCATGTCTATTCAACATTCATTGCAAATCCCTGTAGGTCTTGCTTTTCTGATGTCCTGAGTGCTGAGTATGGCTGCGGGCAAAGAGTGGAACCTGAAGGGACAAAGTTGTGATCCAAGGTGAGACATCCTCACCCTGGAGATCTACAGCTACTGCTGCCTTCCCTTCAACTCCTGTCAGCCACCTGTGTCCAACCAGGGGCAGCAATGGGCTCAGGGACCCACATGGCTTCATACCTCAGGTGTCCCACAAATCCAACAGTACCTGCATTTTTCTGAACTTTCTGGAACTGTCTCCTGCCTTCAGCCACTTCTTAGATGCCTGCATCTGCTCATACTGCTTCATGTCACCTCCAAGGTGGACGAAGGAATGCCTGCAGTTTTAGTCTCTATAAACCCGACCTTTCTGTTGATGCTCTTGCTGCTGGTTCTCAGTTGTCCCTCTCTGACAGTTCTCTTTTACTGTTGCCTCCAGATGACAGTCTGTAAAACATGTCTGTCACCTGCCTCCTCCCACAGCCCCTCTGTCATGTGGTCTTGTCCTCACTTATTCCGTCACATCTGAATGTGCATGTCTTTGTCCCAAGACAACATCCACGAAGATCGCCATTCTCATCCCTAAAGACAGCGTATGAATCCACCCTAGCCAGTTTTTCTTTCTTTTTTTTTCTTTTTTAAGTAGTGTGGCTTGTGTACCATGGCTCTCATGCTCCATTTGAACAGCACATTATTTCTCTTGTAGCTTTGCAACCTTAATGCTCACAGAGGTGTTATGCAGACTGTACAGTCCATCTGAAGAGTGATTCCCGAATCGCTCTTCAAGTCATTAAGGAGGTTGGATTTTATGTCACCACGTTCACTCTTGTTTTCACATCTGGTATCTTACTCCTGCTCCCTCAATTGGCTTTTCGACTAAATTAGCATCAAGTGTCCTCTCAACTCTCCTTCAAGAGCAGCTGCATCAATAACAGTCTCTAAGGCTGTGCCTAAAGCAGTGATGTAGTCCAGAGCAGGAACTTGCTTTACAGCATATTTTCTGCCCATACCCATTTCCCATCCTTATATGCACATTGCAGAGAGATCCCAGAGTACATGAGTGGGTTTCCTTTCGAATGAGGCAAAAGAGCAGGAGGGTGCTCCAGGTCTGTCTCAGGCACTTTGACTTGCTCATGGGCCTTCTGAGTACCAGACTGGACTGCAGCTGGGGGAAAGCTCCAGATGTAGAACACATACAGTGTGAGCACTGGCTCCTCAAAAACAACTGTAGTTTTCCAGATTTTCTCCTACTGTGCTGCTGGGGTAGGCAGATCCTGTGCATCCTTTCAGCAGATGTGATTTTTCACTGAAGCTGTAAACCTCAGTTTATTATTTTAACATTTGAGAAGTATATGTCCCTCACCAGATCAATGTACGTTTGCAAGCCTTAGTCTTCCAGCAGTATGGAGCTGATCCTATTTTACTGACATTGATTTTGTACCCAAGCACATTTATGGGCTTCTGCAGGGATTCCCTTTATGTCATCCAAAGTGAGATCCACATGGAAATGTATCTTCTGCTTGGTGAAATGTCATGTCTGTGACCATATTCTGCATTTTTTTAAATAAATACTCAGTCTGGGAAGCATTCTGGCCTCAACAATTGTTTTTCTAATACAAGAGTGGCAACACTCAGCTGTGTATTCTTATGGAGCTAGCCAGGTTATTATTGTGGAAACAAGATATATTAACTGCATTTTATAACTGTTCTCTGTGGGGGATTGTTTTTATGACCCTGGATTTTAAAAGATTTCAAAATACATTTGCATTCGTGAAAAATGTATTTTAACAACATAAAGGCTGACAATCCTGCTAGTTGTAAGGAATTCCTTTGATGGTGAGCTACAAAGTCTTTGGTAGCCCTGATAGTAATACAGGGTTTCCAACACATTATTCTCCACCTTTATTTATTTTATATGAAACCTTTTCTTTCCAGAAATCACAAAGGAAGAATAGGAAACAGTCATCAACGTGGAGGTGACTTTTCCACTTCCTTCTCTCTCGTGTAGTTGTTAACAGTAATTTACAGTTGCTCAATTACATTGCGATGGCTGGGGTATTTCTACATAAAGTAATAAAAATCAGTGTGTAGGCCTTATTAATTTACTGCATATCATAAGACCTAACAAACTGTACTGTACTAAAAGAATATTACAGAACTATTTACTAAAAAGCATATGATATTGAAAGTAATTCTGCTTCCTGTGGACTTCCTTACCTCTCTGGGAAAAATGATAGTATTAGGCATGTTCATCAGCTGCATTGTATGGCAAACCTGAGAACTGTTGTGCTCTTCTGAAAAAAATGTAACAGATACTTTTGATGCATGCACACATTTTTATTTCCTTCTTCTGTTGTGCCACGTGGATGTGATTCTGCCTTAAGCAAGTACAAAACTCTGAGTGTTTCTGAAGTCAATGGAAATTTTACCACATATTTCAGTAGGACAGGACTTTTTCTCCCATATTAATTTGGGGGGGCACAATTAAAATATAATTGTGGATCTTCAAGTTTTAAAAAGTGTCAGGTATTTTATAAAGATCAAATTGTATAATTTAATCAAATAATTTTGCAAGAAATTATGTATATGAAGAGTGAATCTGACTCCTGATTTATATTACTGTATGACAGGTTCTCTCAAAAATGGGGAAAATTATCTGGACTTGAAAGTTAATATCAACAAATTTGTTGGTGAAAGGTAGCCAAATATTAAATATCTAGAAGTCAGGGGGTCAGAATTAGGAACATGGGCTATTTAACATTTTCATAGATCAAGTGGTAAACAAGGACTACCCATTGTTCAAAGTTGCAGCCACTGCTATATGCTCAGTAGCTGTCTGTCATCCCTGTGGCTTCAGGCTTGTGTTGAATCACAGAATTCCGGGATGGCTGAGGTTGAAAGGAACCTCTACAGGTCATCTTGTCCTACCCCCCTACTCAGTTAGAGCCATCTACAGTAAGTTGCCCAGGACCATGTCAGGTGGCTTTTGATTATCTGCAAGGAGAGACACTCCACCTCCTGTGCCAGTTATCAGTAAAAACATGTTTCCTGATTTCAAACAGCCTCCTGTATTTCAGTTTGTGTCCTTGCCTCTGGTCCTGTCACTGGGCACCACTGAAAAGAGCCAAGAAGCTCCATCCTCTTTGCACCCTCTCTTCAGGTACCTGTATACATTATAAGACCCTCACTTAGCCCCACTCCAGGCTGAACCATCTTGCTCAGCCTTTCTCACTGAGGTCTCTTCATCATCTTCATGGCTCTTTGTTGGATTATTTTCAGTATGTTTTTTGTCGTGTACAAAAGTACACATTAGCATAATTTCCAAGGGCAGAGCTTCTCTGGGGAGGAAGAGGGACCAAGCTCTGGTGCTCTGCACATGCTCTGCCAAGGTGTTTCCCACAGACATCCAAGCACATTGGTCTGCAGTGAGATGGCTTTGTGCTCCTCTACGCCATGGTAGGTTAGAAACCTCGTAGTGGCTTCGCTGTAGCATTCTGCCCACAAAGTGACCACTTCACAACTTTATAGATCTCCAAAGCCTCAATGACAGAGTAAACTATCCCTTCTGAAATAAAACTAACTTGTTCTATTCATGCTATAATAACCAACAAAAAACAGGCTCTAGGTGAAAGAACTGTGCTAGTTCCCGACCCAGCTGTGTAAAAGAAGATGGAGGTCTAAGGCAGAAATTTTTCCTCATGTGCAGTAGCTTTAACTGTGAAGTAAATGCTTATTACTGAGGGAAAGACTTTATGCCTGATCCTCTACTGGGTGCTGTAATTTCATCTTTTCCTTTTGTTGGCCCTATGACTTGTGAAAGTCTTAATTAAGGTGAAAGGCAAACTTTGCCAGGCCACACTGAATGTAGTGGTAATATCCTATCTGAAAACTTTTCTGCTCATGGCAGAAGAATGTACTTAGAACTTAACTGTCAATAATTTCATTTGCTGTAATTTGATGAAGTACGATGATTTTGCGTGTGACAGCCTAAATCTTCCATTAGTGTAGGCTGAAATAGTATCCCTAAATTGAGATAACAAATAGCAAACTGATCATAAACAAATAACGAACAGAGGGAAAATTTGAATTGACTGGATAGCTATTTACTGTGAAATATTCACTCAGCTCTATAAATAATGTTTTGTTTCTCTCCAGAGGAAGAATGACTTACTTCACCAAACAGGTAAAATAGAAAAAAATAACAAGACCCTAATACACTGAATCAAATGAGAAAATAAAAACTGTGATAGATGTGACCTTTGGAGAAATGTTCAATTTTGTTTGTCATTGCTTGGAAACAATGCAGTGTACCTACAGGAGGTAAGAGCCAGGCAGCAGAAATGTTACTGTTTTCTTTTATTTTCTTAATGTGGAATGCAATTTTTTTAATAGATCCAATATACTTTAATAGATTGCTTGTTTTCTTTCACTCATAGGGGGGTTTTATGTGGGATCACAAATGGGTGTATTCCTCCACCCCCTGCTTTATAGCTCATCACTGTCGCACATGACATCAGTATTGCTGTAACGTGTGAATGTATCTATAGTTTTTTTCCACAGGATTCCAGAGCCTTTAGTGTGCTGATGAGCTGCTTTTTCACTTTGTTTCTTCTGATTTAGATCAAAAGAACTTGCTTACGGGAAAGCCCCTTGCAATAGACTTGATCCACTTCCAAAACAGTGCCAGGTGACAATCTCATTTTTATTCCACAGTTAGTTTGCATGTTCAATGTGTAGGCATTTTCCAGACACTATACCCCCCAAAAATTAAGTCTCTATTCTCATAAAGACCCTCCTCAAAGAGCCCCTGGCTACCTTATGTTCCCCCTTCAGTTACCATCTACCTTTAAGGAGGGAGCATGCTGTGTATTGACATGCAAAACCAAGCTCCAAAGAAGTGACCTGCTGTGTCTGATAATTTCTCTACCAAGTAGCTCTTAAATTAGAGTTAACCTGAGATTTCAGAGAGTCTGCTCATTTACACATCAATATCTTAGTGCTCCTCCTTAGCACTGGTGATGTCCCAGTGTTACTTTTAGGATAAGGTGGTTAGCTTTGATATTTAGAGATATGCGCACATTAGAAAGCTGGATGTGATCCTGGGTAAAGTTCCAGGAGTGTTTTGGCCAAATGCACAAGGGCATATGTTAGTGATACAGTAAGAACAACAACCTGGAAAACACTCATCACATGCATGCACTATGATAGGCAAAGATGTGCTTTGAGCAGCTGCAGACAGATTACACCAGCAGATGTGTAATTTTACTGCTGGAGCATCACCTATTCTGGAGCTTCTGCCAGTGCTGGTACAATGGCCAAGGACACCTCTTCCCCTGACCCTGCCTAGAGAAACCATGCCAGTGGCATCCTGCTGCACAAACATGGTCTTGGTGTGTGGAAAAAGGTCCTGAAGAGCAGTGCTGAGGAGTGTGAGTCTGCTGGCTTTCAAAAGATGAGGTGAAGAACTGACCTGTTATAACAAGTTTAAGACTGGCAGTCCTGTAGTGCCACAGAGATGCAACCTCCAGTTCCCCTCCAGCTTTCAACATTGAAGCCTGAAAAATTCAAGTGAGGGAAATAAAAGTGCTGTTTGCTGAGAGCAACAGTAATTTATCATCAAACAGTTCACAAGAAAAAGTGACAAATTCATCCTTGAGAATGCTAGCTCAGTCACCCAGCTACTGCGTTTCACAGTCAGGATTGCTGCAGGCTGCATGACAGCACCTTTGGATCTTTGTCTTCTTCTTTGCATTCAATATTAAACAGAGGCTCTGGCCTTGTTAAGATGCAGTAATTACTGTTCAATACATTTGTCCTTTAGGATTTGGGGTGGCTTTTTCAGCTTTTGTACTAATGATCTGTGGTACTAACACCCAGTGATAGCTAAATGTGGGATACAAGTGCATTTCTGGTGAATTTTGGCACTTACTGCTGTGTCATAGCAATAGAAATTATTTCTGGGTCTATCTTCTTAATGATATCAAGAACTGAAGTTCTTAGTGACATTAATTATGTTCTCAGCTGTGTCTCCAGTTCTTCCTTCCTCGCTGATCAGACTCAAGAGTGCTTATGGAATTGCTTGGAGAAGAAATCTGTAAAAGTTTGAAGCTTGCACCTCGTGGAAATAAATGCTGTGATTTATTTCCTATGTTAATGTCTGCTCATATAATTAGAGTGAAACAATTCCTATGAAATTGTTCTCTTTGAAGAGTGTAAGAATTGAAAAGTACTGGGTCAGGTGCACCAGGTAGCTCTGCTTCCTGTCATACACAGGAATAAGTGATGGATGTGGACAGAAGAGTATGACAAGAAAAGCAAGCCAAGAAATTACTGCAGTCTCCTCTCGTACTCTCTCACTGTTTTGTACACATTTTTCCCATTCTCTGCTGGCCTGGTCCAGTGAGTGGAGGGTGCTCAGCACCTCTCACAACCTGCTTTGCCTGGCTTCATGATAGATGCATGAATCTAGTCAGGTCCCTGGCATTTGACCTGAAAGCTGCAGAGAAAGGTGGGCCTCACAGGCAACACTGGGTTAAGATCGGCTTCTCTTGGGGTCAAAAGCTACAAAAGAAGTGCTATGTAAGTTGTGGAGGAGTGTAACGTGAGTATGACTATTTCAGTGTTTGCTATCAGGGAAACTGTTCTTAATCCCACCTGTGTTCCATGTACAGCAATAATGTCTTCAGACTCTGGAAATGTTACATTTCCTTTTAAAAGCCCAGGGGTGTAACTCAGGTGCACAATCAATGCTTGTACTCTACTGGTCTCGATTTCCAGACTGTTTCCAACATTTGAAAGGCTGCTTCATTTATTTTTCTCCTATACCTGCTATGCAAGAAGTAACCAACACCTGAGTGGAGAAAATGTTAACAAATTCCACTGGTGTCCCTCTTTCATCAGTTCTAGAATTGTGGTTGCTGGATAACGTTAAAGTAAATTAACCCTTTAAAGACAAACAAAAAATCCCAAGAAAATCCCCAAAGGTTCTGAAATTCAAATAATATACTGATACTGTTGAAGCATTGTGGAATTGTAATGAACCCTGTTGTTGCCATTAAAAAGCCTTGTCCTCAGTCAGGAACCATTCCTAACAACCCAACAGACGTCCTTTGAGCAGCAAATGTGTGTTACATTGTTTTCCTCTGTAATTGCTCCAATTTTATTTAGAGAGGCGGTATTAGGGAACACCTTCAAAGCAAGTAAAAAAGATTAGTTGTGGGATAGGTAGAAGGCTGTTTCCTCACTGGGATCTTCTAAAAGCAAAGATTTGTAAAGCTTTCAAGATGACTGGGGACAGGATTGACTTCTTGTTAAATCAGATAGGGACCTAATTAGAGATTTATGAAAGCAACAAAGCACCCTGCAGCAGGCAGTTTCCCTGCTGGGAGAAAACTCACTGAAACATGAGGGTAAGGCTAATAGCAGCTACTAAGAAGGAAAAAAAAAAAAAAAGGGAATAAAAATCCCATGTCCCTTTTAACTGTTTTAAACCCTCAAGCAATTGGACTTCACTTGTCAGGGTTGAGAGGAGATAGCCTACCTTGTCTGATATGAAGACAAGAGACTCAAATCTGTTGCCAAGGGCCACAGGGAAGGGTTGAAAAAAAGACTAAAGTGGTCAGAAGATGAGCAGATACCTCCCCTCCAAGGAGAGGGATGAATTAGCCTTACAGTTGCTAAACTCTGGATAACAAGTCTAAAAGCCTAAAAAAAAGCCTAAAGCTTTGCTTCCTCATTGGGAAAATAACCTTTGAATGGATCTCTGGAGCAACAGAAAGAGATCAAGGAAAATGTGTCAATTTGGGATAATAAAGGAAGCAGAAGGGCCATAAACAGAGCAGATATGCATCCCTAGGCAGCATCCACCTTTTTTTCTTTTAGCAATTGACAGTGGCCCTCAAGGTGTTGTTACACACGATGGGTTCTCAGACTTGATACTGCATTTCTTCTTACTGCCATTTGCATAATAGATGACCCTTCGCTTTTGTGTATATGAAACAATCTTGTGATAGAAATGTGAGCACATGGGGGGAAATTATCCAGATTCCATCTGTTTTGGTGCATTCAGATTCGAAATGAGTATTTTTCTGAATGCATTTTTGCAAATTAAATACAAAGACTGACCCGAAATTTTAATTTTGCATTTCCTTTTTCTATTGCAACCTATAGAGGCTGAAGTCTGAAAACTGAAAAAGCTTCAGGGCAGCAACCTGAATAACTTCACTTACAGAAACATTCTGTCATAGAAAAAGGCATTCATAGCTCAGAAACAACATTTCTGTGTTCAGCCCAAATTAGTCAGTCTGGCCGGGGTGGGCCTTCTTTTGCACTTTCCAAGTGAGTGAAAAAAATGCTTGTCATTGTTCGCATGGGTAAAAATTATGATTATTTTAATACAATGCAGCACCAGAAATAATGTCCTGAAAGTTTGGGGGCTCTTAAATGGGAAATAGTCAACAATGAAAATTAATGAAAGGTCATTTACTACTCAGCATGATAAGCTCACTTGTTTAGCTCTGAAGAGGTGACAAGGGTCATGCCTGTGTATGATACCATTCTAGATGAAAACAAAACTTCCACTATTTTCCCTAATAAATGTTGAATGCTTTAGTAACGCTTGCATGCTTAAGTAATATATGCAGGCTCTGCTAGTTTAATTTTCATAAACTTGATTGATTCAAATGTTGATTTTACTACCACAGCTTTTATATCCCTGTCTAATCAAACTACATGTTTATTATTTCAATTTTACATATTTTAGTAATTGGGCTGCGTACCTTAATGGTACAGTAAGGTTTTGCATAGTTTACTAAGGAAAAAGCTGACTTGATACTCTTTCTCCCATTTTAGTGCTGTATTTTTAATTTTTCTGGATCAAGCTAAGCTCTTAAGAAATTACTTTACAGGAGAAGTGAATGACAAGTTGAAGGGAATTAAATGAGACTCAATGGACTCAATTCATTAGCTCTTGCATTCCAGCATTGCTGCTGCTTATCACTTGGGATTCCTGCTCTGCAGCTGCCTTAGGCTGATACAGTGTTCATGGCTTTCCAGGTTCATGCAAGTGGACCCAGTTCCTGTATTGTTCTTACAGCCTCCTCCATGGAAAAGGAAAATGGCTGAGTCTCAAACTTGCAACAAATACTCCGTTTTGTCTGCTGCTTTTCCATCACAGATACAATGCACAAAAAAAATTCATTCTGTCTTTCCTTGGATTTCACTTTTCAGACAAAATATTCAAGTAACATATGCAATGTGAAGTGCCAAATTCAAGACTTCTTGTGAAAACTAGAGGTGCATCTAGTTGGACATATAAGAGGTGAGGCTTCCCATCTTGATAGTTAGCCTTGTTAAAGCCTCCAGCTTTGGCAGTTGCAAGACTTGTCCTTTAAAACATGTTCTGGTTTTGTTTGCTGGTCTTTTCATCTGCCCTTATAACAATTTTTTTTTGACTTTCTGCTCCTACATTATTTGACTTCCATACACATATACCATACAAATATTTGAAGGAATGCTTTTCATCTCTGCATATTTTTAAAAGGTTGGTAACTGAAAAAGTTAAGGTTCTAAGTCTGAGTTTTAGCACAGTCCAAAGATATTTTTTAGATAATTTGTTATGAAAATATTCTGGTCGATTCAGGAATTTATTTTTGCTGATGCACTCCATTAAAAAATAGACAGCCTCTGTGAATTGCCAATGTTATTGGATGAGCCTAGGATTTCTGGGGAAAGGGATAACTCAGGTATCATTTGAAATGTACGTTTGTTCATGTTTTATATTGCCAGAGGGGCTGTTACGCTTATTTTTAAAATAGATTATGTGATCAATACATGAATTAATGTAATTTATTGATTGAGCTTTATGTATTAACAGCTTGACTTCTATGCCTCAGTAGTATTATGTTTTAAGCAAGTCCCTTTGTGTGTGTTTTATAAACAGGATGATGACTGAAAGTAGAGATGACAGGTAGATTGTATGTTGGCAAGAAGAAAGTGTAGATTGGTGGCAAGTATCTTTTCTCTGATGTTCTTCTCCCCTTTACCACCCTTTTGTACACTTTCCAGCACAGGCATATTGCACCTCATGGGTTGGAGTGGATTTGTGACTGACAAGGGCTTGAGGAGAAAGGCTCTGAGGAATGTGTTGGTGCTGCTGTGAGTGGCAGCTGTGATTTAGTAGATGGCAGTCTCTCTTTGGAGTTAGAACTGAACTGCCAGCTCAATCTGGAGTTTAGGACACTGGTGGAGCTGTTGTGTTTTGGGTGAAACTTAAAACCCAGGTCTTGTTTGTTTGTTTGTTTGTTGTCATTAAAGACTGTGAACATCCTCTACTAAGCTGTTGTACCATAGTGCATTAGTTTTTCAGAAGTGGATTAAGAGATCATTTTGTCTGGTTTCCTAAGCACTTAAGAAATTGGGTGATAAAAAATACCATATAAATGTAAGGTACTATAATAATAATAAAATGAAAACACTCTCTTCTTAACTTTAGAATCAGGAGCACATCAGCAATAAAAGGAAAAAAATACAGCTCAAGGCTTCTTTAATACATAAATTTGGAAGTTGTTGACCAGATGTGAGTCAAGGTCACCTTTAAGTCAAGGTTTGGGCTTTAAGTTAAGGGCTGAACCTTGTCTAAGATTCAGATTCTGGCTTAGTGGCAATGAAATTCCATAAGGATTTCCAGTGAGATTTCATCTCAACACTGTAAAAAATTTCATAAAATCACCTGTTTTCCTGAGGTTCTCATATTTTCCTTCATTTTGAAATACATTTCTTCTCCCCAGCTTGTGAAAGACGAGGGAGCAGAGGGGTTGGATTTAAGTTTTCCAATATGACTTAATGGTAAGCCCTGCACAGCAGGGGTTTATGCCTGGTAGTCTCTCTGGGGCTTTGTTTTAATACCAGACATAGAAATCGGTTTGGAAGGAGAAAGAGAGAGGAAAGTGATATATACCCTGTAGCTTTACTGAGCCATATTTAGCATAACTCTGCAAGTCCTCACTGGTGATTTTTAAGACTCACTTGGTAAGCAAAACTGTGGAGGTACTTAGGCAGCACTTAGGCCTAGACCTAAACTATCCACGCATCATTTACCATTACTCACAGTTAGCAGGGTAACACATGCCTTCAACCCATCACTTTCTAGCTCTGGGTTAATCCATTTTGCTGAGTACTTTACTTATCTTTGCACAGGTCAGCACATTTCAGGCTGGTGGCACTTGTCTGGGCAATATAGTAGTTGATCAATACTCTCTGTAATCATGGCATGGACCAGTCTGCATTCCTCAAGTCTTGTCTTTGCCTCATCTCTTCCATTTACTGTAGGATCTGTCGGGGGACAGAATGGAAGTACTTTCTAACTGGCAATTGTAAAAGGGGCTCTGTCCAGGTGGGCATGTCAAAGGAAATTCCCCTCCAGAGATTAAAGTGGTGGAAAAAGCTAATTTGGGGATAACTCAGATGGCTGTATCACAGTTTGTGATACATAGATTTGTGATAAGCAACTGCTGGCAGAAATATTTAACTCTTTGAAAACACGGTTGACTAGTAATCATGACCAATGGGAATCAACTCAGGAAGAAATGCTGTCCATCAAAATTATGTGCATAACATCAGAAAGTTCGTGCAAATGAAAGATGATGAGTTTTACTCATACAGGGTTGGGTGGCTGAGAAAGAACAATTCTGTTCTGGAAAAAAATTCCGGTGTTTGTCATTTGCTTTTGTCTTGCAATGCAATGAGGCCTCAAGCCAGCTCAGAAGGTCCCGCATTTTAACAGCTGAGGCAAACCCAGGAAATGTGGTTGTTTGGGAATTTCATCCTGTGTGTTCGCAATTTACCCTATTCCCTCTGACCAACCGCTCCATTCTAGATCCCTCAAACCTTTGTAAAATTTACGTAAATAACATCTTCTCATAAAATGTTCCAGTGGATGGATCTACATTTTCCCATTAAAAGTGATTTAAAGCATTCTTTACCCCATCTTACTTTCATTCTTATGAGTAGGTGAGGAGATGTAAAGGAATGGTACTGTTTGAATAGTAGGACTATATTCTGTAGGAAAAGCTGTCAGACCCAAAATTATATAGCTCATTAAACATGCAACCTAATCTGTGTCTGCCTGCTGCCAAAATCATGAACCCAGTGAAGACAGTAACAAAAACTTCCTCAAAGATGCATTCAAGCTCTTGGTAGAGTGCTAAATAACTTCAATTTTTGTTAAAGCTACAACTTGCAACATTGCCTCCCATGTGTAATGGGCATAAATGTGGAATATTTGCATGACTTTTTCTGTGTCTCTGGAGACAAGCAGAGTATTTGGGCTGAGAAAAATCAGAAGACTGCAACCAGGAACATCAGACTATATGCATACACTCTAAGTTGTTCCAGCAAAGGAAACTCACTTTCATTGAAGTACTGTAAGTTGATCTAAGTGCGTTTTCTGGTGTAATGAACTTTATCACTTTGATCCCCATGAAGAATCCATCTGAGTCAGAGCCAGAAAAACATGTAAATCTGACACTACAATAGGAACATTTGTTTAAAATGAGTAACACATCTCGATAAGTTTTTTTGATAGCTAAAACAAACTTTATGCAATACAGTTTTGAAAGCCTGTTGAAAAATGAATGGATAAAACATGTTTCAGCTCAAGAGTCAGCCATACAGTCAGATTGCTTCTTTTGTTTTGATTCACTGTAATAAAAAGCTAAATCCTCTGAAGAGTCATTGTACCAAACTGACTAGGTCTGTTATGGTGGAGCACACATTACTGTAATGAACCAGTTTCACACAGATAATTGTCATAGCAATAGAAACCAAAGCAGAGACACAGATGCTTGTTGTGTTCTGCTAGTCCTGCCAATGGTTATTTGAAAGTCTGAAATCAGAGAAATGAGTGTGTCTGCGTTAGGTCACTGCACAGGGCTTTTTGGTTTCGTACCAGGGTTTATGCAAACAATTAAAAACATGCATTATCAAATAAAGCTTATGCTGCTTCTTTCCATCTATACCTTCTATGAATATGCAAAAAAGAAGGCCCTGGAAACTGCAGATTTTGGTAGTAAAATCTGATAGTCAGGAATGTGTTTAACATATTTATTTCAGAATATTTAAATGTCTATCAGCTTATCAGAGTTCTTTATAAACATACAAAATTTAAAGCTTAATACACTCATAATGGTCATCACAACCCTCAAGGAGAGACATCTGCAGCCAGTTCCCCTGCAGACTGTCAGCTGATACATTATCAATTAGCCTGCAGATTGGCCAAACACATCTGTGCTGTGTTTTGCCTGAAGGTTGCTGAATCACATTGCTTGGTACTCTAAAACAGTGATGACTAATTGTATTAGAAAGGGCAAGGTGATGATCAAGCAAATATAGAGGAAAAATTTGGTCCCTGTTGTGGAAAATATCTGTTTTCAAACCGTTGTTTGTTGTACACAGTTATGTTTATAACCCTTTCTGTATGGCTCACATTGAACTTCCCATGCAGTGAATGTAAGTAGCCCTCGAGCAACACCACCAAATCACTGCAGTATCACTTCTTACATGGGAGCTATTTAGAGAAACCTGATTTGTAAATACAGTTTAGAAGATAAAGAATCACGATACTATGGTTTCTGGGATAAACTGTGTTAATAATTTCTGAAATAACTCAGTGAACTGAGTTAGCTCCATAGCTCACGTTTAATAAAAGTATGAGACTTGAATGAGAACGATTGGAAGGAAAATGTAAAAACTTAAATTAGAAACATCCATTTTTACAAGATGCTGTGAGGGAAATGTCAGCAACAAAATTCTGAGTGATTTTTTTGGCTCAGTAGTATATGAACCTCGCTACATGCCATAATTTATTGTTTCTTCTGGTGACTGTAATGCTGGCATAGCAAGAAACATCAGCTGAGGTGAGTGGCTGGCTGACAAACCAATTTAAGAGGATGATAAGCACAGCAATGATGAGAGGATGTGCAGGGGTGAGATTTCCCCTCATCTTAACTTCAGAAACTCTGATTAATGAATTCAGTGTAAGCCTCTTGCTTTTGGATGAGATAAAGTACGAGCAGATGAGTAACAGAAGAGGGCAGTGAGGGAAGACAGTAAAGAGACTAATCTTTCCCAGCTGAGATGGGAAGGCTTTGTGGAAGGACTAATTTCAGGCCAAAAATATTATGAATAATAGAGATTATTTCTGTAAAGAGAACATCAGTTCTAAGTCTACAGGGAGGATTTCTAATAATAACACAGAAAGAAATCTAACAGAAAGCATCCTATATTATTTTTTTTCATCCATAGGATCAAAACCATCAATGTATATAGGCAAGAAGCTGATGAAATGTTATCTTCCATAATATGAATTTACTTCTTGATCCAAAGTGAAAACAAAACTCTGAAAAATATGTTTTACTGTTTCCTCTCTCTCTTCTGTATGCAATATAATCTAGCTGTGGTCCTGTCCTTTTGGTGTTTGAGGAATTCAGGTTTTTCAAGTCCTTGGTCTGCACCATAACCACTGAGCCTTCTACAGAAGGGAGCACGTGGGCAGACATGGGAAGTTCCCCCCACAGTGTCACTGTGGGAACATCAGTTGGCATTGGTTTTTGCAGAACCTGTTTGCTGCAGATGGTGCTGAGACACTTTACTAGGCACTGTCTCTTGGAGTGTGCATGCACATGTGCACACCCTCTGTCTGTGTGTGTGTGTGTGTGTGCGTGCACATGTATGTGCATACACTTGGGGATCCTATTTGCAAATGTAATCAAGCTGGTCATGGATCCTACCTTCTCTTTACATTACTTTTTTGACTTGACTGACAGTGGTGCCCTCCATGATCTTGTTGAAGACTTTCAGAGCAGAAAGGTGAACATCTTGGGTCTCCACAACCAAAGCGACTGGATACATTCACAGATGCAGAATGTTACCCACCAGGTTCAGCTTGCTGCTAGAGGTTGAAATGCCAATAGGTTTAGATGAGAGTTTCAAGGATCATATTCATGGACTTGAATGCTGGGGTTCTGCCAGATCCTTTAAGGGGCCATAAAAGGACACACAGCTCCTTTTGCTGTGCCTGCCCTGGCAGGCAGAGCAGGGCAGCAGCAGAAGGCCAGCAGTTGTCCATGCTCTGTAATTCCCGCATGCTCCCAAGCACAGGGATTGCTGTGCTGATTGCCCTTCCTCCAAACAACACACAGACACGCTTCAGGGGAGAGCATGTGCCAGGGTCCATTCCCATCAGGCAATTTCAACTCAAACGCCCAAAGTCTGGGGGGTGGGGAAGGGAAAAAAGAGAGTGTGGTATGTAGAGCTGAGCCATGCTGTGCTCCCTGGCCTCAGGGGCAGAGCATGGTCCCTGGTTATTTTACTCACTAGACATTTCCTGTGTGTCTCAATTCTCTGTCTCTTCAAGAGCAAAAGAAGAACTTCCCTGCTTTGCAAAAAATAAGTGCCTTTTTAATGTGCTACAGGAATAGGTGCTATTTTAAGTATTCACCAGAGATGAAGCCAATATTTTTTCAGTCTGCTGGGAGAGTGGATCCATGGTAAGAAATCTTTGTCCTGCAATCCAGATTCTGTCTGAGTTTCAATCTGCAGAGATCTCCAAGTATGCTGAGTTGTTTGAGTTTGCTGCTCAAGTCTGGCCCACTCTTGATTGCATTTGTGCAAAGCTGAAGCTTGAAATTGAACCAGACTGGAAGGCAAGACGGGTTCTTCTGCGTTGCTGTGCCTGTTGGGTTGCTTCCTCTCTGGGCAATGTAAAAAAGTCAACTGTATTATTTTTCCTTTTCCATGGCCAGGGCCAAAGAATGCAGGAAAATTCGCCAAGAGTGAAAAAAAAAAAATTGAGTTCTGCTATAGCTTCAGGGGTCCAGGATACTTGCCTTTCTCATCAGAGAGAGAGCAACCAGACTGATATACTATTTTCCATCAATCAAGTCAGCAAAGCCAGGCAGAGCACTTCCTTTGACATCAATGCAGTGGTGACAGTTGTAGAGTTAATGCATTCCTTCTTAATGGAATACCATAAATCTAGGTTCAATGCTGCCAAAATAATG
This sequence comes from Corvus brachyrhynchos, assembly GCF_000691975.1. Lineage (NCBI taxonomy): Eukaryota > Metazoa > Chordata > Aves > Passeriformes > Corvidae > Corvus > Corvus brachyrhynchos. The sequence continues at coordinate 7,761,294 of NW_008237681.1, forward strand.
GCTGCAGTTCTCACTGGTGAAGTCAGCTCTCTCCCTGTATTCCCATGGGCCTAAAACAGTTTGGATATAGAACTAATAGTATTATTTACTGGTATTAATAAAAATTTCTAAGGTAGTTTACAGGGATGGTTTACCTCTTCAAAGTGATGCTATTGCCTCTTGGTTGAGCACACGTCTGCCTTTTAACAATGGCATCATATTTAACATCTTCAAAAGAATTATATTTCTTGTTTGAAACCACAGGACAAATTTAGGAAGGAACAATTTATTTTTTTTTCCAGGAAGATGTTTGGATTGTGTCAGAGACTCCCTAAAGCACACACAGGTTCCTCAGGCTTAGTGTCTTATTTCTAAGGAAATATGTAAAACAGAATGCAAATGTGACAGTAGGGTACAGTGCTGATATGGAAAGAAAAAGTTCATTGATTAATTCACTAGCTGTATTATATTTGGGTACCAAGGCGGGAAAAAACCCAGGTATACCTGCTCAGGAAGTCATCAGATCAGAGTTAGACGGACACTGAAGGTTCAAATGAAAGTCAGAAGACCTCTTTGCAATCTCAGAGAACAGCTTTGCCAGTGGGGTGTGTAACCAAGAGGCCTGCAGAAGGAGGAACAATGGATGCACGGTCTGCGTCACAGGGACAAGCCCTGACACCACAGGCAGAAGAGCATCTACCAAGCATTTCCCTCACAGTATCTTGATCCTCCTCCTCCTCTCCCACAAGAATTTACTCAGCCCCCAAGGGGATGTTATGTGGGATTGTATAACTTGCTGGAGTTAAACAGCTTTATAGCACTATTCAGGCACAAGGCTTTACCTCTCACTTACAAGTTTATTTCACTCTGCAGGGACCATAAAGCAACTTTCAAATTACCAGCCAGTACTGCTGGGGCACAGAAGAAACCATTGTGGTACGAAGTCCACTGAGCATAGGCTGTAAGTGTAGCAATGCTTTTAACCCCTTTCTGCATGGGAATCTGGAAACAGATGGTAAATGCCCAAAGGATAGGTGGTGCTAAGGGGGAGGGAAGGAGGTGGACTGTGAGCATTTTGGTTCAGGTAATCTGTATTTTGGTTCAGTGCACTTCCAAAGTGCAAGAATGTGACCAGGGCTTCCTCAGAGTGCCCCCCCCAGTGAGAGCAACAACACCCCTGCCTTCCTACCCACAGGAGGGGACCTTACCAACATACAGGTGGTGACGAGGGTAATGCCCTAATGCTGCCCACCCTCTAAAGGAAATGAAAATTATTGCCCATATTTAACAGCAGTCTATTAAATCTGATGTTTGACTTAAACATCTACAAGTAATCATACAAAATCTCAGCTTTGGTTGTCCTTGCAGACCTAGACACTCACCTACAAAGCAAATGTGCAGGATGCAAATAAAACATAAGCAGAAGGTAGCCTAGGGGGTCCAAGCCCTGAAGGCATGTAACGCGTTGATTCAATTTCTGGAAGGGATTTCTTGTTTATTAAACCAACCACTTGAAATTAATTGGAAAGTAAAGTCTCGATCTTGGCACATCTAAATCATAAATATTCAACTTTCATTTAGCTCCTAAATAAAGCCAACAGTGAAGGTCAGACTTGGAGAGGGATAACAAGGCTCTCATGCTCAGTCACCTGACTGAGAAAGCTTTTGGTGCTAGCTCAGATCACAGGACACGAGTGGAGGAGGAGTGTCGCTGGCTTCAGCTGCAGACACTTTGGTCCGGGTGTGCGGAGGTTGGCCTTTGGTCCAGACCTATGAAGACATAACAGCAGAGAAGCAACACACATGAGGTTCCTCCTGGTACTGTGCTGATGTGCGTGTTTTAACTTCTGGGCCAGACAGGCTTGCATCTGTCCAACTAAGTGCATGGGCTCATCCAGACAGGCATGCACTAAATCTGATCCAAAACAAAATAAACACATGCGCATTCACTGCTTTCTAGAGCATACCGGATGTTAATAAGCAGAATAATTTGTAGTGGCTTGACTACTGCCTTTTTTTTTTTAGTTTGTGGCTAATGTATGAAGGCATTTCTGATCATAACTATGCCAATAACCTATTGTCACGTCAGCTATTGCTAACTGCATTTACTCAAACAAAATATTGATGGAGTTCTTTTTTATTGCACAGAAAAAAACTAAGTGGGCATGCTTTCAAGAATCACAGTCAGAGTACAGTATGTCTGCATTTAATTATGGGGTGGGAGCAATTAACACTTGGGCTCTGCTTTGTTCTGTATTCCATGGCTGGTTGTTGAGAAAATACAATTCTCAAAAGCTTGCCATTTAAAATGTATTTAGCCTATTTTTAGTTAGCGTGAAGGGGTTTACCTACAATTGCTTAGGGCTGTGAAGGCTGGGCTAAGACTCAGGAGACCCTAGTTCAATCCAAAGTGTTCCCTATGACAGTGGAAAAGTCTTAATTTGTGTAGAAATCTCACTGGCCTGCTGGAGAGTAATTCCTTGCTGTAAGGCAGGGATTCCATTAGCTGTAAAGTGCTCAAAATCTGAGCTACTTAAAAAACATTGGTGTTTTCTCAGGTTTTATTATTAATGTATGTCACTAATAACAATTTACATCAGACATTCACTGATAACTAGAGACCCTTAAACCAAAACATTACACAATGTGCAATATATATAGCTTTCCCCCTCTTTCATGAATTCTCTTAAACATCTAAGTCTGACCTAATTCAAAACTATATATCTCAAGTATGTCTCTTAGCTTAAAACTTATGTTTCAGACCCACTGAAAAAAAAAATTATGATACTAAAGACCTCCTTTTTATTATTTCCCCTCACAACTTCACCTTGCAACACTTTCTTAATTGCAAAACAATTTTGGCTTGAACTTCTGTGTCTCAGTCTGCTGTACTGTGACCTAAAGAACAGTACATACTCATGCAGAAATTAACTGGTCCCTTAGGAGTGCTCTTGTGCTGGAGAGTGAAGGAGGAGAAGGCAGATTTGCAAATAGCTATATTTTCTTTCACCAACTTAATTGCTTCTGTTTGGAACTTTTAAAATCTCACCTTACGATGCAGTCATTTTCAAAGCGAGCACAGCATGACTGACCCAAAAAAAATCTGTTTGCTTTTTTATTATAATTTTGGTTGTGATATTTTATTAGTGGAGGCTGCGACACCTCAGAGGAGTAACAGTCGACTGGTTGTGGCACTTCTGGCATTTCCTAGATTATACTCTGATTAACTCTGCTATATTAATAAAGACCTTTTAATATGCTTTTGTGAGAGTAATTTCCTAGGGATTTCAGGAAAGCATATGGAAAAACAAACTGCATCACACGGCATCACACTGACACTTCTGTGAGTCATCAGCAGAGTTGGACCTTTGGACCTCTAGTAGGTGAGTTAATCAACTAACCAATAGTAATACTAAGCCATCATCAATTTTGAAGATTATTACTAGAAGTATTTACCAGTTTTCATAGTTATCTGTTGACAGAGGAACAGTGAAATTCAGGTTGGGGTTTTCAGTTACCATTTATGGCTCTGAAAGTATCTTCCCATTCTCAAGTGCAAGCCTTTGCTAGACCACAGGAAATGAATGCCTTTTATGGAAAATTGTCCATTTATTTTTCTTTCTATAATCCTTGATATTTCAGTTCAAAATAAAGGTTAAATGATGACAGTGGTGGTACAAATCAGTCGAAAGGGACTCTATTTTTTTTTTTTTTTGCAGCCATGCTCACAGCATTTCTTATCCAGCAGAGTGCATAAACTGCACACAGATTCCCACATGCACACAACCCTTTGCACAGTGCTTTGATCTTTGACAGGAATCTTCAGACACCCTTTGGAATGGGAGACACTCTTGACACTCTTGTAGTCTGTTACAGTTGTGGGTATATTTTTTGGTTTGGAGTAAATGATCTAGTTAGAGGAATTTTTCTTATTCTTAAAATGACATGAATTCCTCAGAAGGAGATGAAAGTACATCATTGTATCTTTGTACTTGTAGGAATATTAGCCATTTATAACTATCTGGAATAAAATAAAAATGGAAATACTGAGAACATGATGCATAGTAAACAATCACAGACCTGTAAGACATGTATTACTCATGAATGCAGGATCAAACAGCTGCTTTTCCTGCCTTTTACAATGTGTTCCTGACATACAATTAACTGTATTTACTGCACTAGTATCTCACTTGATGTCGATTCCCCCCTTCTGTCTGTAATTCCTTCTGTTGAAAGTCAAGGATTGATCAGGGCATTTTGTCCTATAACATCTTACCACTCTTTCACAATCTCTGGGGGTCTAACTCTCCAGCAATTCCTACCCTTGTCCATGTCTATCTTCCAGGTGATAATGTGTTTTTGTCTAGTTCTCTAAAACAGACTTTTACTCCGAGCACAGGAGGCATGACACCCTGCTCAAGTTAAGGATTGCAGCATCAGGAACCAGACTTTGCAAATTGTCACCTGATTCTTTTCATCGTGCACCAGAACGTGACCACAGCTGTCTCCTCTTGGACCCAAAAGGGACAGAACTAAAAGGCAGCAGAGAAACAAACCTCTGCTGCCTTCTCTGATTACAGCTGCAGAATGATTTTGAGAAATTGCTATTGAGAAATACATCAACATATTGTTGATGACTTTGGCTTAGTGAGTGATGATCTAATTTCTGTTCAATTGACCAGCAGCCAATTTACGTTTGGATCAAAGTTTGAAACGTAGCTTGTTTCTTGTTAGGGTGAGCCAGTCATTATAAATGTGAATCATAACAACCCGTAGTAAGGGATTAATCCTGCAAGATGCTGAACACTCTGTGAGGGAGGGCAGGTGCTCAATATACCTCCTACCTTGTTCTTCACTTTACCAAGTCACACCATTTCTCTGAATCTGATCTGCCAAATTATTCATGAAGCCCTATCCTGTAGATACAGACATTCATACAGACAAATATGTTGTACCGTTCACTGAGGAAGGAAAAATTAATTATACGTAATGATCCTCATTCACACCTGCATTATTGAAGATTTAGGTCAATCTAAACCCATTGCTAACTCAAAACTGTGGGAAATGGTCTTTCAGTGATCTATTTTACCCTGGTTTCTGTCAGAGATCACCAGAATAAACCAAATGCCTTGGCCAGTCACAAACAGATCTATCCTACTTTTTTCTAAGAATAAAAAGCTGCTTTAATCAGTAGTAGCAGTTGCATGACACAAATTAGAAAATTACTGGAATTAGTTAAGATAATAAAAATAGTCTGTGTCCCTCATTAAAAGTCTTAACAAGAGTAACTAAAATTGAAAGGAACAGTTGAAAGATCAGGGTCAACATCTGTTTAATTTTTAGCTATTTTAATTCTAGTTCATGATTATTTTAGAAGCTATCCTAAAGAGTCAAAGCAGAAAGAGCAATGGGAAAAAAGCAGAGTTCTTCAGGGGACAATTCATCAGTGGATTCAACATATGGTGTATGAGAAAAAAAGCAAATAGAACAGAATTCTCTTAGTCATAAGCTAATAATAAAGTCTCTAGCCACTGTCCAGGGTAGGGTCAGGCCTTCAGCACTTTGAGCTTCTCACTGCTAGAAATCCAGCACACATGGGGAACAGGTTACTGTCTCTGGTGAAAGTGGCACTGACAAGAGCCACTCACAGTATCCCAAAAGTTCCCATTTGGTCACTCAGTGTCCCCAGGTTCACAGCACCTTAGTTCAGCACATAGCTAAGGGACTTCCATGAGGAAGAATAGCTGATGAAGGCTCTTGTGCCATCAACAGAGGCATAGATGGGGAACCTTTCAGAGGATCAGACATATTTCTTGTGGACTAAGAATTTGCTTTCTTTAGCCCATAACCAGTCCAAGGTAATTTGGCTTACAGTAGTGGACAGTCAAAAAGCTTTAAGAGACATCAAATTACCTCATCATTATGGCCAGACCAAAAAGAAGAAAGTCTGTCCTCTCCTTAGTTTAACTTCTGCCTTAGATGTTGTCTGGGGCCTGAGATCTCTGAATTCAAAGATGAAAAATGGAGCACGCTAAAAGAGATGAGTTCCTTCTTTCTCTCTGCGGACTCCTCAGGCTTTCCTTCACTATGTAAAGTAGAGCAATCCAGCTACCCTTTTTGCATTACAAACTTTGCTAATAAAAACCAAAATCAGACAATAAAAGCACACTTTCTCCTGATGCTCTGTTTTCTCTTTCTTTCCCTCTCCCTGGCCCCACCTGTACTAACACAGTCACACTTTCAGTAGCCCTTACAGAAAGCAATGCAAGCTTTCAGTTTTTATTAAGAAGGCTAAATCAGGAGTTTATAATAGTCCTTTTATACTTTTAATGTTGCCCATTTTACTGCTGCTTTAACATTCACTGCCCAGACCTGGCTTGTATTCCATGTTCCCAGATCTGAACAACAGAACACCCCTATTAATTTAACCATGTCCTTTCTATTGCTACATTTCTTAAGTAGTACAGCTGTGATTTTGTCTTAATTTCCCTAAGGTCCTTAAACATCTTTCACATCCATACCTGCAGTCACTGCCAGTCAAAGCGGAGTTTGCAGTTCCCTGTGCCTTCGAGAAATCTGCAGTCATACATTGACTTTGCATTGTCAGTTGGGAAAACATGTCCTGTAGAAAAGGGGAATAGCTAATGGGTGCACTTGATGCTTTGACAAGCCCAAGACAAGGCTCATCCGGTTATACCGGTGCTTGAAGGAGGGTCATGGCTTTTTGTACTTGACTCTCACCAAAGAACAGGGTTTGACTGTTTTCCTTCCTGATTTTGGTATCTGATTTCAAACTGCAGGCCATGCAAGGACCAGCCTTCTTTCATGCACTCATCTCTCAGGTTTGGATGCCATTCAGCAGCCTAGTGAAGATGTCAGAGACAAGGAGATGGGGAGGAAGAACAACAGAAAATCTTGTTCGTGTCGACTGCCTGCGCTTTGGTGATGGGCTCTAAGATCCTTCTTTATGCGGTTGATTATGGAGCCAGATTTCCAAAAATATTTAAGGCCTCTAAAATGAGAAGTGGTTGGGATATTTTCCAGAGCTACCTTGCTGCTGAGCTGTAACCAGTAGTACAGCTAGTGGATGTACCAACACCCAAACTTCAACTCAAACAGGAATTCAGGCCAAAAGCTATATCCAGAAAGCTCCTGTTCAGACGCTGTTCCCTGAGGTGCCTAAACTTTCACTGGGGCTGCCACTCTTTCTTGAATTTAACTCTAGACATCTACCTGTGTTTGCTGATATTCACAACCTTAGATAACTTGCCTGTCTGGACTACAATGCCTGAAACAAATATTGATCGAGTTTGGGATGCAGGCCACACCTTAGGCACACTATTGCTTAAGGTGAGTCAAAGATTCATCATGTTCTTTGTAAAGTTAGAAACCTCCGAGAGAAAGGCATTTGCGCAGCACTGCTCCTGAATGGAGATTGTTCCTGCTCTGGGGTTGTGCACCAATGTACCTCTTCACCCTCAACACACTAATCAAAAAAAACCAGTGTGGTACAGTGTGACCTCCCTGCAAGCAAACACCAAGCACCATCGTGTACCTAAATGACAATACATTAAGATCATTATCGTATGTAATATGGTCAAACTTATCATTAATCAGTAAAACCAGCAGCAGTATTATGTTCTTCCTTAAGTGACAGATTTGTCAATAGAATAAAAAAGCCTTTCTATTGAGACATGGTGACATAAATGCAGACACCTTAATGGAATATCAAAAATAACAACAGGCAGAAAGGAGATCTCTTTTACCAATAAAGAAGAAGAAAGTTCAGGTATCAACTAATTTGCTGTAAATCTGTCTTTTGCTTTTCTAATCAATTGTTAACAATCAAAGGCCACCTGGCTTAATTGAGGCTAATTTTCAGGAAGCCTGATCTGGCATTCCTTGTGACTGCTTGGCTGAAGTGAATGTAGGAATAGGAGAACCATAGCTCTAGTAAAGGAATGAAGAAAACCTGTCATTAAAGTATTTTTACACATCCATAAAACCTTTTTTTTTTCCAGTAGCAGATACAAAATATGACAATTGATGATCATTTAACAAACTAGCAAGGAAATAATGTTTTTCTTCTCCTACAGACTTTTGAAAAGTGCATGGACACATACAAAATCACAGCTGTATTCATTTTTGAAAGCTGAATGGCATCAGGCTAGAGAAGTCAATGGTTTTGTGCAACCACCATCATAAAGATATCTTCTGGCATGTGGGTCATATAAAGATTTTAGAAGATTTCAGCCTGATAGGGTAAATGAATATCCTAGACAAACACACTTCCTCTTTGGTATTGGGAAATGTTTTAATGGAAGGCTAATTAGAGCCCTAGCAACTCTGTTCTCTGCAGGAGGATCTCCTCCTGTTTGAACTCTTTACCTGGCTCCGTCTTCCTTGCAGAACCAGATGAGCAGCTCCAACACTTGCTTCTGACGGGACATGACACCATTTACAAGGGTTGAAGGTTTTGGGGGCTTAGTCTTGGGGTCATAGCAATGGTCTGACTGCACTCTACTGATGGATAAAGCCTATGTTTTACATTCTGCCTGAGTAATTGTAATAAATATTGATAGGTGTGCTTTGTTATTAATTTATTTCAGGCAGAGCATGTCTCTGAAGCTGTGGAACGACCTTGACAGAGCAAGCAGTGCTTACCAGGCATAAGTATCTCTGCTGAGGGCATGGCAAAGGCCAGGGGATCCTGTCAACACAGCTGAAAGATACTGCTACTCAACAGGAGCTTCCTTGGTGCTACAGAAAGGTAAGATATTGCTTAAAGGCAGAAATTTAAAAGTATTACTTCAGTATTTTTCAGGATTTCTCTCAAACAAGGTCGTTGAAAGATTAAATAGTACTGGGGCATTGGAACTGTGAAATGAGGCATTTCATTCCGTTACAGGGAGAGGATGTGTCATTCCTAGCCTGGTCTTCTTCATGAGGTTTGATCCTTAGATCTGGGTTTATCACCGAGCTGTTTGGGGCCATGCTGTCCATGCCGGCGCAGCACTGTGCTTACGTGGTGTGCCACAGACAGATCCTGTCTCTGTAGGTACTGTAGTACCCTGGTTGGTCTCGTCTTTTTATAAGATTAAGGCTTTAATCTCAATTTCAATTTCCTCCATAAAATTTGTATGCAAATATTTTCCTAGCTCACAGACCTATTATGAAACGGATTGCCCTCTGGGTGGTTGCCATTCAGCTTGGCTGCCTTTACTATAGATTTTACTGGTTGACATCAAGAGTCACTTTTCATGTACACACCCATCTGCAGTTGTAGCAGCAATTTTCCCCCCAACTTTGCCAGGTATTTTTGCATTTCATTAGTAGCAACCTATTTGTAGCACTTGGTTCACTGGATTCTTAGAGTAACTACATAGCTCATTTACTCGTAGTGTCACTGAGCCTGAGCTGAAACTCAGGAACACTATTTCCTCCTCCTCTGTACCAAAGAGGAAACACTTGGAGAACAGTCTTTTCAGCTCCTAGCTGTTTCTTTGTTGATTAATATTTGACCATGAAATTAGCTCAGTTGATTAGAACATGTTGCTAATAATGCCTAGGTCACAGGTTCACGCAGGTTTGATCCCTGTATGGGCCATTCACTTAAGGGCTGGACTTGATGATTCGTGTGGGTCCCTTCGAACCCAGAATATTGTGTGATTCTGAATATAGTGTGGGTTTTGGTTTTTTGTTCTAGCTGACAAGATCAGCCCCTCTGTCTTGAAATACGGGACTCATAACTCATGCACCATCTCCCCAAACTGACTGTTAATCTAAATAGCCAAAATGATCATGCTTTACATTACGGTCCTATCTGTGAGTAACCGATAAAGGACTAATAAATTTTTAATAGATGTTGTAATAATTTGTTAATTGAATATTCTAGAGTACAACAGGCTAAATGGCTTCAAATAACCATAGCATACTTTCTACTAATGTCCTTAGCAGGCACGTTTAATTTAAGCCATAATACATCACCTTGGTGGCAATGATATGTGTGTCTGTGTAGCTACACCTCTAAGTGCTTCAAATATGGAACTTTGCAACCCCAAATGTCTTAAAACAACAACACACACAAAAATCAAACACAAAAATCAAAATATGGTAGAGTTTCATGGAAGCCTTCCTCCATATCTTGTAGGTCAGCTTCTTGATGGTAGTGAGACATTTTGAAAATGGACGACTTGTGGCTTCTCACACCAAATACAACAAGAGCATTTTCTATGTGTGTTAGAGTCTTTGCAACTCCTAAGTGTTTCTCTGAGGTACATGCCACTCTTTCAGTGACAAGCTTCTGAATGCTGCAGAGAATCGTGTCAGCTGCACCCTCTTTATCTGCTAGACTTCTAAGTGTACTTTTGGCTGATAAATATAAAAAATAAAATAGTAATGCTAACAAATATCTCACTCCTCTCCAACTTCCCCCCCTATATCAGTTTTACTATAGGAATCTTCTGCATGACTATCAAGGGAGACCAAGTTGGCAATGGGTCAGAATAATATATTTCCTCAACAGAACCTATGCCAATAGACATCTGATCACACAGAAGTCTTGTATATTCCAGCCCCAGTGCACTGTCAGAGATACTTCTGCTGCTCTGCATTTCCTGTGTCTGGGTTTTTATCATGCTGCCCCATTTCACCCGAACAATGCAAATGAGCAATAAAATAGTGAAAAATCTTATCTGCACTTTTTCACCTTTAGGAAAGAGCTGGGATAAATTCTGATCCTCACTCTGAGTAGCAACTACCTCCACTTAAGCCAGCAGGATGCCACTACTTTCATGGGTGTAAAACTGGGATGATTTTGGCAGAGACAGAGCAGGGGAGACCATGTTATGCAGTAACACCTCTGTTCTGGAAAATTATCCACCATTGATAAGCAAGAAACAACTAGCCCTCACTCACTGTTGCAGACTTCCAGTGAGATTTTTGCTGATCCTGCTATTGAAGTGGTTCATTAAAAGTGACAGTGATGGTGGAACACGGGGGCAATCATGGTAGTGTTCTGCAAAAACACCTCGGAGAGCACCTCAGCATGCGCACTTCAGCATAACCAATGGAAGGGTTTTTCTGTGATGAAAAAAGACAACTGCTGCATTTTCAGTCCATTCCAATAATGTGCTTCATTCTAATCAGAAGAAGTTTATACTAAACAAATGCTCACTTTCTTCACTTCCATTTTCGCATCAGTCACTGTCAGCTTGATATAGAAAATATGGCTGTTAATAGCTTGCAGTGGAGCAAACATTTGCATAACTGTTACCTCAGAGCCCATAACTCCGAGCTAATTGGCTGATGGTGATTAAAATGATTAAGTGACTGTAATTTATATGATTAACCAATTAAGCCATTCTCCTGTGATTGGCCCAGGGTAGGGTCTGGGATGTGAGCTTGTTTCCCAGCATGCATGCCGGCAGTGCATGATATTAAACATTCTTTTAAATACTTGCTGTTGTTCCTGCCAACAGCACTCAAGGTGCTTTAAAGGTATTTTAATTACTCCATATCATTTGTGTAGCACAGAGAGTCATAAGTTGAAGGCAACCCATGAATTATTAACAAAATAAATCTAGCACTGACTAGGATAACACAGAATTACCGAAGGCAGTAAATAGGGCAGCGAATTTGATCATCCAGAACTGATGGATGACTGACTGGTGTAAATACAAGCAATATCACTGCCTTGAACAGAAGTTATGCTGATTTATCCCAGCATGACATTCAGGTTCTGATCCTTGGAAACTGAAAGTTCACCAGCCGGTCTGAAAAAAAAGGTGGACAGAATTAACTGCAAATCCTTCTAGGTAAAAGAAGCAACTGACTTGGTTAATTTGTAACCAAGTCCATTAGGAGTGCATTTGCCAAGGGAGTGAATGTTGTTTGAGTGCGCTCTGGTTCTTGAAAGAACAAGGCAGGTGGGCAGGAAGCAATAATTAAGCATATTCTCTGTTAATCTCCTGCTAGGTACACTGAAGGGAAATCTTGCTGTGGTTTCATCCCCCCTTTCCTTCCCCCTACCACTTTCCTGTGGGTTGCTGTTACAAAACAAGGGACTGCTCCATTTCCAGTTTTTTCTCCTCTCACCTCCTACCAGCAGACAATTTAATTCCATGCTTCCTGAGGCGAAACACATCACCTTCATTCACTTTACTTTCAATTTCAGCTGCTGTGTGTCCAGAAACTTTGAATCAGTTGCCAGTCAGCTTGGGCCCTCAGTTCTGATTCTACAGCATAGTAGTCTTGTAAGAGATGAGAGCAATATGCTTTTCTTTTCAACCTACCAGTGATTTGCTTTGTGTTTTCTGATCTTTCTTGACTGATAATTAAATGTCAACATAATATAGATGGCTAGTATTTTACTGTCATGTGGGTTAACTACTTCCACGTGCAGTTTTGTCCAAAACAGTGGCCTTGACATACAGGAAAATACTACACTTAACTGTATTAAGCATCTTCGTGTTGCTGACTGGGTATTCCCAGTGCTTCAGAGGATGGTTTCATCATTGAATTCCTAGGGTAACCACACCTTGAAAAGTCAATTTTTTCATGGAGGATACAAATATCTGAACAACCTCTTTTGATCTAAGTGTTTTGTTCAAAACTTCGTGAGGAAGCCTCTAGCATCGGGATGTCTGTTTTACAGTACCCCGCAAAAAAATTAAATACATTGCCAATACTCCCATGCTGAGCCTACAGTGCTCAGCCTATGGTGCAAAGCCAGAAATTCATCCTCTGGCTTTTTGTCTATTGGATGACATTTTCTCAATATTGCTCACAGAAAGTTCCAAGCAGTGCTCTGGGGAGATCTGTGAAACAGCTCATGAAGCTTCAGTCCTGAAGTTTGTGGACATGTGTACCTGTCTGTCTATCCCATTACTGATATGCCAGTAACATTTTAGACTTAACCCTGAGAGAGTCGTGAAAACTTCAGGTCCCACCGAAGTAAATAGCTACAACTTATCCAAAAATGAGAGCAGCAGTTAAAGCTGAGGCTGGGGGACAAGAGACACTGTGTGTGACCTTGGCCCGTCACCTCGCCCCTCCTTGCATCCCTGTTCCCTGTTGTCAGAGCAAGGGATTGCTCTTTCATCACTCCTAGCAAAGCTTGAGGACAAGGCCATTAATATACATAATGCACTCACACAGTAACAAGATGACGTCCATAGAAAAGCTTATAAATAAACATAAATAAGGACCTGATGAGTAAAAGGCTGGGTCCTGCCCAGGCTTCAGTGAGACTTATAAAGGCCACACAGAAAATGCATCTTAAAATAGACTATTTGAAGGTCATAGCCTCCTGCCCTTACCTGTCAAGACCTGAGCGGAGGCTTTGCCTGTGAAGTGATGGCACTGCTGATGACATCAGCACTCTCCATGCAGGTTTTGGCAGGTGTTAGCCATTTGTTTCACCTTTGCTACTGTTCACCCAGGAATTTCTTCAGAGTCATGACTCGCCATGTGCTTTCATGGCAACTACCATTTAGTTGTATGAAAAAACACATTTCTGCTGAAGATCTGCTGCCATGATATCAGAACTTGAGAGAAGGCAAAGCCTCTAACTGATTCTTTTGACAGGTTATAAAATATTATAAGAGGGTAAAGTTTTAAAACTTATTTTTACATATCTCTTTACAGCCAAGTGCTGCTGGCCTAAGAGATCAATGAATGAAACATTACATAGAAATGCTGAATTCATGTTATCCTTGATAATCTATATTTCAAAAATGAGACTGAGCTCTTAAATGACCCACACATGGATTTGATCTGCTCCTCCCTTTTAACTTGCTCTTCAGTAGCCTGGCTTTAAAAAAATTAACTGTTTCAGTAATGTGGGAGTCCTTTCATTCCTACAGTCTTCTGATTAGTTCCAATAAAACTGAATAGTAATAAAGTTAAAATCCATTAGTGGGTACAAGACACATAACAGAACCTGTTCTGGTATTTAAAAAAATGTAAAGCCATTATAGCCTCCTATGCAACTTTGAATTTGGCACAATTATTTTTCACTTTTTGCTGTCTTGCTTTTTTGTTGTTGTTGTAATTTCAAGCCTCAGCAACACAAGCGTCATTTCCCCATGTAATGCTATAAAAACTATTCTGTCAGAGTACTGCAGTAGTGGCTCAACATGACTTAAAAAAAAGTATTAAAAAAGACCAAGCTACCTTAGTAAGAATTATACTGATTTGGAACATTTAAGACTTCATCTACATGTAAAGAGATACAAAAGGAGAGGATCAGTAGAGGAAAATTTTTGCTACTGAAGACCCATGTCCACATTGTCTGTGTCAGGGCTGGGGGGCAACTTGAAGAGTTTTCAGACCAGCACAGGTAGGTTTCTGGGAGTTACTGGAGCATTCTGTGCTCTCCCAAAGAAGATCTTGCAGTTCAGTTTTACCCAAAACAGTCCAGCTTTTGCTGTGAGGCAACATCCCAATGCAGCTCCAACAGGCTGTGCAGGAGCTCAACCTTACATCTAATGCTGCTGCACAAAATGGTGGGAACACAGCCTTTCAGCTCCTGGTTCCTCATGGTGCTTCCTAATCATCAAATTCCAAATCTCCTCAGAAATGCAGTGCATCTCTGAGGGTAGCTCTGGCCCGGTGTGATGTTTGCACCAACTCCACTCCCTAAGGCAGCTGAGCAATTCCAGAGCCCCAGCACTCAGCAGCAGGGTCAGGTCCCCCACAAAATGTTTTTTTTAAAAGGAACTGTGTGGAGGAATCTCCCCTTTTCTGGGCTAGTCCCCAGGAAGGATGCCCAGCCCAAGGGGCCCAAAATCCCAGCTTCTCTCATTGATGGACAGCCAGCAGAGCTTCAGGGTACATTTCCTTGGACTTTTAGCACCCCCAGCTGAGGAGGAAACTAGCCCTGGCTTTATCTTTCCCTGGTTAAATACCTTAACCACTAAACACCTATACAAAAGGACAGGCTACCCCAAAACCTCCACCAGCAGCCAGGTTTTAAAAGGAAATACAGATTAACGCAGTGCATAGATGAGGTAAAAACCTCCAACAAGTGCTTGGATCAGAGGGTTTCCTCACAGGAAAAACAGTAGACTTTCTCCTCCTGAGGAATAATTGGGGGCCTGGCAGGTGTGCCTGGTGCTTAAAATAAAATAAAAAAATTCCATGACTGCACTTTTCAGTGAAGTCCTCTTTTCCTGGATGAAAATCAATTAACTCTTCACTGTGCCTTGAGGCTAACAGACAGGAAAGAGATTAACAACAGGAAAGGAGACTTCAGCTTTATTGTACAGCAGCATAGGGCTCCCCGTGCTTGATCCACTCCATGAGTCCCCTAATCCAGGGTCCTGTCTCAGCCATGAAAGTCCAACGCATTTAAGCACATGCTTAACTTCAGGCATGGGAAGATTTTCAACAGCCTGGTGGAAGTCTGGCATTCGCCTCTCCTCCTCCCCCAGCTTTGGATGGGAGTTGCACACCTAATTGTTTTCTACCCCTTTGAACATTTCCACTCAACATGCCTTCCTAGGCAGTGAAGAACTGCTGAGCTGGGGCCTTCTGGAATAACTGCTCTGTTAGGGAAGCTGCTCGTTAGCCCTCTGTCGTCTTGTGGCTGGCTTTTGTCCTGGGGCATGAGGGTTTATTTGCATGCTAGGAAAAAAAATCTTTTTAAAATTTAATTTAGGATGATGCCAGCCCTTCTAGCTAAACGGTCTGTCCTTTTTCAGTCACATTAAGTACCTGGTTAAAAGAAGGGTCTGTGTCACACTGGCTAGGCACCGTTAAAAAAAAATTGAACTAAAAAGTCAAGTTGCCCTTTAATTATATTGACTGCCTTTCATTTTTCAATTAGGATAGAGGGTAACCAAAAGTGCATGGTCTATCTTTACACTAGACATGATGCTGTATCTTGTTATAAGCTGTTTAATTCGTCTTCTTAACGCAAATCCTCTCAAAATAAGAAGCATTTACATACTCCTTATCATTCCTAGCCATTTCCAAGCTCTCCAATATCTGTTATGTCATCTTTGTGATAGAAAAACAAAAGAATTCTGGCAAGATTTATACTGTGACATTATAATAGTCCCTGGACTAGTCCCTGTTCTCTTCTTTTTTTTTTTCCCTTTTTCCTATTTCAGATGGTGCTAACAGGTGATTGCAGAACAGCTATAGTGAGATTAGAACCAGGTATGATTAGATAGTTCTCACGCATTCTTTCATTTATAATTATGTTTTGAGACGTAGCAGATTGTTCATTTTTAACAGTAAGATATTGTTCTTACTGACCTGTGTGCATGAAATGTCAGTGGTCTGCATCTGGGTGTTAAAAAATACCTTAGGACAGAAAATCTGGTATTTTAATTAATCCTTTCAAAAATATGACAAACCTAGGAAAAAGTGGTTGTTGTCCTCAAAGTTTTCTGCTAAAGAGTCTTCTTTTTCACACAAAAAAACCCTTCAGCAGAACTGAAAATTTACACTTCAAGAAAAATTAAACAAGAACACTGCAAAGGTGCCTTCTAGGTTGAAATGCTTTCATTTTTCTTCTTAACTCC
The DNA here is from genome assembly GCF_000691975.1 of Corvus brachyrhynchos. Taxonomy (NCBI): domain Eukaryota; kingdom Metazoa; phylum Chordata; class Aves; order Passeriformes; family Corvidae; genus Corvus; species Corvus brachyrhynchos. The sequence goes on from NW_008237681.1 coordinate 7,777,805, forward strand.
CTAACTGGTACACATATTTGACCTTACACCAGGATCTCGCTCTGAGGAATGATGGCACGTTTTGAGACTCCTTGCTTTACTATGTTACAAGCAAAACTGGTGAATCAACATTGAAAGAAAGGAATTCAGGTTATGAATATCATGTCTGCATACACACATTTGGGGTCTGAAAGGAAAATTTACAGTTTTTCTGTGTTTGAATTTTTTGAAGGAAGGACTACTTTCTCTGTGGAAACTCTTTGAAGTCTTAGTTTTTGTAACATGCACCACTTTCCTTTGTAGAAATACATTTAAATGTTGCCTATTTTCTTCTTTTTCAATAGAACACTTAAGCCCATTCACTTAAAATTGAGCACCCATTTCTGTGTTGCTTTGTGTGTCCCACAGATTTCTAGTCTTGAGCACTGCATTGCTTTATATTGATTTGGGTTTTTTTCTCCACTTATTCCCCGTATCAGTTCAAACCTTTCAAGTTTTCGTTGATTCAATTGATTTTCTTTAGTGTCACCAAGTAGATTTCTTATTCCTGCTTATCTCAAACTCTCTCTGTCCTCTGAGTAATTCTCTTCTCTCAGAGCACACCCACGCCATCCTCTTTCTCTTCTGGTCTCTCTCTGCTGTTCCACTCATGATATAATTCTTTAGAAACTATCGTTGAATGCATTTTCTGTAAGTTTGTCAAATGGCCTAAATGGGGCAACCTTTTCTCAGTTTCTTGGTGGTATACAAAAACATAAAGCCACAAGTGTTTTATTATGCTGCAAAATTGGGTCAAATGCACCTTCTGAAAATGTTGGCCTCTATCAAAAATAGGATACTTAGCAAACACATCTGTGTCAGTCAAACTATTTCTTCCTTCTTTAAGAAATATTAGACCTCAATCTCTGTGATTGCCTGTAACGACTGTAAGAGAGGATTCAGATGGTTTCCCACTCTGCAACTGGCATTTTATGGGATGTTTAACAGGCAAAACATCTCATTGAAAAGGCAAATATACCTTCTTGGTATGCACAAGAAAATTCAAACCCTGATATCATCTTATGTGAAACTAGTTTTACAACCACCACTATTGAGCTGATTGCATATCTCTTTAGTGGTTTCCTTCCTCTTAACAGAGACAGGACACAGGCTTAACTAATGAGAAAGGATAATTGATTCAGGCAAAATAATTTATTGGCATAAATCAAGAGAACACTGGTGGTACTGGAACGGTACTGGTGGCTGGAGCAACTGGAATGGTAAGGGTGCCCCCTCAACTGTGCTGGAGGAGTCTGCAGGTCTGTATGAGTAACACAAGTGCCTAAGCTGTGCCCTTTCTGCTTCATCTGGACATCACCTGTCTCTTCACTTGCAGGGTATGTAATTTATACAAGATACTGCTTAGGTCTACAGTATTTTCTCATTCAAGAGAAAGGTTATATTCAAAATACTGGTGTGAGTGTGAAGCGAAGTGCTCAGTGAATTAAAGTAAGTGGAAAGTGGCAAGGAAGAAAAACAGATACTTGGCATGTTTTGTAAGCTATGGACAGGCAAAGGGACAAGGTACAAGCTTCCAGGCAAAATAACATTAAACATCATCGATCTTTGACCCAGAAATAGGGAAGGACAAGAGACAGAATATCCAAAATTAGACCATCTCAATGGCACAATGTGGTGGTAACTCTACACTTGGCTCCTAATTTGATTGCACAGTTGCATTTTACCTGCTGGGAAAAGGCTTTTTCCTAAGCTCTTGTGAAATATTCTCCTAAATGAGCATCCATGTCTTACCTAATATTACAGATGTGCTACTCTTTAAATGATTTTTAAATGATCACTGCTTAATTTTGAATTTTTAGGCCACACCAAAGAGAAATACAAATAATATATAAAACCCCTTATAATCAACTTGCCCCTAAATGTTTATACAGTATACCAGCTTAATTAAACTTATTCCAAAAGCCTTTAATATGGGGGGACGTATAAATGCAAATCCTTTATAAATGCAGATCTTCCTGCTCTGAAATTGGAGCTGCCTGTGATCTTTATAGCTGTTTCCTGTACTGTGGGAGACTTGGGCCTGAGATCAGCTCAGCTAGCCTGGATGGTTCAGAGTTTACATCTATATTCTGGGCTCTTAAATACACAGCTAATAGAATAGAACAGAATAATGAGATGATGTTACACCTTAGTGCTTGGGGGTTTTTTTGGCATTTACTACCTAGAACAAGAGAGGCCAGATATTGCTCTCCTCCCTCCAGGTCCCTTATAACCTTTGATTGCATGGGCTACTCACTGTGGCAGGTGAAGATCAATTAAACTGCCACAACCAAATGGTCAGAGAAGAGCTCTGTGAAGAATAATGGAAAAAAGAATTTCTCAAAGACTTGCAGCATCTTATAAAAGCAGCAATACCCCCACTATGACCAATCTACGCTTCATTAAGGGAGAGAGTCAAGATTAATATCTGAAAGGCAATCTCTGCTGTGTCTATTCCAGCAATTATTTGTATATGCATACACATAGGAGATGGAGCAGAAATAGTGGAGAAATGGCACACAATGCCTTTTTGCTTCCCTAGCAATGTCACACTTGAAATATGAAGCACTCTGAGCTGATGACTTCCTTGTGCTGCTTATACATTATCCTGCCTGGGCAACAACCAAGTTCTGTGCAACAGTACTTCATTATTTTAATTAAGCTTATTGCAAGAGTAATCATCATTGCCATCAGTATCAATCACCAGTAATATTTCCAGTGATGTCTGTAAGCGATGAAGGTCCTAACTGACAATAAATAATAATGTTCCTGGCTTGAGTTGACACTTCATTGGACTTTGCTGGGTTGCTCTAAGTACTCCAGGGCTCGCTACAAAAAGAACTATTTATCTATGACAAAAACCAGATCTAAATCATACTTGTTTTGACTTTCCAAATGGATATGTTCATAATGTTGGCAAAATTTATCCTTTCAATTATGGCAGATACCAAGTTTGAAACACATTTTGAAAGAAATTAGAAAGGTCTCAATACTCTGCTGCAGACATACTTTCCCATATATCTTTAATTAGTATTAATTTGAGTAAGTTCTTTATTTTATTGGAAGAAGACAATATAACATTGTTTGAATTACAAAAATGCTTTTGCCTTTAGTAAGGAAAAGTCCAAAGGGACATATTTGCACTCACATCTGAATGACCCCATGGTGTCAAGATTTGATTGAAATGTATTACTTACACATTTAGTCCAAAATATCAGTGCACTTGCATATTCCTGTCATTATCCTGCTACAGATTAAACACTCTGCCTGTTTTGTTTTGTGCTGCAATTTTTCTTAGCTGGACCAAAACATTTCTGGCAGTTTAGAAATGTCTTTCCTATTTTTATTTCTTTGTGTGCTTGTTAATGCTCTGAGGATGTTCATTTGGAGTTCAGCAAAAGGATATATATACAATTGTTCCGGACGCATAGAACTTAAAATACGAACATAACATTTGAAGAAGTTTTGAAATATTAATATAATGGACAGTAATCCTAAACTAACATTTTATTATCTCTCATAAAAAAAAGAAAAATCAGGGACTATTCACAAACAGTCATCCACCTCAGCAATACCCAGGCTCAGCTGTAAGATAATAGCTGAGCTGACAGTCCACCCCTCTTTTTTCTCTCTGTCCTTCTTTCACCTCTCTCTCTTCCCTACGAAAGGCAGGCACTGAGCAGATGTCGCTGGGGTCTTTGGTGGGTGATAGCAGAGAGGACCATTTATTGCAGCAAACATTAGACAAGACTGACATTTCCCAAACCAGATTTTCAGGAAACAGCAGATTTTATATTTTGTACTTATTGATAGGCAACACAATATAAAAACTGTCTCTGGTGGCACAAAACAGCAAAAAATACAGCACACGGCAAATTGCAGGACAAGAGTTGCTGTAAATACCCACCTCAGACTGTGTGTATGCAATTACTCAGTAAGCTCCAAAATAATACCTGCCAGAAATAGTCACCCACAGGATCATCCTATATAGCCCTTCCAGCAGAGTGCACAGCCACCCCCCCAGAGCTCCTCTGGAGCTATAGGATTGACAAACAGCTCAGCTCTCTGCAGCAGGGAAGAGGTGGGTCTGAGGGGGTCTCCAGCCTCCTGCCCAGTTCTGGCTCTCCCCAGACAGGGACTGAAGGCAAAGGAGTGCACAGGATGGCCTTCAGGGCCTCTGCATCATAATGGTATGAATTTAGTTCTAATGGTCTGTATTAGAAGAAGATGAAGATTTCACTGAATTTCAGTGTTCTGCATGTTAAGTAGTTCAGGCAACAGAGTTTCATATCCAAAGCATCGCAAAGAAAGGCTTCCAAAGTGGACTGCAGAGAAACTGGAGACAGAGCAATTAAAAGAAATTGTACAGTTCCCCTGGATGAAGCAATTCCTTCTTTTTCCATCCCACATGGTGCAAAGGAACATGTCTGCATGAGCATTGACCACACCGAACATTTCCCCATTTATTTCTTGTCCCCAACATTCATTTCATGCATGCTGCCGTTTTCCTCATGCATTTTTTCTAATGCCAGTATTTTATTCTAGTGCCAGTATGTTTAGTTTAGGAAACACATTCCTGTTTGCCTGTTTATCTATCTATCTATCTATCTATCTATCTATCTATCTATCTACCTACCTATCTATCTGTCTATTTATCTATCTATCTATCTGGCTACCTACATACCTGCCTGTATCTCTCTTCTTACTAAGTCATTCCGGAATCCAACACAAAAAGAAGTGTTTATTTTCACTTTCAAGGGCATAAACCAACAAAGTATCTTCCTAAGGTAAGGCAATTTGGTGCTCTTGGGTCCCTCTTTGTGGCTGTTTGCTGCTGAAAAGATGCAGCCTGGTCCATCCTGGGTGCTTATGGAAAGGAAAACCCTCAGAGGTAAATCTCCTGTGTTGCATCAGGAGCTCATCACACCCTCTGTTTTCTGAACATAAATGCAATGCAATTTTGCTATGAGACCCAGGCAGTTCCTGGCCAATCCATCCCTCTGAGAACTGTGGACACAGAAACAGAAACATAACCAGTATTATTTTGAAGCCTTGCTCAAGGCTTCAAAAAGCATAAAGCTATCATTGCTTCTCTGAATGAGAGTTGCTCTTTCTATTTTTTCCACTTCAGGGCTGCATCCCACTTTCACAAAGATGTCTCACTTCCCCAGCTTCATCTCCTTACAGGTGTTAGATATGCCACGTATCTCTTCCTATAGATCATGTTACAGCAAGTCACACTCCTGGTGCTTTGGGCTCTTTTTAAAATTACATTTTACACATCAGTAAACTTGTAATGTAGGAACTGCTTTCTTAGTGTTATTTATATCCCCGTGTAGCAAAAGAATTTGTCAGAGAGTAATATGAATGTTATTTATCTGACGGCTCAGCTTTATTGGCTGCTACATTTCATATCCCTCAGTACTTTCTGGCAGAGGAGTAAATAACAGTGCTATTAACCTCTAACACCAGTATAAAAATAGGCATTTATTAAGGAGTAAATGTTACTTTAATTATTATTACCCTAGTTTCCTTCCTCTGTAAAAAATTAGATCCCTTTGTGGATCTAAAAAATCCCCAAATTTTATTTAAGTTGTAGACAGTCATTTGGCCACTTGCTCTGGATAGTTTCTGGTATCTTCACCAGTAATTAGGGAACATATCATGCTTTAGCCACCTGATTGGATAACATTAAAATAAGCATATGAAAACAGTAAGTTAAACCAAGGTGTGCAGGGCTGCATTGCCATCTGTCTGTGCCACATTAGTGGCTGCCTTCTGTGACCTGTTCTAACCTCAGATAAACACCAAGCAGACTTATGAAGAGACCAGACCTATCACTGTTTAAACAGCAGAAGTCCCAGACAGTAGCAAGAGGAAATGAATTAAGTCCTAAACCCTCAGCCTTTTCAGCAAGAATTAAAAAGCTCACATCCTCAGAAGACTTTTTACTTCAAGCTTTCTTTGGACTTGAAATCAATAGATGTGATATATGTAAATACCTTGGGAACCAGGGTTCCAGCACCTCACCAGGGATGTTCAGCACCCTGCAGGATCAAAGCCTTTGCATGCAACCTTCTAAATCCCCTCAAGTGGCAATATTTCATTACAAAGCAGGGAGAGGAGTATAAGTGGCATTTCTGTTTCTATGGCAGCAGCAGGAACCACGGGGGTTTGTTACTTCAGAGAACTCTATCTTCTGCTGCTGGAACTTTCCTCTTCAAAATCTCATCTACTTCACCTAGAGGAAAAAAATTAATGATGGTTAACATGGAGAGATTATCAAACATCTAATAAATAAAGCAGATTTTTGTATAATGTGCAAATGTACATATTGGGTTACATTAAAATAATGTAAAGAACTAGTATACCTGGTAACCCTCTGATGTCTAGTCCCTCCCATCTCAGATGTAGCCCTTCTATGTAAGAGATCAACACCAGTTGAAAGTACCATTACTTCAGACTACAGAACATGCTGGATTTGTCTCTGAGTGCTATCTTTGTTCTGGTAGGTCTTTTCACCCTTTTTATTTCATTCCTCAGGTGGCTTAAGACAAATGTTTTAGTGATGACTAAAGTCAGCACCTATGAGCTGTTGTGAGCTTTACATGGGGTTAGCAGCACCTGTGCTAATGACAGTATGGGAGCTTTTAACCACAGTCCTCCCTGTGGCTCAGCATATGTGTTCAAGCTTTTATATTTGAGAATAGCATCACTATGTAGCATTGGGGCTTAGCCTAAAAGAAAGCAAAACAAGAACTTCTTTGTCTGACAGGCATGACAAGGTGAGACATTTTCTCCAGTAAGCCTCTGGCACCCAACAGGCCACAGGAGTCCTCTTTTTGATGTCAGCAAGGACTGAAATTGGCTGGCAGACAGACCACAGGCTTACTCCACGACCACAGTGGCTCTGGTGAATGGTCTTGTGCTTCAGTTTGCAGCTAGCCCTCCCATCCCATTAACAAATAGGTCATGGCAGGAACATGCTTCAAATGGCATGTGGAAAGAAAGGCTTGTTAATCCTGGCCAGAGGAGCATCAATATGCACATGACCATTAAGGTGGAATATTAATGGAGTCACTCCAGTGGGAAATACATGAGACTATGTTTTGAATGTCTTGACACATGTTGTGAACAAAACTTCATTTGTTCTTGCTAAACAGAATCACCTCTGTTTAAAAGGAACATATAAAAGTCTATGGAAACATTTGTTGGGATTTTAAGAAAGAAGAATCAAAATTATTTGGTGGATCTGTTGAAGATTGCAATAACTTAGAGACAAAATCAATTTCATAGTGTGATCAGAATGTAAAAACTTAGAGCTGTGACACTCAAAAAAACCCAATTTAGTAAAGAAGAATGGTTAATAGAAGATAGAATTTAGAACTGGTGATTTTGAAAGTAACAATGTAGAATGATAAAAACTTGTATAGTAAGCCCTTAACACTTGGCCCAGTTTACTGTGTCTTTTCACTGGGGTAGAGGAACTTTTGCTACATGCCTTTCACACAGATTCACACAATGGGTAAGGTTGGAAGGAACCTCTGGAGGTCATGTAGTCCAAGCTTTTCACTCCCGCAGGGCCCCCTAGAGCACACTACTCTGGAGTGTGTCCAGATGGCTTTTGAGTATCTCCAGTGAGGAAGACTCCACAATGTCTGGGCAGCTTGTTCCAGAGCAGGTTAACCCTCACAGTAAAGCTTTCACATATGTTCAGGTGGAACTTCCTGTGTTACAGTTTCTGCCCATTGCCTCTCGTCCTATTGCTCAGCACAACCAAAATGAACCTGACTCCTTCCTCTTGGCACCCTGCCTTCAGAAAGCTTTCATACAGCCAGTTTCATTATATTCTTGCTGATCAGATAAGAAGCAAATGGAAAACAAAATTAACTTTAAGAAAGCAACAGCTAAAGCACAGTGTTCTTTGTGCACAAACTTGCTTAATGAGGTATACCTGTTATGAGTTCCATTGCTGCAAATCTGATCTTCATCCATTCCAAAAAAATAAGTCACTACTAAAAAGAACTGTACAAAGTTTGCAGTCTAACTGCACATGTCTTCAGAGAGATTCTTGCAAATTTGTTGTTATCTGTAATTATAAGTTTGCAAGCTTATTTTGAGAGGTGGTTTCGTTCATACACACTGCTTTAAAATCACACATGGGAAAAAAAATTCTGTATTGAAAATTTTTATTTTCCTTCTTTCTCTTATGAAGAAGGCAGGAAGTTAACATGTATTCAACAGGATTTACAATTAAAATCACAATGAAGCGTGCTATATCTTAAAATCTAATTTAATATCTTTAAACAGGCAGGGAACAATAACCCAAAAACTATCTAAAAAGAAACTGACATCTGTTTCCCAAGTAATTTAGCCCTTACCCAAATGAATTGTAGCACTGATCCAGATAACTGGATTGGGTTGTAAAGTGGCCCATGTATGATATATTACATTTCTAGATTGGTATATGTCATAATACAATATTTTTGTTGTAAGTAAGGTAATGAATTCATATTGAGAGAGGAGATTCTGAAAGCTCTGGAGGACATTTATTCTTGTAGTCTTAGACAAATGCCTCCTCCCTCCCTCTCTCCCTTTTCCTCCCTCATTTGCAGTGAGACTTGAATCCCAGTTCCTAGAAACTCGTTAAGTATTTTTTTCCTTTCCTGGTTATCCATTGTGATTTTTAGCTTAACCCTCTGCACATTGACTTTTTCAGAAATAATAGGTCATGCAGGATGTGTTGCTGTGTATGCTTTCACCTGCTGCACAACTGCAGGGCACTGCAGAAGGTCGTGTCCAAGGACAGGTCCAGCTCAGGAGATTGCTATGCTCCAACCTCAGGAAGAAGTTAAATGCTTTCAAAGTTCTGGAAGTCACAGTTTACTCAAAAGGTTTTTGGCCCACATGAAATGGTTAGTGTCCAATGTCTCATGGATGAATGGATGAATGAATGGATGGATACTGTGCACCCATCAAGTTTGAATTTGTCTTCACTCACAGAGCAAACAGCACTGTTGTAGGTATCCCCTTTGCTCAGCTCCTGTTCTTGGACATGACTCATTTTTCCAGTAAGGCAAAGCCAAAGAAAACCAGCCTCAAAACAGAGAGAGGTCTCATGGTGCAGGAGCTCAGGAGAAAGGAATATATGACCAGCAGAAAGTGAAAGTTCAGAAGGAATTACATGGAAACTTGTGCAAATCTTGTGGCTTCATTTCTAAGCATGAGAGATCTTTACAAGAACATGGAGTTATAATCTCATGCATTTTAATGCTCCCCAATAGTACTCTTAGTCGCCTGATGCCCCGGACAGTTTGTGCCTCCTTAGAATCTGATTACCCAGTTTTGCTCTTCAAGGAAGGTACATTTACAGGGAATGTTTCAAAGGAAAGAGCAAGATGGTTACGTGTACAAGGGACTCAGCTCTTTGTAGAAATTATTTGTCTGCAGGAAGTGAGCATAGCTTTGTTTCTCAATTCTTTGTGGGCATGGCAGGAAAAAAGAGATACAAGAAAAGAAACCTGGAAGGGAAAGGCAGTAAAAGGGAGAAAATGGACAAACTAAGGCTCATGGTAGGAATTTGAAAAGGTAAGACGTTTTTGCATATTCTATTATTTGTTTAGGTTTATGTGTGGTATTAAGATTTCAAGTTCAAAAGGGTCATAGACCAAGTGCAATAGAAAAATGTTGAAAGACTTCACAGAGGTAAGCAGCTATGCATTAAGTGACCATAGCTTTACCTATCAAGACTGGGGACAATTGCATAAAAATTTATCCTATCAGCAAATTAGCCATCAGAAAAGCAAACAAATTTCATAATCACCGATTTTCCTGCCATTGCCTAATATGTCTCACAATATGCATAATTTCTCTTTTAAACTCCCAAAGCATTATTTCTAAGAAATGTTCATTTTATTTATTTAAAAAATTTTAAAAAGAACCAACAATAAACAAACAAAAAAACCCCAAACAAAACCAAAATGAAACAAACCAAAAAAGAAAAACAACCACCCAGCAGCTACACCTTTCTCAAGTGCTAAAAGCCCTTTAGAGTGATCTTGTGTTTTCAGAGTCCTGACTTTAGGAATAACCACAGTATATTGACACAGGAAACCCATCTAATAAAGAATGGCATAAAGGAATATTACACAGACTTGTGTACATTGACATCCAGTCTTTTCTTCTGTGCAGTTTTATCACTGCATTTTTATAATACAAACAGAGCTAGACAATCAGGCCAGGCATGCAGGAAATACAGTACTGATTATATTTGTAGAGTTGACTTAATCTTCGGAGCCTTCCATAACAGCATGGTCAACCAGCTTTATTTGTGAAGAACAGACAAATCTTTTTAGGCAGTTCCTTGTAAATTTAAACTTCTGCATTTAGTTGGATTGATACAGAGAGGTAACCAGCAATGCAATAAAAATACATCATTTACATCTTCCTACATTTAAATATATTATCCACACAGAAAGTTGTTAAGAGCAAGTTATTTATTTCATGCTCAGGGTTTCTGAAGTCTGCAAAATCAGCAGTATGGAAATGAGTAATTTTTGCTCATCTCACATTGTTTAATAGGTTAAACTGAGCATAAACTCAATGGCAGCCTTGTGATTCACATCTAAACTAAGCTTTGTTTCTTTTATATATATATATATATAGATAGATATACTCTTCTACTCATTAAGGGCCTCTCCAATTCCCATTGAAGTCAAAGACAGTGCTTCCTTTGATGCAAAATTGCTGCATAAGATTCTAAACATGCATTGTGTGCAATAGCTATTGTAGATGCACGTGTCACAGCCCACAGAACTAGGATATACTACGGTGTGTATTCATTTCAGGGTCTTCAAAATCACTTCAGGCAAAATCTTCTTACAGTAGAAACCATGTCATTTTATTGGACGAATTTTTGTTATCTTAATGTCATGGGGTAATTTTACATCTTTTTCTAAAATAAAAATTCAGCAATTATTTCTTTAAAAGAAAATATTCATTAATTACTTCCTTACCTCCAAGATTTTTGAACTGTTAAAAAAATCAATCACTTCAGAAAATATTTTATGTGACTTTTTTTTGTCACATTTTTTCTGTAAGTTACATTAATTGTTTTATTTGTTTTCCCTTTGGAAGCTGTAAACATATGTATAAATACTGTACATGGGTGTGGTTTTCAGCTAGCAGGCAATTACAGCTGGTTCTGCTAGAGGACTTCGGTGCCACTGTCACATTTAGTGCCTTTGCTGCCTTAAGCCCAAGGGAACCTGAACAGTTACTGCACAAGGGCATGCCTGCTCTCACAGAGCTCTGGGGTGGGAAAGCCTTTCTTTCTTCTGTGAAGCTTAATCACTGTATGTTAGAATTAAATATTCTTTAGATTAAATGTTGTTACTCCCCGTAGAGATCTTGGAATGGAGAGGCCACCCAAGGCAAAAATAAAGGGCTTGGAGCAGCTGGAGACTCTTCTTCCTCCCAGCTCCACCCACCTGTCTGCAGCACATCCTGCACCTCTCTCCAGTGATTCCCTGGAGATCCCAGCATCAATTATCACTCAGTGTCAGAGCACAGACAAGGACCTCCAGGAAGAGGAGAACATGGTGACCTTGTGAGGAGCAGGTAACAGTACTTTTGCTTGGCCCCAACCACCCATAGGCTGTTCTTTCTCCTTTCTTCCTCAGCATAAGTATTTAACTACCCTACATGTAGCAGAGCAGCTTCAGCAGAAGTGGTTGAATCTAATTTCCCACATTGCCTGGGGCAATGGGGCTTTTCAAAGAGGATGTGAATTCATGTCCCAGCAGGCAGAAGAATGGTTTGGTCTCAGGTCTTTCATATCTCAGAGGAAAGCCCTAATCTCTGGATTCCCAAGCAGAAGTACAGCATTGGCAACCTTTGCCAGCCACACAAGATGTGCTCAGGTGCTGCAGGTATGTGCCTAAACATTAGGCATTATAATACCCACCTATTTGGAGACAGTGCACTGGATTCACATGGAAAATTAAAAGTTCTCCAAGAACTTTCAAGTAATCATTACTTTGGGACCCTTAGTAGCCTCAAGGATTTTGGGCTGGGTCCCAGCTGAGCTCACCTAATTCAAGGTTCAAAAACTGATGGAGCCAACATGGTCTCACTGCATTTTGTTTTCTGCTGGTCCTGGATTCAATCAGAGAGCCAAGTTGGTCTACATATCAAGAAAGGATCAGGTCTTCTCCCAGTAGTGCCATTTGGAAGGATTATTATGAGCATGAATGGATTGCCAAAATATTTTTGCTACAAATTTCCACCACATACCTTATGATTAGCACAGAGAGACACTTTGCTCACGTGTTCAGTTCAATGAGATTTGATAATTCCTGGAACACTCAGAGCAAATAGGTCTGCTGTCACCATGCAGGACCTGCTTAACATGCACACTAGCAGTGGCTTGAGAGCAGATAGAAGCTTTTACTCACTGAAAAGTGTGGCAGGGAGTTGAAACTCCTCTCTGCAGCAACATTTTCTCAGCATGTTCAAGAAAGATGGTAGTGTGGAGGTTCAGGATGCCTGGTACTGCTCTTGGCTTTCTAGCTCTGTAAGGATCAGCACCCTCAGCAGAATGCTCCCTAGTCCAGGAGAGCTAAGTGAGATGGTTTTGGTTTGTGAACATAGTATGTATTCCTTGCAACTGCATTCGTGTTGGAAATGCAACCTAAATACCTCCTTCTCTTCAGAGCTGACAAAGCAGTGTATGAGTAACGACAACAGAGACATGCTGCTTGACTGGATTAAAAAAAAAGGACAGACAAAGTCTATTAGGGTCTTATGACTTTTAAATAGTTGTTATTCAAGTATAAGTGAGGTTCTTTATACACTTCTCCTTCTCCTCCAATACAAGCATTTTTTTGCTTCAAACTGTCTTCAAATTGCTTCCACATTCTATTTCTCCTGGCAGATAAAGCTTTCTGTATTTAATGAATTGTCAGAAATATGCTTACTGAAAGTGCAGTCAGTTGCTTCAGAGTTTACCTTTTTATGTATGAATTTTACCACCAGAAGAATGGCTTATTTTACTACAAAAAGGAAAGAAAAAAACATGAAAAAAAAGAGCATTTTTAGTTGTCTGAATAATCTTTTAAAATTGCATCTAAGAAGTGAATAACATCAGGAGTTATTTTCCCCTGCCTTCTCCATTTTCTTCTTGTGGAGAGCTCAATTATAGAAAAGCTTTCTTTTCTTTACGTGGGAAAGATATTTGGTGTGCAAGGTAAATCAGGTCCTTGGTGCTGCTGTACTTAATATTAGGCCATGAGTTTTCAGGGAAAATGTAATGCATGAACAGAAATTGCAAATTAGAATTTTTTAATTTTTTTTTCTTAAATGAGCCACTTGGGCTGGTTTCTCTCTTCGTCTCTTTACTTTGCTCTTATCTTTCTGACAACTAATAATTTAGTTTAGTACAAGTAAGGTAAAAAATCACACAATGAGAGTTTGTCATTGAGTTTATTTAGTATTTAGAGAGCTGATGTATGTAGTTAGGAATCAAAAAACAGCTCATCAAAATTTAACCTTGCCCACAGCATTTATTTTTATCAAATAAAGTTGATTGAAGTAAACCTAATTTCTCCTTACTCACCTGCCTTATGTGAAATGGCATGACAGAAAACCATCCCAGCACATCCCAAATGCACCACCATCATTTTAATATATCTGTTCACCTGTGTGTCTTGTTTCAATGACAGAATATGAAGTTACAATGAGGGCTGACATACTGCAAACACATGGGATATACCAGGGAAGGAGAAGATGGCAAAGAAAATAGATGGACACTTGTCAGAAGAGTCATATTTTACTCTTAGCAGTGAGGTTGCTGGTTTGGAGAAGAGAATCAGAAATCAGCCAGTCACCCGCGTTCCTCACAGCAGGGCCATAAATCTGTCTGTTGGGCAGAAGATCCTAGATGGTGCAATACCAACAGATGTAAGCCTACACCACAAAATAGCTAAAAGCTGGGTCTTCCCAGCTTGTGGTAATAGACCTGTCTCTCAGAAGAGTCTAATTTTCTGGGGCATTACCCTCCCTAAGGCTGTGTGGCTGGTAGTCAGATCAGAAGTTGGTTGCAGCAAGCTGGCAGTGGCTCACAACAAAACAGCAAATGTGTAGGTTCTCCCTGTAGATGATCCAACAACTGTTGGCCAACAGACCGGTTAGAGATAAACATAAAGGCTTTGTCTCACAGGTGGCTCCCTTTCTTCTCCTACATGATCATCAGTAGGATCATCAGAAGTTCAGTGAAGAACTTCCAGACTATCTTGTACTCTGGGGGGAGTTTTCTGCAGGCCTGGTGATGTTTACAACTGAAGAGAAAATAACCAAGCTCCCGTGGCTCATTTGCAGAGCATGAACAATGTATTTTTTCTTGTGAGTAGTCAAATGTTGAATAAATGAGCTGAAAATGAATACCTGGAACCATGCTAATTCACCCAGTCACCTTGCAAGGCCTCTGCCTTGTTTGCAAGGAATGTTAGGCTCAGCGCCTTGCCCCAGGCTCCACATATTGTTCCTATTTTTATAATAGTCCAAATCTGAACCTCTAAAATCTCAGAAAGTCAAATCTGGATTCAGATTTTATGCTACAGCCATAAAATTAATAATAACAAATTTATCAGAAACAGAGTGCCTTCCAAAGACCAGGCATGGTGGAAATATTAACAAAATCTAAAAGGAACTGTTAGGAAAGATAAAACTGTTACTGGTAATCTAAATCAATCTTTTGCATTTATGCTCACCAGGAAGACTTCATCTTACATAGAGCTGTTCTTTAATGAAATGAATCTACAGAGAGGTTGCAGTTGCCCCCTCCCTGGCAACATTCAAGGCCAGGTTGGATGGGATTCTGAGCAACCTTACCTAATTGAAGATGCCCCTGGTCATTGCACGGGGTTGGACAAGATGACCTTTAAAAGTCCCTTCCAACCCAAACCATTCTGTGACTCTGATTTTATGATTCTAGGAATCCAAGGATCATTTTCATATTTTACTCATAATAATGCAAGCTGCAGGGTAACTCAGTAAATGGAACAATAAGAAATTTCCAAAATCAGATCATGTTTACACATGACATCTAAACAAACTGAAGTACAAAAGCGTTTTATTAATTGTGGTACAGGTAAATTACTGATCAAATATACTCTGACACCAGATGAATATAAAGTAACAAAGATGATATCAAAAAGGGCTCTTGGGAGGAGTATGGGAATTACAGAAGTAAATCTGACTTGTCTGCCATGCACCCTGGTAGAGGTTATAGGAGAGAAGAATGTTAGTAGCTGTTCACAGAAATGTGTATAATAAGAGGGAAGACTTAACAAGGTTTTTGCCAACGAGTCACATCTCACAAATCTTTTAGAGTTCTTTGATTTGCCAAAGTGTAGAAGAAAGGCACATTGTGTGGTCACTTGCCAAGGAGGCTCAGGAAGCAGCATGTCAGGGCAGGATACCACCGCAGCTCTGAGGGCTCTTGGTGGGGTTTCTCCCACTGCACAGATTTGATACCTGATTCTCCCCTGATTTACCAGTGCAACTTCATAACCACAGCAACCAGGACCACTCTCAGGCATTTGTTACTTTTTCTGTTTAAGAACTCTAACATACACTGGGCGTGGATAAATAAATATAGGATTTCCAACTTCATGTCTGTTTTTATAGCCACCTTGTTTTGAAGGTTTAGGATATCTTAATATTCTAGTAATTTTCCTTCTTCTTTCCTTAAAGCTCAATTTATAAACAAGTATGAAGAAATAAGATGGATATTGAAAGATAAAAGGTGGGGGGTGTGGATCATTTAAGTTTCTGATGAAGTAATAATGTACTGGTGTATGCTTGGTGATCAGAGAAGTCAGACAAAAGTGATCAGTTAAGATGACCATATGTAAAAATGTATGGGAAAAAAATGTATGGGAAAAAAAGAAGAAAATTTAGTAATCTCTACAGAAGATAGTCTTTAAACAATGGATTTTTAATAAGTTCCTCATGCCCCACAACAATTTTCCATTAAAAGTAATTTGCACTTCTGATCATCTGCAGTAAAGAAAGTGTTCATATAACATAGAATTGGGGGATTTTACCTGACTTTTTTTTTTGTTAAAGCTGTATTGAAGATTGCATTTGCTTCATTTAGTGAAACAATGCAGTGTGCACTATTTACTCTTGAATTACAGTGACACCAGGATCAAGTTTTATACCAGTGTGGGCATCTTACCATAACACGTTCTTATGCCTATGCATTTGATGGTCTTTCTCCAGTGCCAGTCTGGAATGCAAGAGACTTTGGAGAGGAAGGAGGGTGTTTGGGAGATGAGGGCTCGCTAGCCAGATGCTGTATGGGAATAAAACTCCATGGTTATTATTCCAGCCCGGGAGTGCTGCATGTGTTCTGCGCTGAAGGATTTGGTCAATAATCACAGACCCATGTGTCCTGTCCTGGCACAATTACCCCACTCTCAGTAGTACAAGCAGTCCCCAACAGAGACGTATTCTGTGGTTATGGGGATACACTGCACATGTTTTTCTCTCATGGTTGGCTTGTCCTTCCTTAAGTCTCTTAGCTCGACCAGGAATTTACCCCTGCATGCCAGTTCTAAGATCCTGTGTGGAATCTGTGGCTCTCATAAACATGCGGTGTGCTTCCTCCCTCTGAGGTGACTGCTTTTCAGTAAGGAGAGAAGTGATCTGTTTATATTTACAGCCCATTTCCTTGCCAAAAATATCACAGAAGTGAAGGGCAGTTTTAACAGACACCAAGCCCATTGATTTCGCACGCTAATAGTCCCACGACTGAACTCAGTGTTTTCACACAATTCTTTTTTGACTTTAGGCTATTTTGCTGCCACTGACAGACAGCAAATACACATACTCTGACTGTCAGGCAGTGGCCAGATTTTTTGGCTGAGGTTAGGAAGTTGGCGGGTTACCCGCCCTGTGGCTGTACTTGCGGTGTGCACAACACACATCTCCCCCCTCCCTCCATGAAACTCAAGCTGGGGTCTTTATGGTTTGTAAGCAGTAATTCTAGGAGCTGAGCAGCTATCAGCAAGCTAGCCCGAGCTGTGTTAAGCTTTCCTCAGTTGGAAGTTGTTCTATGTTATATATCACTCAACAGATCTATACGCTGTGGTGCTTTAAAGAACAGAGCTCTGTCTTAACTTGTAATCATTTTCTTTGAACTCAGATACTGTGAGAAATGCCAATAAACCCAGCAGAGACTATTTCTTACCGAGAAAGTGGGACTCTACAGGAATGTGGATTTGAGCAACAGGCGCACAGATCTCATAAGCAGTAGGGTTGCTGGAGGAGGTAAAGGGGCGCAATCAGACTAATTTCTCTGGTGAGAAACAGACTAATTGCCCTTATCCAGATCACTGGCACTATGTAAAACAAATGTGTAAAAATGGAAGGGTGTAACTGTTGTGTTGTTGTGCTAGCCTACATTTGAATTCTTGGCATGGGAGCATCTACTTGGGAGACAGAGAGCGCTATTATACCTGTTCTGGGTCTGTTGATGCATTTCATCAACAGCCTAAGAACACAGGAGGTTACAAGAAAGCAATAGCAAAACGACTTAGAGAAGTCTAGACCAAACTGATTTGCAAATTTACATGGAACTGCACACAGGCAAAGCCATACAACTTGGAGAACAGGGAGAGAAAAACCCTGACCCCTGGCTTAACTTCCCTGCTGTATCTCTCTAATGGATCCCAGCCAGAAGCATTACATCTGATCCTTCTTCAGTTTTGGTCGGGCTTTCTAATTGAACTCACATCCAAATGTTGCTTTTCAGGCCTATGTTAATACATGGTTGTGTGTATTTACAGTAAAGCTGCAGAGCTGTTCATATTCACATAAGCAATGCCTCATAGCTGGCTGACAATTTAATGAGACATTCTGAATTTTACCTAAGGCATTCTCACCAGTAGGAAATCCTGTTAGATTTACAAGTGTCCATCTGTTAAAATCCTCCAGAGTCATTTTAGATGCTACGCTGTTTGTTGGGTTTTGACCTCCTTTGCTGTGATTGTTCAATTAGTTCTGTTGTGTTCAGACCACATTTGTTTTCCAGGGAAATGGAAGCTAATGCTTCCTTATTTTGGCTTATGTGGCTACCCTTGTAAGTAGAAGAGTTACAGTGCCTAAACTGAGTTTGATGCACTTCAATTAAACTTCTTTTTGTCCTGTTAATGCATCTTGAAGGCATTAAGTGGGATCAAGTGGATTAAGATTTCAAGGGTCTTTGAATCTATTCATAGACCTGCAAATGGCACTCTATTTACTCTTTCTGAATCAGTTTGCTTACCCATAAAATGGGCATAATATATATGAACTGGGTGGAAAAAAATGTACAGCATTTGGAAATCTTTGGGTGAAACAAATGTCAAATTCCAAAGCTGCCTTGATTAAGGGGGAAAAAATCCTATTCTGGTTTCCCTTGTGTGTTAATGACACCTACTCCTTCCCTTAGTTTTCCTCCCCTCTTAAAGTGCAAGAACCAACTTCAACCCCTGCTGTCAGAGAAAGCAGGGGGTGGCAGGTCAGTGAGGCTTACACCTACAATTCACGAACTCTTTTGGCAGAGACACTCAGCCCCTGCCAATACCAAACAGCCAAAATGGCTCCACTTGGTCCTGCACGGAGACCTCTCTACAGCTCTCTTATCTGCACAGCTCAAGCAAACACTACAGCCATAAAATACACCCCCTCTGTATGTTCAGCATGCTCTGCCTCAAAAGTATATTGAGCAAGGGTTACAACAGTTGCATCATAAGGTCATAAACTTATAATTAACTGTAACTAAATACACAGAGCTAGTTCTTCTCCTCCTGCTGCCGTACTGAGGAGTCCTGTATATACCCTTTTCCCCCGCTCCTTCACAGCTGCTGTGTGATGGCTCAGTAGCATGGGAGGACCCTTGGGCTAGCATGTAATTTCGAATCTTATGGAAGATGGCCATGGCTTTTGGGGAAGATACTGTTACATGTATTTGTATGGCTAGAGCAATGACGTCAGTCCCACTGTGCAAGGAGCTGTACAAACAGTAAAAACATTGTTTTTCCCTCTCTTTTAAAAGACAGGAAACACCGGATGGGTAGGTGCTAATGAGTGAGCAGGGGTGCCCATTGTAGGCACTGGGTCCAGTGGCCTTTTTGGGGCCACAGAAGGTCAAGACAGCATTTCAGTGCAGATAATGAGGTTGTTTGGAAAGGATTTAGGGATGTACCTTCCATAGCTGAAGAAAAATAGATGAGACAGCACGAAATATTTTTTCAGGATGTATTCTGATGAAAAGCGGGACATGGAGGTACTAGAAAGGGATGTGAGAGAGAGCAAGCAAATGCAGACATTCCACAAGTGGGAGGTGACACGGAAAAGCATGATGGGCACCAAGTGATGGGCTGAGAAAAGAAGTCTGACAGGAGCATTCTCAGTAGCAAACAACTAGCCACCAGTCTGCTAGCCAAGGCCAGAAAACTAAACAGTACACTCCCCCAACATCCATGCCCATGCTGTGCATGGGCAGTGTTTGGGGTTGAGCCAGTGCCACTATCATTGAGCTCATTGCCACCAAGATGAGCTGAGTGAGGAAGACTGATTCTTAGTTATTTTCCCACATGTAGCCAGAGAAACGCCCAGTAAAAAAACTAGTGTCTGAATTATGGAATAGAGTGCAGACAGGGTGGTGACTTGCTTCAGGGTACTTAAATAAGGAAATAGAGGGTAGAGGTTTGATCACGGAAATATACTGAATATCGGGTGTCCTTTTCATGTTGAGGACAGGTTTACTGTTGGGATTATTCATGGAAAGCTTCATCTAAGGCTATCATCATGTTGTTTTGTCTGTGAACTTTATATTAGTGCAGAGTTAAGTTGTTATACTATCAAGTTCTATAAAGATAGCACAAAGGATTCTTGAGTGCTAGGAGCCCACAAGCAATTCTTGACTCCGAGTCAAAATCCTTTTTCACTGAGAGACTACTCAGTTTCAGAAATAATTTTCAGGGAACAGGAATCTTATCTACCATGATCCTTTCATTCATTACAGCTCTCTCCCTAGTCTTTCTTAAATTTACTACTTTCAATCCACACTAGTCTGCCAGTTGTGAACTCTATGTAGATCTCTTGATATGTGATCTCTGAATTTGGTCCAGTGAATTTAAAAGAACCTAAGCAGTTACCCAGGTGCCAAAATAGAAGAGTTAAGCAATAAAAGACATTAGTAAGTGAACATTAATGCCAATAAGTAACAGGCTACATTTTTATTTCAGATGCAATCCCCCAGGGGGCATATTACATAGTTGTGCCATTGCAGCAGGAACCCCCTGAGGCACTGTAACTCAGCGACACACCTTCTCCTCTACTATTCCCTCAGGCAGTCATTTACCTCTGGCCTAAATCAGAAATAAAATAACCTTGCACCCTTCCTCCCTCAACCCCCCCAGGCACTCACCATCTCAGCTGAGCTGGCCAGAGAGAAAGGACCCCAGGCTCTGTTCATTTCCCACCCTCCAACTTCTAATCCCCAGGGAGGAAGTAAGCAGATGTGTGGCCCTGCTTGTTTCATGCACCTGGACAAAGCCTGGGCAATCCATGTGGGGTTGTAAGTGGGCTCTTACTCCCTCAGGCAGCAGCGTCCTGCACACATGTAAAGCAAAGCATTGAGCTGTTCTTCCTTCTGGCTCCCTAGAATGCAAGTTCAGCCACTGTGTACCCTTTCTCCTACAGCCAAGAGGCTTTTTTATGTCTGAATTGTACCCTTTTTAAAAAACATAACCATCCCACCCTGTCACCATCCAAAGAATACAGGACTTTCCCCTCAATCCCAAAATATTTTACTCTGAATCTAGGTCTGGGCTCCAAAATGGTCATGTGGCTGCTAAGCAAAGTGGTGTCAATCTGACCCATGGCACAGGGTCCCAGCTGGAAGGGGGTGACATTCCTCAGAAAACAATGGAAATATTTTGAGAAAAAATAACTCCCATTTGAAAGGAAGTTATTGGAGAGGGCAGGTGGAAAGCAGAATTAGAAGGGAATCTCTGTGTGCCTGTAACAATAGCAAAGCTGATGGCCATGACCCAGAGCAGCTGGAGCAAAGCTGTCCCTTTGCTTACCCCAAATTTTCTGCACTCCCTCTGGATTTACTTCTTTACTTCTGTGTTTCTCACCTGGGGTCTGGTATATGAGTTGGCGTGGTAAGGGATGTGTTTCATCATGCCATTTGATCTTGGAAAAAATCCCTCACAGAGAAGCAGTAATGCCTGCAAGTACTCTGGCACTCTACCTTGTATCTCCTGGGAAACTTGTACAGACTATACTAGCAAAATACCTCTGCTGCATGCGCTTCCATTGGAATTGGAATTCCAAGGATGTCTGTGTGAGGAAGCACCACTGCTGCCTGTCTAAGAGCATAATTCTTTGCACAGTAGGTTGCTGTAGATGACTAAAGATGAGAATGAACCATAAAAGAGCAAGAGGAATTTGAACTCCCCCTTTCTATGAAAACAGGCTGAGACAGTTGGGGTTGTTCAGCCCAGAGAAGAGAAGGCTTCAGGAACACCTTATTATGACCTTTTGGTACTTAAAGGCTACTTATGGGACAGATGGGGACAAACTTTTTTAGTTCCTTATAGCAACAGGACCAGGGGTAATGGTTTGAAACTAAAAAAGTATAGAGTCAGACTAGACATAAGGAAGAAACTTTTTTGCAATGAGAGTGGTGAAGCACTGGAACAGATTGCTCAGAGAGGTGGTAGATGCCCCATCCCTGGAAACATTCAAGGTCAGGTTGGACAGGGCTCTGAGCAACCTGATCTAGTTGAAGATGTCCCTGCTCATTTCAGGGATTGAACTACATGATGTTTAAATGCCCCTTACAACCCAAACTGTTCTATCATGGAATCCCACCATCGGCCACTAGATCAGGTTGCCCAGATTCTATGAATCTATGATTCATCTAAAAAGAAGTTGCAATTTTTAACCAGTAAAAGCCACTGCACAGTGATCCCACAGTATCCCTAACAGGGTAAATAAAGGAACGTTTTTTTCCTCTCACTGCTGCAGCAGAGACATGGAGAGTCCACATGAGCAGCAAAGGAATATCAGCATGCACAGTAACACCACAGCCACCCAAGGAAATGGCAATAGCTGGGGAGATGGATGAAAGCCCCCACTTCTCTTCATTGGGTCACAGGAAAAGGTGGGGAGAGCGCACCATGGAGGTCTGGTTTCAGAATAGAAATCTAACAAAAAGCAAGTGTGATGTTTTAAAAATAAAATCTTACACCTTTAGCAGGTTTAATTGGGGTGCTTTGAAGGGCAGGGTCAATCAAGACCTTATATGTAATCTCACACCAGGTTTTCAATATGTGTGGATGGAAAAACCCCTTTAAGGCCAAAATTCATTGGCCTCACTGCAGCTATCCCGAGTTACACTGGCCAGTGAGGTGGTCACAAGAATTTTTATAAACTTACATAAAGCTGCCAATCCCACTCTTACTATGATCACTGGAATACCCATTAACTCTGTCTGCTTTACAGTGGAAATGGATTTAACTAACATTCAAAGTTAGCCTGATCATTGAGGTGATTTTATTTTAATCTTAAGAAAAACACCAGCTGAGCTGTGCCCAGAAAAGGCATTTGATTCATTGTCACTTTTAAACAAACAAATGAAAATGCCAAAAAGAATGTAATTGACTGATGAAACGAAGATGGAAACAGGCTATGCACGCAGAAATATAGTGACTTGTGAACATCCACTGAAGTTCGAAAAAAATACACATGGGAAACATTTCAGTATGTGAAAATTTTTTAAAAAATGCAAAATAGGAAACTGTCAAGAACATGAGAGAGTGGCTGGTCAATTAAGTACTGTGTAAAGATTTCCAATTTTCTTGTAGTAAATTATTTATTTAGCCCTTGCATGCCATCAATATATTTTACAAGTTTAATACCCAAATTATAGCTACCCACCCATTTATGGCCCTGTAAATGAGTCCTGACTTATCAATGTGAATTCTTGTTCTAGGCAATGTCAAATTTAGATTGGATTTGGATGTATTGCTCTTACCCTTATCAAGAAGTTTTGCTAGTGTGGTATTTTATTGCTATATTTAAAATGGAAAGTGCTTTTAAATAGACTTGCCTGGACAGCACAACTGATCACAGCTCAGATATGTCATTTCCCAGCTTAAAAACCCATCCTAATCCAGGCAGGAGGTCTTGGAGATGTAGCAGAACTCATTTATACCCATTGAGATTGCGTTTGGCTGCAATCTCAATCCTTTGCGATGAAGTGGAAGAGCTATTGTGACAACAATGACTTTAATCTAAAGTAAGGGTAGCTGGAACTCCTAAGTAATAAAACCAAATGGTAATCTGCATGTTTCCTGATACTTCATAAGAAAAGCAAGCAGTAAAGAATTCAAATGAACAAGTGTAATGACTTCCTGAAGTACATTGCATTACATTTGGTCATGCTTGTGTCTCTTATCCATGTTTCACTTTTTAGTAAAGGTAGGCAGCTATACCTAGGAGCAAAGGTGAAGAATTATCAGTGGAGGAGAATAATATGTAAGAGACCTACTAATCAAAAAGGAATGTAAAAATAAGAACATTGTTGTGTAAAATTATATCAAAGCAACACAAGTATCTGGAAAACAGAAAAGAAATCAAGCAGAAACATTACTTTCATTTGACTAACTAAAAGCAGGATGTGCCCAGTACAGGAGTCATTTGGAAGGTTAATAAAAACAACATTTGTATTCATGAGATCAAAGCTAGCTGAGATTTGCATCTCTGTACCAAAGGGCGTATCTAGTAAGAGGACAAAACAGAGAGGGAGCAAGTATTGGATAGGTTTGTAAGAGCTGAAAATGATGGCCTTCTTATTGTTGGCTGCAGTCTGCAACCAATGTTTCTGGGCCACAACTCTGTAGAGCATAAAGTGAAGACCCTGCGGCAGAAAGAAGGCTGGACTGAAGACTGCCAGGAAGGCAGAGGAATGTGGGAGGAAAGCCCAGAGGAAGAAAGGGAGTTCTGATCTGAGAGGCATGCTCAGGGGAGATGGAGACCTGGAAACTACCAATAGCATGTAGGGCTGTCCACCAAGTTTTTGCATTCTGATGTCCCAGTGCTTATTCTAAGTGCAGTCTCGGGGCTCAGCAAAGACATACAGCTGCAGCAAGGCTTGCTACATCCTGCTCTGGGGC
>NW_008237681.1:7802140-7855341 GCF_000691975.1 Corvus brachyrhynchos
CCGTCTGCTATAGACAATCAGAGGAAATGAGAATTGCAACAGAACAGCACGGGTTTGGCACAGTAGGACAAGCATAAGGGGTTGATGCAGCCTGTTAAGAGGGCATGAAGACAGTACAACTGGCAAAGCAGGCAGAGCAGGGATCTGGGGATGCAAGTACAGATCCAGCTCTCTAGATATTCAGGCTCAAGTTACCCACTAACAATATAAGGCTGCATGAGAATTGACAAGCATGCATAGTGGGGAAGAAGGGAGCTTCCAGGCAGGCATTTTGCAGCCATTGTCATTAGATGCGCCTCACGCACCAGGAGCAGTCCAAAAGTTTGGCATTTCAGCTGTCAAGACTCCTACAGTTGTCCCTGGAAGGCGACAAGCTCCTCCAGAGTAGATTTCATCACCCCTCTTCTCACACTTGTTTTACAATGGCATGACGTTTTCTCAGTTGCTGGCATAGACTAGAAACCTCATTTCTTTTTTAGATGGGCAACAATATAGAATTTGAATCCCACCCTTAGTACGTGTAACTGACCTGTCAAGGAGGTCAGGATCACTGATATCAGCAGCCTGATACAAACCGCTCTCCTGGACCTGTGGCTGATATCTCTGTCATGTATTTCTCACCTTGCATTCACCCAGATGACTTACTTCAAAAGCCCTAGTTGGGAAAACTACAGTGCTTCTACAGCTCCATAAAGTACAATACCTCTTCTTGAAATCACAGCTGTTCCTTTTGCTGTTTGCATGTGCACTTGCTATCTATCTCAGCCCAATACAACTGTTGATTGTTGGAAGGTACAGCTAACATTAATCAGCATAGATGACCCCCTGTATATTGCAGTAATTTCTCGTTAGAGCTGTTTGCTGCCTCTCTGCCTCTGCTGCGTTGTTTTGAGGGGGTCCACAACATAGCTGAAAACAGGCTAAATCCATTTTTTTCTGTCCCTATTTGAAGATTTACAAATGTTAAGATTTTTAAGATAAATACTAAAATATCTAATTTTTTTTAATTTATTTTTTGCTTCTGAATTTAGTGGGCACACAATTGTTCCAGCATTCAGTCCTTTTAATAACTTCATCCTAAATCAAGTTTATATACAAGCCACTTAAAATACCCTTCCAACTAATTTGTTATGGGTGCTATGTTATGTCACATTGATCTCTCCTAGGAATTTACAAATTCATCATAGATTACTATTTTCCAGACTTGCTCCTGCTCCCACTGAATTCAGCTGTAAAACTCCCATTGCATTCAGGGCCAAAATGATTGGGTCACTGAGTCCTACTATTATTTCAAGTTCTGGTTTATTCTACAGTTTCTATCCCATGTAACTTTAGTCTGTTTTGGAACTGCTAAACAGCATAGTCCACTTGAAGGAGGCATGTTAGTTGTGACAGCATCATACAAAGTCTTGTCAGGATCTGCTTCTCCTCTGTTGCATAAATGCAGTACATTGTTCATACATTTCTAGTTAGTCCTCTGTATTTCATAATCAGCTCTCCTCTTTCTAATTACTTAACATGACTGTGTAACTGTGGTCACATGCTAAGACTAAAATCATGCTATTGATGAACTGTAGGAGTGGGAAGGGATGGGAGGAAATCTCCTCTTGAGCTATAAATAGTCCTTACAAAGTGAAAACAACCTAACCTTGTTAATCACAAATTAGGAAGGAGTGTGCCAAAAATAGCACGACGATTGGGTGTCAAATCAAACGCCTCTGAGCAGGTAGTTTGTACAATACCAGGTGACTATAGCTGTTGTGGGAATATCCTTGCTCAGGAAAACAGTCTAACTCAGTGCCAACTAGCCATCAATGACTGGCTTTCTCAGGGACCCTGTTTAAAAGGCATCTGAGCAACAGAAATGAGTGATATACTCTGTTCCTCCTGCATTACTTGGTCTCACTGCCAGTACAGTATAGTTGTTGTAATCTAAAACCAGACAGTTGTTTGTACAGTAGTGTAAGAATCTAACAATGGCTGTGCCAAATAACTCTCCCACACAACTTCTGAGATAACTAAATATAAGTTTGCATTAACAATTCACCCTGCAGAGTTTGCTAAACTGCTTTCTCCCAGCAAGCTGAAGGTCTCCTGGATTTTCAGGCTTCATGACAAAGCCTTCTGGCTCATACAGTTTGATCAATTTCTAGTCCTGACTATGTTCAAATATTTTATAATAAGAAAATGCATTTTTTCCACTCCTAGACTCCCATCAGAGTGTTTATTATATTAGATACATTACATAAGCTGGCACTTTAGGTGCTTTATGGGTTTTCCATACACCCTTATTTGCTAATGGCTAGCCTGACTTTGTGAGTCTACTGCAATTTTTGACCTTTCCTAGTAATGGGAACCTGTTTTGAATAATGTTTGTAGTACCTTTAAAAAGAGACATCATAGAAATGAAAAAAATTCATAATAATTATGATAAAAATATTTCCTTTATATGATACTTCAGCCAACTTTCTTTCACAGGCTGAGTAGTGTCTTTCCAAAAACTTTCAGCATGTACCTTTATTTTTCTCAGCTGTGGATTCCAGGTTGAAAAACAAACCACTTGTATTAAAAGCAGAAATAGACTAAATATGGCAATCTCTGATGAAAGGTAAGACTCTTTGCTAAAAGTTCCATGCCCAGTGACCAGGCTCAGTAACTTCATCCAACTTACTGACTTTCTGCTTTTTCATGGTTTAAGAATTTCAAACATGCAAAATCTCTCATTATATTTATAAGCTAATGGCCCTGATTTTGAAAGATGCCAACACCGTCAGGCCCTGAGATTTTAGTTTGAAGGTAACGCTCACCAGCTGGATAGGAAGGTCTGGATTGGTGATCCCACTCTGAGCCATTTTCAGCCCCACTAGAAGTTGTATCAGCCTTGCTCAGGTGAGTGAGAAGAGATGGTAGGATTAAGCGTGCTATATGATATGATACCATCCCCGGATCTGACACTTTGGTGGGAAGGAATTTAAAGTAATTGTGGTGTTAGCCAACTGGAAGAACTTTTACTGGTATACATAAGAGAGTCATAGAACCATAGAATGGTTTTGGTTGAATGGTACCTTACATATCATCTAGTTCTAACCCTCCTGGCATGGGCAGGGACACCTCCCACTAGGCCAGGTTGCTCAAAGCCTCATCCAGCCTGGCCTGGAACAGTTCTCCGGGCTGAAAAACCCCAGCTCTTTCAGTCTGTCTTCACAGGAGAGATGACCCAGCCCTCTGATCATCTTTGTGGCCCTCCTCTGGACCCACCCCAGCAGGTCCACATTTTTTTTATGCTGGGGAGCCCAGAGCTGGACACAGCACTCCAGGTGGGGTCTCATGAGAGCAGAGGGGGAGAATCACCTCCCCTGACCTGTTGGTCATGCTGCTCTTGATGCAGCCCAGGATACAATTGGCATGCTGGGTCATGTTGCACTTCTCGTCAATCAACAACCCCAGGTCCTTCTCCATAGGGTTGCTCTTGAACCATTCCCTGCCCAGCCTGTATTTGTGCTTGGGATTGCCCCAGCCCAGGTGCAGGACCTTGCACTTGGCCTTGTTGAACTTCATGAGGTTCACAAAGGCCCACCTCTCATGCCTGTCAGGGTCCCTCTGGATGCCATCCCTTCTCTCCAATGCCACAACCACACCACTTGGTATTGTTGACAAGCTTGCTGAGGGTGCATGAAATCCCACTGTCCATGTCAACAACAAAGGTGTTAAACAGTGCCAATCCCGATGTCAACCCCTGAGGAACCCCCCTTGTCACTGGCCTTCACCTGACAGTGAACAAGAATTTACAAAACATTTGGGAAAAGCTTTCCCACCTCATAAACAAGTATGAATATTTACCAGGTAGGCCTGCTCCTTAATACACTTGCAGTTACTTTACAAAGATGCAGTACAGGGAGATCTGCTCTTAATTATCTTAAAATACAGCCACAGGAAATAGCATAAGGCTGTCATAGGCTTTGCAACCTAGAATTCCTACTTTTAATCAGCAATAGTCATTTTAAATTCAGCTTCTTAAAAGTCTTAGTAAAATTTACCTTAGGGAACAATAAAATGGCAATTAGGTATGACAAAGTTATGTAGCAGAAACAATTAGTTATCGCCTCAATAAAAAAAGGAAAGATGGGACTGTGAACTTATCAGCCCAGTTCCAGGAAACAGGATAGCCTTCTTGACCTTAATGCAAAAAGCCCAAATATTTGGAGATGGTAATTTTGGTATCTCTCTAAAGAAACCAGGGCTTTTTTCTCTTTTTGATTGCCCAACCTACTACTGATACTTCACTATATTAATTTAACGGCATTGATCAGTCACTCTGATAAATCATCGTATATTTGCTTGCATTACAAGTCTCCTAATACATTTCCACATTGTGAAGAAAGTGCTGCAATGTACCCCAAATAGTCACTAGGTGGTAACATATGCAGACTTGAGCATACCTGCAAATCCTGCACATTCTCATCTAATGTTTGTCCACATTAGAGAAATTTAGTCAATCTTCTGAAGGAACAACATCAAGTTTGTAGTGTCTCATAATGTTTGATAGAGACAAAACCCTGAGAGCTCATTAGTTGATTAAAGCCAGCCGGGAGCTTAGCTGTCCTTCATGCTGCTCTGGAGAGTCCTGTAGCCGTGTTCACCTCCATGCTTGCCTGTGAAGCCTGGTCTGTAAGAATCCCTGTGAAACTTGATATGAGAGTTTGGAAAGGTATGTGTTTTCTATTAAATGCTATCAGCCTTTCCCAAAAGGATAAAGAAGTTGCGGTTTGCAAGTTTCTGCCTTGGTGCTTTTGATATATTTGCCGAGTGTTTCCTGCTAATACAGGGCAAGGTTGCCCCACGCACCCATGCCAGGGAATAAGGAATTGACTCTCTGGGTGGCCCCTGCACATTGACTGTCTGTGCCTGACGGGCAGAGCAGGCTGCCAGGGAGCCTGTGGAGCCCCAGCCCGCCTCTCGCCTAGCCCAGCACCCCAGTGGGAAGTAATTTACTGGTGATCTGGGCCAGGAGCAGTCTGCTTTGCTGATTAATGGGAGAACCACAGACGAAAGCATCATTCCCTGACTCCCAGAGCTAGGCAGTGGAGACCAGCTCTCATCTGTGTTTTAGGAGGAGCTTGCTGTCTGGCAAGCCCCAGGGTAGACCCAAACCCACCCAGGTGAAGCTGTGCAGCACTTCCAAGGCTCAAAATCTGTTTGCCCCGTTTGTGGGGGGCTTAGAGGGGATGGCAAACTGTAGGCCAGATTTATTGCTCCTTTCTAAAAACATGTAACAGTTTTCCTGCAAAATAGCAAAGAAGAGAGAGGAAGGAAGACGTGAGGTTAGCTAAGAAGCTACATACAAGATGGTCCAGGTAAAGACATCAAGAGGGAGAGAGGCTGATTCTCAAATTTTCATCTGCATGGAGCTGGAAAGTTTTCTGCCTCTAAGCAAGTAGCACTATTTTAAACCGTGGTCTCCTATTTCTGAGTTAATAGTGTGCCCCGAGGAAAGGGAGGTGACTGAAACAGAAGCATGTGGGGTTTATTTGGATTGTCCCAGCTACTGAGTCTGCCCTGCAGCTTACTAAATGATTGGCACATTAATTTTAAAAAATCCCCAGACATTTTTAAAACAAACATGTTTTGTCCATTCTGCCCCTCCTTTGAGATATTTACAATAGGCTTAGCCAGAAAGAGTAACAAAGTGAATGAGCTGTAGAAATGCTAATTCTGAAGGCCTGTTTCCTTACCTCAATTATGTGCATGTTATGTTGCCTAATACAGCAATTTAAGAATGACATTTTCTAAACCATCTGATGCAATACATGACACCTGGCACGCTGAAAAGGAATTTGAGAGTCTGTAGGGGTTTAATCAGTATTTTATCATCTGCTAGCTATATCTATAAGAACATGGCAAACGCTCATTCACTTATCATCTTGGTCTGCACATGGAGCATTTTCTCTGCAATGCAAATGGAATAATGGAAGATTGAATCAAGAATAGCAAATAGATCCATGTGGTCATTGTATGGAACTATGACTTCATGACACCCAGAGAGGTTGTGGAATCTCCTTTCCCAGAGATATTAAAAACCCACCTGGACATGATCCTGTGCAACCTGCTCTAGGTGAACCTGCTTTATCCAGGGGGTTGGACTAGATGATACCCAGAGCTTCCTTCCAGCTCCAGTCATTCTCTGTGACTCACATTGATTGAGTCAAAGGACTTTTGCCAGACTTTTTTATTCATGTTGGTTTCCTCTGGCATCCATTTATGTAAGAGTGATCAGATTGTTATTGTAATCCTTTATCGTAAATATGGTGATTCAGTAACACATACAGTGATTTAAGAAAGTAAATACTTATAGCTAGTTCATGATGGTTGATACGATTTAGAGAGATAGAAAAGAAAATGCAGTACCTGAAATACTCACATTTAAAAATTCAAACCTAATCGAAATTTAAGTAAGTTAGAAACTGTCTGACCACCCACATGGAAAACAAAACAAAACAAAAACAAAAACAAACAATAAAACCCCCACAACAAACAAACAAGTTTACACTAGTGTAAACTTCTGGAGCGGAAGGAGAATCTTAGAAATCATTTTTTAAAAGGGGGCTAAACCAGACTGAAAATTATCTAGCTCTTCTCCTGACAGTTTAAAACAACTTTCAGACACAATGTTTCCACAACTTCCCTACATGGCCAACATTAATCCCTGGCTACCTGTGTTGTTAGCCATCTATATTGCTTTTTTCTTGATGTCTAGTCTAAACCTCCTTTGCCACAATTTAAACCCAACGCTCGCTGTTTTGTCACCAGTGGACACAGAAAAGTTTATTTCCTTTCTGTCTAAAGTGCCTTTTACATCTTTGAAAACTGCTGACTGTGCTTTAGAGCAAAAAAAAAAGCAAAAAATAATGCATCCGTTGGCACTGCAAGGTCAAATTTAATCCTTAGTAGTACAAATCCTGACATCTTTTTTCAGGATCTGAAAGAGGCATGACATGGCCAAGAAGCTGTTGCCAGACAAGGAGATGAAGGTGCTGTAGACTTGGCTACTGCCATACCAGGAACACACCTAGCAAAGCAGGATGGAAGGAGGAAGGACATGGTGAGCTCTGAAGATACCCTGCCAATTCTCCTAGAATAGGAGTTCC
This sequence comes from Corvus brachyrhynchos, assembly GCF_000691975.1. Classification (NCBI taxonomy): domain Eukaryota; kingdom Metazoa; phylum Chordata; class Aves; order Passeriformes; family Corvidae; genus Corvus; species Corvus brachyrhynchos. The sequence continues at coordinate 7,809,286 of NW_008237681.1, forward strand.
CATCTCTAGTAACACTTGAGGACAAGCAGCAGTGACTGGGATAAGCATCCTGCTAGCACCTCCAGGGATCTGGCTAGCCTAAGCCCTGTTGGTCTGCTGGTCAGGGATAGCCCACAGGGCAGAATGAGGCTAAGAAGTAGGATGCATCTGAAGTGCTCCTCGGATTTTCAGAACCCAAAGGATTCATTCATTCAGTATGATTTAGATAAATCTCTGTGGCTCTAATCTAAACCTTTTATAGTTCATAATGCTCTTGATTTGCAAGGGGAAGTTGGCACTCTTGAGAGAGAGCTACATGTGATTACTAAAATATTCAATTTTAAATGTAAACAAACTTATGGCATCATTTTTATTTCGTAGTGTTTAGATTGTATCTGTGGCCTCACAAGGAAAAGGATTCTTTTAACAAGCTTTAAACAAGAGCCAAAAAAAAAAAAAAGGTGGTCTAGTGCATTCTTGTTAACATTAAAATTAATTACCATAGACTTACATTTTTAAAAACAGTTCTTAAAAAGTGCTATAATAATTCTCCCTCAGAAAGCAAAGATAATTACACAGTATTGTTGCGCCAGCTTTGTTTATGCTGTTCATATTCTAGGTGATACGAAGAGTTATTCTAATTGTGAGTGTTCATACATGCTTAAGTCTATGTGAAAAGCTCCATCACTAGGAAGGAAGACCTAGCCTAGAGTGATAACTTAAGGCTAGACACTTATGTGGCTACTAGAGAGGAAAGCAGATTCGTTTCTTTTGCCATATGATTCTCCTCCCCCTCCTTTTTTCCTTTCCTTTTTAGTTCCTTGACTCTTTTTGATTTACGCTCTTGCTGGTCCACTGTTTTGAGAACCTGATGTTGTGGAATCTTTAAGTCATCTGTGACCTAGGTCACTACAGACAGGAGCAATTTAGTAAAAGTATTAATTGAAACTCTCTGGCAAGCCCTACTTCTGCAGATGAAGTTACACATCAAACCTACGCAGACTGCAACTACACTTCCGAACAGACTAAGATTTTCAATATCTCATAAACAGGCTCCTCAATCACCAGAATCTAATAAGACTATAATCATCATTGACACTATAATGATTAAAATGAATAAAACCCATTAAGAAAAGTCATGTTGAGTTATTAAAAGTTTCGCTCTGTGTGATATGTAATCTTTTATCCATTTTTTATGATGAAATCTGTAACCATCTATCCACAAAAGACCATTAATTTACTGCTCTGTGGATGTTACCATGCTCTTTAGTTTAACAGCTTATCATTGATTTCTTGAGGGAGATATTATATTTGGAGAAATACACATGGAACTAAAGCCAGTACGTTGCTGTAAATTTGCCACTAACAGGATGATCAAAGTATTTTGGTCTAGTCAGAGCAGAGGGCTGGTGTACAAGTTCAGAAGAGCCTATGGTCATATCCCTGCTCTTGTAAGCAGACCCCGAGGCAAGGCAGCAGATACATGTTTTCAAGAAATCACAAACTCTTGTAAGAAAAGGTCATGTGCACTGCAGGGGGAAACACAATAAAATTTCCATTAACTAGAGCCTAGTTAACCGGCTTATTGGCATCTATTAGAAACAAATTGCAAACAAAACTGATCCTATTATAAACTTCCCCTTGTTCCCTCAGTAAAACAAAGTCACTGAATGACCCACAAAAGAGGAGGAACACAGTTTGTCAGATGACTTGCTTTATTTTCGAGGGAAGTATTATGTTTCACCCACTGAAGGGTCTACAATCATGACTGGCAGAAAATTACATAATTATGGGAAATACATGAATCAGTGCATCAAAAGTAACCTGGAGAGGGGAGGCAATGCACTTCTGCTCACATTCTTTTACTAGGGACTTCTTTTCCTCCTAGGCAAACAGCAATAAAAAAATGTGAATGGAAGGATGTGTACACAAACTTTCTGTCTAAGTGGTGGGAGAGCACTCTTTCTGAAGTGTACATTTTCTCATAATAAACCCAGCTCCAATATCTTTATTGCTCATCTCCTTTTTAATCTTATTAACAATAAAGCCTAAAAATGTTTTGAAGAAGTCAAATAAATGGTGTCCTCCTTTTTTTCTGAACATTCTTTCCATTTACCTGGATAACTAATAAACTGTCTTTCCCAACATTTTTAATCTTCAGATGGTGAAAAGTCACTCAAAAGCAGTGAGGATATGACCATTATTAATTGCTGAGAATCTGACCCATTCTCTGTATTTTCCATCTTCCTGTTTTTCCCTTCAGGCACCTCTTAGCACTTCAGATATAGCTATGAATCAAATAAAATTCTTCTTGGTTTATCTGTACCACATGCCACAAGCCAGTACCACAGAAATGTAAGTCCCTTTGCAAAGGGAATAAAACAAAAAATATTTGCTTTCCAAACAAATATAGGCATGACAATTATAAAAGTCAAATGTCACCTTCCTCTTAGCAAAAGAAAGTAGGGGATGGAGGATGCAGGAGCATGGAATATACAATAATGACTGTGGATGTTACTTTGACATAGAATACAGCTATAGGGAAAATGCTGTGATTTTAGCACTCCATTCAGAGGCAAAGGTGTGCCAAGGAATTCACAGAGGAGCTTGCTCTGGCCAGCCCTGCCCTTTCAAATGCTCTGCCAATGCAGGATGTTGCTTATCTGAAAAAAACAATTTTCTCAGCAATGCTTTTGAAAAAGGAATAGAAAGGCTTGAAGTAATTGTTGTAGGAGCAGCTTGGGAAACAATTCTAAAAGTTACATCTTTCTTTCAGAGTAAAAACTGAGCCTTACTTCGAAGATCCTGGCAAATACCTGTCATGATCATCTATTTTTATACAACAGCTACATGCTCTACTGAAAAAAAAAAACCACAACATGAAGGAGACCACCTACTCTGACCTACTCGGGAGTCCTTCCTGTAGTCTGGATCCTGGATTTACTGAGTGATCCATGCTGAGTTCTACTGCAGCATTTGTGGGTCCCTGTGATGCTATTTTTCTTCCCTTGCAAGTGTAAGCCAGAGATTAAAATTCTATTGCGCAAATCCTCCAGAGTCACAGAGCCTCTTGCCATGGGGGATCCTTCACATTGATCAGCCTGACACTTTGCAGAGCACAAGCCAGGCAGCTCAGTACAGCTGTCAACAGATTGATACCTATGACTTAGGTGAATCTGAAGCATTTCAGTTCCTTGGCCATATGTTGATTGAAAGCCATTAGTAGAAAATGGGTAGTCTGAGATATTTATGGTGAACTCTGCAATCATCTATCCTTTGAAGAGCATTAATTTACTGCTCTGCACATGTGACCACGCTCTTTAATTTAACAGCTCATCTTGCTGGGGGGCAGGGAATTTGTTAGTAACAGATTATTCTGATAGGTGACCCATATTCCATGTTGCAAAAAATGGGGTTCCTGCCCGACCTTCCTTCACTCCAACTCTGGAGAGTGGTTTGATTCCGTGTAAGTCATAACACCCCGTATTGGGAAACACTTGAGAAAGGAGGCTCAGACTGCTGTGCCTTTCTGCCTACTATCCCCAACCCAGCCATTGCCAGAGCACATGCCTAATCAGGAGGAAAAAACCCAAATTCAAGTTCAAATTCCAGTTGCATACCAAAGTGCTGGTATTTCTTCATGATCCTTGCAACTAATTCACTAAAACCCTGAAGCATGACTTGACTACAGTCATGTACTAATACAGAGCTTCAGGTACTATGAAAGCAAAGTTTTCTCCCCTACTCCTGGACTGAGAGAGAGGGAATAAATGGGAAAAATTGTGGCTTAACAGACGTTTGATTCTTTAATAAATACTGCAAACCACAGTGAATGGTGTTTGTTATCAAAAGATTTAAAGGTGAACGTTATTAGGTAGATGAAAGCTTGTTAAGGAGTATTCTATGGTAGTGAATGAGGTAAAACAGAGGAAACTGTCTCCATCCTGGAAGGAATATTTACTTTAATACATCATAGAAAAAAGGTAAACCGATTGCTAAGATGTGCATAATTTTTAGGATATTCATTAATTTCATTTTTTCTTTATATTACTAAAAACACACATCTTTCAGCAAGGCAGTGAAGAGTTTGTTGCATGAATGTTTCCCTGTTATTAATCTGAACTGTGGTTAATTATAATCTTTTGAGACGACTCTTATACTGATCAGAAAAGTGAGGGAATTGTGAGGGAGTGGCGGTGCTTACAGGAAGGATGAGAAAACAAGTCACTTTGAGAGTTTTAGCAAATCTGTTCAATGGTAAGGGATGATTACGGACTGACGAGTCAGCTGTTCCACAATTACAGGTAGAGAGAGCAATAAAATCTTGCTGAGTTTGGCTATTGAAATTATATGGTTTCATAAATAGTATAATATTGTTCTCAGCAGGTAAAAGGTGTATTTTTAAGGATGACCACTTTAGCACACCTAGAACTATCCGGTGGCTGAAGGTCACCAGGCCACCTGCTAAATGATAATATAAATCCACAGAATTACTTGATAGGAAAGTAATTGCTGAAGCTTTGCTCTTGTTGTGAAATTACAGTTTACTGAGTAGGCAATATTTTCATTGTAAATATTTTCCTACAAGTATATCAAGGGAGAGAGGGCAGAAGAAATTTTTTGCTAGTGTGTGTCTCAAGAAGGAGTACTACATTTTATCATAAAAAACTTGTAATGGTTGGTCTATTTTTCCTTCCAGCTGGTGCAGAAAAAGAGCTATTTTCTTTTTCCTTTCTTGCTCAAACTTTATGTCTAGCACTGTAACGTCAGCACTGTCTTTAAGTTGGTGATAAGGGCATGCAGCTACAGATTGCCAGATGTGACTGCATCAGGAGAGTGGGGTGTTGAATGACACCTTTTGTTTCCTAAACAAGGAATGTCTGCCCTCGGCAAAACACGATATATGAGGAATATGAGCTAGCTTGTCCTGCTTTAGCCCCCAGTTATGTCTTGCAATTGTTCCTGACCCTAGTCTGGCAGGAAGCTCTTTCCTCCCTGCTCTCTGACTGTATATTTATAGGCAGAGGCAGATGAGGAATTTCATAAACAGCGCAGTGAAGCTGGAGAAGCCACTCAGAGTACTGGCAACCCTGTATGGAGAATTGGCATGCCGAAGTCCTGCCCAAGGTGGTCAAAAAATTACTTACTTCGCAAAATATTAAGCAGATCTTTGGATACCCCCTTAAGTGATAATCCCTTAGCAGCCGGGCCCCAGACTTCATCCCTTTCAATCTAAAAATCAGCTAAAGTTTTCTGAGGATTGGCCTGTAAGATTGCTATTATTTCATAGTCTGAAAAGTTATCCACAGCTTTCATCAATCATCATGCAAGTGAACTTTGCTCTGCAAGTCCAATGACATCTTGATGTTCTTTTTTATAAAATGTTCTTTTTCTGGAATATTTTTTGCTAAAGGACTTATAACTGATACTCAGGAATATTCACCATGCAGCAAGCTTATAATACTAAGTCTTATAGTAATCAAATTGCAAATGTCTTGCTCTCAAAGTGGATGCAAACAAGGTCCAAAGAGTTCTCAAATTAACCCAGACATTGCAAAATTTAATGCAAATTACTGACATGAAAAACTCTGCCAGTATTTAAAATGATTAAACATACGGGTCTATAGAAAGTCATCTTTGAAGGCTCATTTCCTCAGGAGTAAAGTGCATGGGCTTTCAAAGGAACTATTAGGAATTGTCTAGGTATAATTAAAATTACATAATTCATAAATAATAAATCCCTTTTTTTCAATTACTCTTCTAAGTAATTATACATCAGTGCTTAATTGATATTTAGCTCTGTGAGTACCTAGGTCTTTATGTAAAAGCAGGAAAAATACTTTGGGTTGGAGTCCACTTAACTAGCATCTTACTTGCATTCAAATATTTTTCTCACACACAAAAAAATACAGATAATCTAAAATGAGAGTGTAAATTGTCTAGATCAAGATCACTGTGTCAACAGTGAGAAGCAGATATGTTTTGAGGGAAAACAAGGTTTCATCCATTTCAGCTGTTAGGTATGGAAAGACCTTAAATTATGAGTCTAAGGGGTGTAAGGAGAAGGAGTACCTCGAGAGTGACTATTGGTGTAGTCTAAGGCACTGCATAATAGAATAGTTTCCTGTATAGCCCTTCTGGAGATCAGTGTTAATTAGTTTTAAGTGGGTAAGTAACCAAAAATAATTTCTTAATGTGAAGACTTCTCTTGCATGGACAGCCATGCTTAGAGGCAGTATTTGCCTCAGATCTCCGTGGATAATTTGCAATAGCATTTTGCTGTTCGGAAGTTGTTACTGATTTCTTTGCTGTCTTCTAATATTTGCCATTAGTCTATATTTTAGCATAACATCAATGTATCTGCCGGCACATATATTATGTTGCCATGCTAAATTACTATTGCAATGGCTGGATTCCTCCTGGACTCTTAAACTGAAAGGTAATATTTCTCAGGTTTTCCATAAAGTCTTGAATTTGACCTCTGAACTCTGCATGACTACTCATAGAGTCAATCAGATGGGAAAGTTACACCACTGACTGAATCTTCCATTATAGCTATTGAAAGGTCTCAACAATCTCTGCAATAGATAACCCACAGGCAAATCAAATACCGCTTTGGTAGCAATGCTAGAATTGTACTCATTTACAAAGCTGTCACTGAATTTGCAGTAGTGCCTTGTACTTAGAAGATAATTTGTTTTAATTTATCTGATGCTGTCTCTCTGCACATACTTTACTGATGTGAGCATACACATGCTTTATATTCACTGTGTTTAATATAGAAGATTCTCTCTCTTTAGCACCTGTTTTACCGGCTACCCAGGTTAGGAAAAGAATGCCAAATATTCAGAAGGGCTATGTTTTCATCTGATTTGTTCTATATCATGATGTTTTCATCTGATTTTGTCTACATCATGATGTAATACTTTCCCATTTGTATCTAAACTTCAAAGTCCCACAACAATAAAACTTCTTTCCATGCTAATTCAGCTGTCACATACTATTCTCTACAGAGTAAAGTGTGCATCATCCCACTGAATCTTCAACACATTTGAATGGAAATGGCCAAATGAATTTACCATTACTCTAGGTCTGCAAAGACAGGTTCTCTGTGTTAAGGAAGTAACATGTTTTTTACCTTTCTTTCCATATAGTAAGGGGGAAAACATTCAGCAGCAACACATGAAGGTTTAACGTCTACACCTTTGTTTCAGTTTATCAACATTTTTAATTTCATCTTTCAGTAAAAAAATGACAGAGGTATTACACAAGAAATCCTAGATAATATCTTTGTAGCACATTTGAGACAGACCACTGTTTTCAACTGTTTAAACAAAATCTAACGTGAACATACTTCAGCCAGCTTGGCTGGCTTTGAAGCATGAGTTTAAAATAACCATTGAGATAGAAACACCATTATTCATAAAAACAGCAAGTTAATAATAAAAGTGTGCTTGCTAGAACTTGCAGCACTATTATTGTATATAATCCCAAAAATAAGGACATTTTTTTAGAAATCAGGGTATTTAAAAACAACTTAAAGACTTAAGCTCCATTCCTCATGTTTGCCTTTCAGTTGCAATTTCAAGTTTTCCTTCACAAAGAAGACATTTGGAAAGTACTTTTTTTTTAAAAGGAAAGCCAGGTCCTGTTGGTGCTAGGACTCACAGCTTCAAAGAAAAAACAAAACATTACAGAGTCATGGAATAGTCAGGAAATTTGTCAGCCCTATGACACAACACCACAGTTACATTTTAGAATACAACTTGCTAGCCCAGGCTTCACAAGGCCAAAGAGTTTTCCCCCAGAATGGGCCTGGTTATCAAGAAGAGCTACAGGCATTCACACAGCCTCATGCCAAAGCCTTCTCCTGCCATCCCTTGCATATGGAAAGTGTTAGAGAACCCAAACAACTAAATCAGGCAAGAGGAACAAACAGAGAATAACAATGACTTTCACATGTCCCATAAATATACCTTGGCAGTGAATCCATGTGCAAGCACAGCACACTAGACAATTAAGGGCAATTTTTCAAGTGTGTTCTCTGAAATTTCAATGCAGTGTTGCTTGCCTGTTTTTCATAGGAAAACTCATGTTTTCACATTGAGTTGCATGTGAAAGCTGGCATTCAACCATTCCTTGTGTAGTTTCAGAGTCTGTGAAGAGGGGCCTTTGAAAGTTGAACCTGCTAGTTACAATTCTAATGCAGAGATAAAATATTTTTCTTTCCCTTGATCTTGCATGGTTTTCACAAGCTTTGAGTGAAAATAAGTGTTAACTCCCCTTAGTAATTTTTGCAAGATGTCTGTGGTAAATTACCCACAAGATGTAAGTAGGTTCATCTGATAGCTGGAGACCCTTAAAGTGTCTATTAGAAAACTATACTCATGAAAGACTTTCTTATTGATTGCAATCATTATTAGCTCAACTGGCCTGAGACAGAGAATAAATATGCATTATACCTCTTGAGAAAACAAGTTTCACAATTATACGGATTTTATTAGACAAACAAGATTTTTGAAAGCTTGTATGGTCAGTTCCTCTTTGGAGAGGCTTGTCCAGCTTGGAATCACTACAAGAGCTACCAGTAGCTCTCTGTATTGTATGATTCATCTGTCCCTATAGATAACCCTATATATCACTGCAGAGTGTGCTGATTAGAAGGGGTGTTACTAGGACCCGGAGGCCTAAATTGCTGCTTGATACTGCATTAACATTTCACATTTATTAACTCAACACACAAACTATTGATCTGAAAATAAAATTAGTGGTTTCTCTGGCATAGTAGTGAAGAATAGCTCTTTGTAATGGAAGAAATTCTCATTCTTGATTGCATAACAGTAACCATTAAATTTCCTTATTATGAAGGCATCTAATTAGCAAAGATTTTCATTTTTTTCCCAATACCACAGGGGGCCAATCACTATTCTGAGCACATATCACTTAGGTGCATAAAAATTTGCATTGTGCTGTTGGTTTTCCTTTTGAGAGAATGCCTGGGAATATAACAGAATATAGATATGGTGCTAGCATTTTCTATATAACATTAAAATTCAATTCAGCAGAAAGTGTGCAGTAAGGAAATGTATTTGAAGATTCTGTTTCCTCTCTGTCTTCTTGTTCTTCACCACTCCCTGAAAACTTTGCAATGGATATTGTTAGCACAAAAAAAAAAAGGTTTTGTTGTTCAATATAAAATTCCCCTGCAAAATACACAGAAGTTTTTAATGGGGCCCTGCTTCTTCTGAACAACCTCTTGCCTCACATAAACTACAGCTGCAATTTAAAACCATAACTTGCTTTTCAAGGATGCCTCCAATTGGGTTTACTTAATCCTCTCTCCTCCATGAAGTCCTGCGCTGTGAAAGAGAAATTGAAACTCAGAAATGTATCGGTGTACACAAACATCGAATGAATGACTTTGAAGTTCGTGTCCCGAGCGCTTCCTTGCACCGTGCCTGTGTTGACACTGTAGCTGTGAGGCTTGGCAGGCTGATCATTACGGCTGTCTCGTCAATCTGATTCGCAGAGGCCGCAATCAGCATCTCACCGCCCCGTCATGCTTAGGCCAGCAGGTTCAGTGAGTGCAGCAGATGCACTGAAAGGGAGCAAACTCTTTTGAAACATAATAATGCAGTGTTCTCTCAGAGTTCCTGCACCAAACTTAGAGTTATTTTGAGCGATGTAAAAGCACATGCGATGTATGGTGAGCATTAATGCACATGCCCAGTCCCTCTGTGTGGGAGAGTGATAGGAAATATTGGTATCCTGAGTGGGTCCTAACCATTTTTATCTGAATGCAAATCAGTGGCAATCCACAGAAGAGAGGCTTTGTGACATTGACAATGCCTATGATGCAACATCTGCAATTTTGAAAGCATGGTACCACTTGGGGTGTTAGGATTATTTGGTTGGGTGTAGGGGCTCCTGGTAATATACACCTTTCTATCTTTATAACTATATTAAATTTGTATATAACAAGTGAGATTGAATTTGTAATGCTTATATGTGGATGGACTATGCATTATAGTCAGAAGATACGAATTTTGGCTCTGAACTCCAAGTAGCTCAGCTATCTATGCCTGCTTTATGGAATGGCTGAACGAAACGAAACAGCATTGTGAACACAAGCAAATATTCTTAATTATTTTGATGGGAGAAAAGGGGAAAGAGAAGATGGGAAAATACAATTTAGCCTGTACATTTTTCTTTCAGTCATGGTTTTCAAAGGCTGAAATAGATGCACAGAGCCACAATCCTGCCAGTTGCTCCCTGCAACTGCATTGATCTCAAGTAAGAGTTCAGCACTATTTGGAATTAGGAAAAATAAAATTAAAATCATCATGATGAAATATTTCCTTTCCCAGCTAGAACTGCTGATTCGACTGCAACACTAACATAGCTACTGTAGACAGGGTTTGAAACTTGGTTTCATCTCCTTACAGGCAGCCTCTGGATCATCTCTTGCTACTTGTGTATTTCTCACTGTTTCTGGCCTCTGTTTGGAGAGCTGGGGAAATGCAAGTTTTCTCTCCATGTTTTTATGTAGTAAACCCATACCCAACATGAAGAAAGGGTCAAACTGGTGGTTACATATATTGTCTTTCATTTCAGGGCTTCTTATAAAAGTGCAGCTAAAACAGCTGTGGTGGAATCAGGCTGCCAAGAACGCCTTACAACACAAGAGTATACCCAACTGGTTTATATAGGCTTAATTCAAGCAGCACAACTAATGATAATGATATGTTACAGTATTATTATGCCAGGAATGTATGAAATCAAGAGAGAACATTTCATTTTAAACTTTGCTGATTTTTCACATTTGCTTAGCATTTTCTCTAATGATTTCTTGCACTGTTTTTATGCCACCTCAGATAAAATGCCATCATACATGGTATTTGCACCATTAGGCACAAAGTAAGCATTAGTTATGATTAGAGGCAATGCTGTGAAGCATTAAAAAATGTAAAGGAAATGGTTTTCAAGCATACTCTCAAAGGCTCTGGAGCTTGAGTGTCATTTGCTTTCACCATGCCAGCTGGGTGATGTTCTGCATTTCAACAAAGCTAGCTACCATTTCCAAACAGATCCATGCAAGATTTTCAGCATTCATATTTGAGTGAGAAGTCCAGTAAAAAATACATTCACACAGAAATGCAGAGAGCAGAAATCCAATGAACCTATCTAGTGGGGATTAAGTGAAACAAAACACAGTGGTTACAATTAATCATCAGTGAACATGGTCACAATGACATTCTTTTCAAGGAAAGGAAACCGCTTTCTGTCATAAGCTGCATCTTGTCAAACAACGCCTCTAATATTTGGGTTTTATTATGACCCTTGTCTTTGTGGAGCATAACAGTGATTTTGACTTGCTGCATAGATAAAGGGTGAATAATGTAATTAGGTTGAATTAATAAAACTCATGGTCTTGAACTATTAACATGTCAGTATGGAAATTTTTCTCAGCTATTTCCTAATGCTGAAATGTAATGGAGTACAGTTCCACAGGATTAAGCCTCTACAATTATTCAGTTTGTCCTCTGGCTTGTGAAGAAGAAAGAACAAGACCATTTTTGAGCTGTGTGAACTTTCTTTCAGCATTTGGCTAGGTCAATTAGAGTGCAGTAAGTAAAACACCTGAAAGAAAGGATGGAACAAGCTAAGAGCAGCTGAAATCAAGTCCCTTGGTGTACATGTAGTCCAGACTTTTTCATGTTCTAGTCCCACATAAATGATTAAATTTTTTTCTTTGAGTTTTCTTAATTTATTTACCCAGAAAACTGACCTAAGATCCAGAATCTGATTTTCTGTGAGTTCACTGTTTGGAACACTACAGTGACTCTTTTTGAACCGTCAGAGACATAAAACCATTCAGATGATTTATTGGAGTGGATCTTGCTGCCAGCATCTACCCTGGTGTGAATGATATGCATGATTCCATTGCATTTCATGAGCATTAACCCAATAGCACTCAAAGATGGAAGACAAAGTCATTGCTTGTGTAAAATTTTTAAGGTCCCATGCATCCATTCTCTCTGTGTAGGAGAGATTTGCCGTAACTTCATATTCGTTCTTTAATTTTGATATTGATCATTTAAACAAGAAAAAAGTCTTATCATCTAGTTTAGAAAATAACATAACTTTCTGATGAAAACTATTGTTTATCCTCAAAATTAAGGTGATTTCATAAGACAGGATTGAAATACTGACTTAGACCAACACTAAATAAGTACACCTGAGCCAAAATCTTCTCAGATAATTGGTTCGAAGGCACCTCAGGAGTTCATCTGGCCCAGCCCCTGCTCAAGCAGGGCCATGCACAGCCACTTGCCCAGATCCATGTCCAGATAGCTTTCTAAAATCTCCAAGGAGGGGGGATGCCACAACCTTCCTGGGCAAACTGTGCCAGTGGTCAATCACCCTCACAATGGAAAGGTGTTTCCTAATGTTAGCCAGAACCTTTCCTCCCTTTCTTTGTTTCCACTGGACACAAGGAAGTGTAAAGTTCACGAGAGCTGTGCCCTTCTGTGCTGCTGAAAGAAGATAGTATGAAGACAGGTCTACTTTGTTTCCTTGCAAGTGAGCTCAGATATCCTTCTCTTTCTAACACTTGCATTTCAATAATAGAAACTTCTGGAGACATCAGAAAAAGAATGCTACAGGCTGTCGGCGCAGTAGAGACCTCACCAAAAATATCAACATGATACTTACATGATACTTGATACAACATGATACTCCCTCTGCTTTGAGTTTCCTGACACAAAAAATGAATTAAAAAAACCTCTTTACTCTGTGAAGAAGTGACATTTCCCTGCTATACAACAAGGCTTAAGAGAATGAGGAAAAATATCCCCACAGTCTGGAGTAGTTACTGCCTTCAGTAAGGCAGGATGCAGCTGTATCATCCAAAAAAATCTACTCACTCAGGTTCACAGTGAAGCTCAGATGTTGACCTCCCTCCATTTGTAGTACCATCAGACTACCAAGGGGATGTTTTTGTTGTCATTTTCTACAGATCTTTTAATCAGTTGCTAATTAGTGAAATAGATCAGAAAATGCTGGAACACTTGTACGGTTTTTCTAGACTCAAAGGTGATAATAACAGAATAATGAAGAAACCTTAAATCTTAAACTTCTAATACAATTCAAATTAATATAAATCACCAGAACAGGCTGCATTTGGAGGAAACTTGTTGTTACCAATGATTACATCACCTAACTGTTATAAATCCAGAAGGGACAATAGCATCAGATTAATATTTTATGTCATTCTTGTGAATGTGGCTGTTAAATACCAAAACCTGTCATTCATCTCTTAACAAGAAGAGAGGTGTCTGAAAAAATGTCATCGCAAATCAGTTTAATCTATCTCACGCTGAAAACACAAATCTGTCTTCCTCCTAACTCTTCTTTCCATCGTGCTACTGGTAGGAAAGGGCAAAGCTGCTATTACTTAGACCTGTATTTCCGCACCTTTATGTGTTTGCATTGCTTTGAAGCACAATTTAACCACGAATTTCCCGTGCTTGTAATGATCAGGGGGTTGTGTGATTACAGCACAACAGCGATGCTCTTCTATTATCAATGCATGTTTTTAAATGTCACTGAATTCTGACATTTTTTGGCCCTGAAGGTCTAATCACAGATAGGAAGTGTGGAATAAACAGAGATGGAGGCCTTTGTATACATAACATATTAGCCTCAGGCTTTTGTCACTTCCATAGCATATTCAATTATCTGAACCCATATATTATTTAATGGGATTTGCTACTATGACATGCTTTTGTCCTTCAACCTAGCCTATACTGGTACTCAACAGGAAAAACCAAAATGCCCACGTTTTCCTTGAGTCAGGCAGATAACTGATGGCACAGGAACACTGGTTTATCTTCAGGTTGCCAGAAACACTGGCCTTTATAAAACCTCTGGTCATTAATGTACTAATCCTTTAGGGTGGTCTCCTGAGAGGAAGGAGGGTGTGGAGGCACCCCCCACAGCCTTTCCAAGGTGAAGATGAGCCATAAACATCAAACCCAAAACGGCTACTCTGGATTTCAGTGCAGATTAGGGGTTAAGCAGTGGGGTGTTGTTTTACATGTGAATAGGCTGACAGCAATACAAAGAGAAATCAGAGAGCTTGGTGTTAGCCACTTGGTTTTGAAGCACAAATGTAACATCTAAGGGGAAAACATGGACAGTTGCCAGTAGAATGGGTTCAGCTAAGTCACACGAGGAATTTATTTTTGCGGAAACAAATTCTTACACGTTATTTTATTTGAAACACTGATACTTGAATTACTTGTAAAGTCTTGAAATTTATTTAACTTCTCTAGGCTTATCAGAATTCATTACAATATATTTCATTTTGACCCAGGAAATGTGTTTTCTTTTTTAAAAGAGAAGATAAAAACATACCAACCCTCAATATTCTAAACATGGAATTAGTGTCAGATAAGTGTAGTCAAAATCATCCCCTATCTGAGACTCTGGAATGAGATGTTCTTCAGGCTTTAAGAAGGCCACAGAACCCCATGGCAAACAGATAGCTGTGCATTGATTTTTTTCCTTCTGAAGAGCTCAGAAAAACGTTGTCATACACAGAAGTAGCAGCTGTGCCATATATCTTTCAAATCTACAAAACATTTGTGTTAAATCACAAGTGGACCTCTAAGAAATAACTTTGGAAAAGCCTGAATTCATCCCTTTCAGGATATGCAATCTAATCAGCACCAAGGGAGAGGAGGAATGGATTAGAAATAGCAGGCTCTGTTTATTTTTGTCTGGGAACTATGGAATGCACATTTATGGCTTTGTTTGAGAGCTCAGAATTTATAAATACAGTCCATAACCCTGTACTCCCCAAATAACTTACCAAAAGAGACATTTAGAAGAAACTGGATGAAGCCAAATCTTCAACACTTAATTTGTCTGTGTTTTAGGGAGCAAAGACATTTCTTCTGCAAATATTCAGACATGCATCAACTGGTGCTGGACAGTTCTGAATTTTATTTTCTGGTTCAGATTTAACTTCCTCTAATGTCCTTCAGTAAAAACAGACCTTGTGAGATTTCTGCTGTTGTAAGCAAAACTCTCACAAGTATGGTGCAAAACTGAAATCCCACTTTAAACTTTGAATATGCCAAGCTGCACAGTCTGTTTTCAAAGTTGTCCTAATAGAAGAGTTCATTTAGTTGAACTACTAGTAATGCAGCTGGTTGATCTCAACACCTTGGCCTACCTGAATAAATCAAGTGTATGAAATAGTTTCCTCTTCTCTGGTGTGAAGGAGAGCGAATACACCTGTTTTCTCATAAATCTTAGCAATTTTGGTGATGAACACCTAAAAGAATAGGGAGGTTTGTCAATGCCATGCAGACGTGGCCAGAGGATGGGACTGAAGGCTGGCATCACTTCTTGTTTGTGCAGCTGTTCTTAATCCCGTATGAGAACAGATCTTCCCAATCCAAAGATAGCTTTCCCTTTTTCACCTCCCTGCACTTTTTCTTCCTTTTCTTACATTACTTGCAGTCACACTCCCTCTGTCTTGTTGCCCATCTTTGTTTCTTTGCCTCTCAGGAAGTTCTTTCCATCATTTTTTTCCTACACTATTTGCTGCCACCACCTTTCTAGCTCTGTTCCTAATATAACCCAAAGCATACAGTCCTTTCCCAAAGTCTCCCAGAAAATCCTACCCATTCTACCACACTGTCATATGGCCCCATCTGGCAATGCACTGCCCCACTCTCAGAGGGTGGGGGAAACACCATCCTTCCCTCACCCGCTCATCCTCCCTGTGCTTCCTGCCATTGTCCTCTGAGGGAGAGTGCAAGAGACAAAGTCATGCTACCGAAGGGGAAACATGTAAATGGAGGATTTTACTTGCACTTTTTATGGGTAACTTTTTGGTTGAGTGGGGATAAACATCTTAACTAGATTTGTCTCCAGACACCAGGAAAGGCGGACAGCAAATAGCAGAGACCAATGCAACAGCCCTACTGTCTGTGATTAATGCCAGAGCCCAGGCTGAATGCTGCCCATGGGACAGGAGTGAGACTGAGACTACTGAGAAACACAGCACCTCTGCCTTGAGGGCTGCAAGCTTTGTCCTCGTGCCTTCTCAGCCCTCAGGCAGGCTCTTCCTCCTTCTCTGTTTTCTCTACTAGCACAGGCTGAGCCTTGGTCCTGTGGTTACAGATCAGCTCCATCCCTGCCTAACAAACTGCCTCTGCCCTGCTCATTATGCCATGCATGGATCATGTGAAAGGATGGTACCCCCAAGCACATACGGCAAGAAGAGAAGATCACTCTCAAGGAGACTTCTGCACATGATTTGCACTTTGGTTTGGGGAAAAAAATGCACTTTACTATGCACTGTACATTTCCATTCACGTGCAGGATTGGGAGAAGAATAATTTTTGAATGGTAAAGTTCTGTAACTAGGGCCAAGATTGTCTGTCAAAGAGCTCATGATAAAATGGCTGACTGTTCTTGACCTCACAACTCCTTCCAGCAGAAGTGCTCCTCTTCCCACACAGCTTACCAGTGGAAAGTGTATTATTTTTGTACATCTCATGCAAAAATGCAGCCTTTATTTTGCTTACAGAAAATTAGCCAAGGCTAAAATCAGGCTTAAAATAGAAATTATCCCACAAATTGGATTAGATATACATTTAACTGACAAACTCTTGAATGCTCCTTTTATATTTTTTAAAAATTCTCCAGAGATAACATTCAGCCCTACAGTGGCTGAAACAAATGATGGGAAAAGTCTGATCAGATGTTGCTGGTCTACCAATCTCCATGAAACGTGAGTCGTCTTTATCACTATAGAGAGCATTCTGGGGAGATTAACAATTTGACATGGATGCCATTCATCCATGTGCATGGAGCCAGCACCCGGCCAATGCACGGTATGAATTCCAAATAATACATCTTCTATAGGCTTCAGGGGTACATAGGCTTTATCCAGACCATAGAGAACCAAGAATTTTACCCATGGGAAGTAAAATAAAAACAATTCAAGACAAACTGTGAGGAAAATATCACTGATAAATTATTGCAAGAGCGTGTTTGAAGAATGCCCCTACTTTGTTGAACACTGGGGAGTTGAAATGTCAGTACAGGGAAGACCTGAACCACTTAACAAATGTTGGGTCTGAGCCTGTAAACAATTACTTGTGTGAGTGATTATCAGCACAAGTAATTCCATGAAATTCATGTCTAAACATTTGCAAAAATGTCCAAAACTGGTTTTTTACTCAGCAAATACAAGCATGTTCCCAGCACCATCTGAGGGCAGTAGGCGATATACACAGTCTGCGTAGGTATTTTTTAGTTTGTTCTGCTTAAAAGGTATTTTAAAATGTGATGCTTTGGCAACAGTAGAGGAAATAATAGGAGAGAAGGCAGAGTGTATGAGAGGGTTCATGTTCAGAGAAATCTTTCATATAAATTTGCTGCTAATTGCTTCCTTCTTCTTAAGACACCAAATGATGTCATTGATCATCCACAAGTGCTGAGGACAGCACAAGGATGGTTAAATGTATCAGTAAAGAAACATTCTTAATGAGACAAAAAGCAGGGTAAATCTTGACCAGCAAACTTCACCACTTTCCAATTTAAAGGAATATTGACCTTATCATTAGTTTTACTTATTTTTTACCTCAAAATTTGAAGGAAGAGTGAAAATCAGGTAATCATAGGGAGCTGTGAGTTGCTGTCATTCATATATTTCAGTGATCCTTAATATAATAGTTAAAATCCCAACCAGAAAAAGGATGATCTAGTTTTTCTTGCTGTTTCACTATCTCACACTGTCAAAGTTTAGTGAGATCATCACACAGTTACAGTTTTAATAAATGATCATAATAACGAAAACAGATTTACTCCAAAAGTGTTGATTCAAATTTTTTAATTCCTGTTTTGTCAAGCTGCTTTAAACAGCCAACCCTTGTTGTAAGAATATGCTAATGTGTAATTAAACTGCACTCACGTCATGCCATATGGTACATTTGAAACATAAACCACTGTTCTATTATTTGGGGAGGGTCATTTGAAAAGGAAAGGGAAAGAAAAAGAGACAACCCAGGGGAAAAGACAGTTTATCTGTCCTCCCACATTTTATAAGCCAGCTTTAGCATTAGGCACTGTTATTCTGGATGCAATTTGAGAGTTTGGGGGTTAATGGGTCCTTAATCTTTTATTAAAGAGAAGAGAATGTGCTGATATGCAACAAAGACCATTTTGTGGATTGTGGGATTTATCCTTTAAATTAGACATAATCAAGTTTTTAGGGAAAATATTTATCTATACTATGAAGCCATGAGCAGGTAAACATGCACACATGGGGGAAGTAAGCTTTGGAGCCAGTGTGAGTTTTGCTGTTGGCTTCTGTGGGAGCAGACCCTGGTTCTCTGCCATTTTCCAATCTGATATTAGCATGCAAGTCAGGATGGGTGAGAGGGAAATATAAAGAGAGAAATACTGGGCTCAGAAAGAGAGTTTGGCGGTTAGGTGCTTAATTATATAGTGGCATGTGGACAGCGTGCAAGCAGGAGTGCAGACACAGGCAAAAATTATTAAATTCTTGTTTTAATTATAGTTGATCATTTGATTGTGTGGTCATTATTGAAAATGACCTGGTATTTCATTTGGGAACCTCAGAGTAGCAGGAAGGTAAGGAGATGCTCTAGTCTAAAGCATTAGCTTCTTACTAGTAGATGTTTGTATTTTAATGTGCCTGACAGGTCACAAGTGAGATGAGTGATGGGCTCAACCTAACCTTTGCCAGATGATCACCTACATTAAAAAACCCTGCATAATTTATTAAAATAATTCAAACACATTTCTCAGTAGAGCATTCATTGTCTACTTTTCTTTTTAATGATAACCGTCCATAATGCTACCATCTGATGGCTATTCAAAGAGATGTACATTAAATTAGTTGGCCAGTGTTTTCAGCTTAGTTCCCACAATCAAAGGCACAGGTCCTCAGAGGTATTTTAGTTTCTAAAATAAAAATAACTCCTCCTCAGCACTCATCAGGACTTGCATGCGTCCACTCCCAAAATCCAACCTGTTTTGACTTTGGTAGGTACAAGCAAAGAGGCCAAAAGCTCAACAGTGTTCTACTCAATGATGTGGTGAAAAACAAACACCTCTTGAAGTGAACACTTCAAGGCGAGATTGTGGCAAGAAGCCTGGGCTGCTATGTAGAGAATTTTAGTTTTCAGAGTTGGCAGGTGGGAGCCTTTCAATGCAGGGTTATTGCACTCACAAATATGTTTCTGGCCTCGTGGGAAGAAACACACTACATAAAATTCTGCTGCAGCATGAAAGAGTTGAAAGGTTTCTTTCACATGATGTAACCTCTCAGGAAATCTAACCTGACAAACAAAATAAAAATACCCTCTCCTCTCCTTCATTAACAAGAAAATAACCACCTTGTTAACCAACTGAGAGTGTAATATGTTTTACCTCAGCTCTGCAAAGTACCTGCTTATCTTAAAACATGTTTCAAACCCCATTCCTATTCTGCAAGGCAAGAAAATAGGGTGTGCAACTTAAAACATTTACAGCCATCGTTTCACTTGATAAATCAGTTCTAGTGAGAACCATGTGAAACTGTTAATGGCATTGAGGCCTCCACCACAAGCCCACGAGAACTGAAGGGCAGCAGGAGGTCTGGGTGTTGTCTGCCCACCACTCGTCCTGTTTTTCATACATGCCCAGGTTAAACTCTTGGCCCCACTGAAACAAAGGATGTTTTTGATTACTTGGATGGGAGCAGTCCTTTCCCCATAGACTTTAAGGATGACAGTCATCTTGACTGGTCTATTATGACCCATCCAGGAAACCCTGTGTTAAACTCAGAACTTGTGTCTGAACTAGGTACTTTAGGAACATATGCAATGTTGGTTTAGAGGTTTTAAATAGAGAAGCATTCATTGTATACCTATTAAAGTTATTCCAAAGGCTAATTACTCTCACTCTTTAAAGACTGAATCTTACTTCCTGTCTTAATTTGTATATATTCAGCTTCCAGATGTTGGATACCTCCATGGTCTAAAGAACTCACTTCTATTAAAATACCCATACCCATTTATAGATCACAATCAAAACAGCTCTTAATATTTTCTCCAATAAACTGAGGAAACTGAAATTTACACAATTTTTGACAGGAGAAAAAGTTTATTGGCCAGCTATCACAGAAAAATATTTTTAAATGGAAAAGGAATAAGTAGCAAATTTGGATCAAATTTGAATATAGTCATGGCAAAATGGATTTATTTTAACATGTGTGTTAATATAATTGCATTATATATTTAAACAGGTACCACTGTATTGTCCTGACAGTAAGATGGCACAGAGTCTTGCACTGTTGAAAGAATTATAGCGCTATTTTCAAGATGTAATAAAATGGAGAAAAAATATCTAAGACAATTGCCCAGGGAAGACAGAATCCATAGGCTGCTGGCCCAGAAGAAATAAATGATCCTTCAAAGAAAAAAAATAGAACTTGAAGGAGAATAGAGAATGAGAAGTCTGGCAAGAGGAAGGTGTTCCCTTGCATTAGAAAATGTGTCGTAATACTTGCATTCACAAAGAAAGAAAAATAAAGAAGTCTTTGTCAAGTCCTCCTCTGCTAACAGGAACTGCAATGGGAGAAGTTGAGAAAAGAAGAGTGTGAAATGAAACATGACTGAAGATGGGGATAGGGTCTCTAAACTTGAATGAGGAGTTTGACGTGTACTTGGGGTTTGAAAGGAAGACAATAGACAACAGAAAGAAGAAATTACTTGCCTGCTGCAGATTACCAGAAGAAGATTATTGCATTGTATTTCAATATTTTAGACAGAATGGAGAAAAGAAAAACGAAAAGACTAGTAAGGCTGAATACAAAATTAACTAGGACAGGAGAGGGTGAAAAACAGGTAGCTTTGGAAACAGTAAGAAAGGAAGACTTCAGAATAAGCAAGGGTTTAAAGACATGGAGTGGTCATAAGGCTGCTTAGAAGAAGGGGAACTTCTGGAGTAGAAATCATCCACACAGACAGCTGCAGCTATAGTTTCAGGAATAGTACTGTCCCTGAGCATGCTTATGTCCTCAGGGAAAGGGAAATGGGAAAATGAGAACTGATCAAAGGAGATAACAAAAGGACAATAAGATAAAATCCAAGAAAGATGGGTGCTCTTGAAGTTAGTAAGTTGAAAGGGAAAGGGTGGCAAGAAAAAAATCAAGAAGTCAAAGAAGTCCCCATTACATGGGAAAAGAAAAACTTGGATTAGATTACTTCCTTGCAGAAAAGCAGGTTACAGTGTTGATTGGAGGGGATTAACAGGACAGAAGAAGTTTATGCAATTGGCAGACTAAGGCTAACTCTATTCATTAAAATTCCCAACTTCTTAGCCAGAAAAAAATTTTCAGAGATAAAGGAAGTTTAGTTATCCCATTTCCCCACCACATTCCTCTGTTTCACTGTCCAAAATGCAAGTCTATTAGGAAAGAGGACTGGTGTGAACTAACATATCTACAAGACAATATTCCTTATTCTGCCAAGATTTCTGGAAATTTCAGACCCTGTGAAGATAAGGATAATGACACTTATATTTCTTTCAGGGTGGTAAAAAGCTTTGAAGCTTCTAAAAACTGAAATAAAAAACTGGAAGCGGGAAGAAATGAATCTATTTAGTGATGAACAGGTTCAACTCTCCTATGGATTATGTTACCAATCAATCTTATCTGAAGATATGGTATGACCTACCAATATGGATTAAATTAACAACAGCAGGTAAGAATATTCTTGATGTTCTCTATAAATGCATGATATTTACAAATTATTAGATAGATCTATAGGCAATATACTTACTCAATATGAACAATACAAATGTTTTTACTTGGACATAACTTGAAGTAATAAGCTGTAGAGATTTGTCACCAGGGCTGTTCTTCTGTATCCTTTTTAATGAATTCCCAGCCCATTGTCCAAATTTACCTTAAAAAAACCCAAGCATTTAGAATGTACAACAAAATGATTGACAAAGAGAAGTTGCTTCTTTGCTATAAGTGCTAAAAAAGATCTCTTCCCTGCTTTTTTAACTGTGAAGTGTGATTAAGTCACAACAGTCTTATGTGTATGATGCAGTAGTTTCCATTTATTGTTATCCAAAACAGAATCACAGAGAATCACAGAAGTGGTAAGGTTGGAAGGGACCACTGTGGGTCATCGGGTCCAAGCACCCTGCTTAAGCAGGGTCATCCTAGCCTTGCTGAAGTCAAGGTAGACAGTATCCACTGCTCTCCCTTCATCCATCCATGGACTGGCTTCATCATAGAAGGTAATCAGGTTGATCAAGCATGATTTACCTTCTTCAGTGAATCCATGCTGACTACTCCTGATCATCCTCTTGTCATTCATGTGGATAGAGATGGACTCCAGGCTGAGGCACTCCACCACCTTTCCAGGGATTGAGGTGAGGCTGACTGGACAGTAGTTTCCTGAGTCCTCATTCTTGCCCTTTTGGAAGACTGGGGTAACATTTGCTTTCTTCCAGTCCTCAGGCACCTCTCCAGATCATCATGACCTTCCAAAGATGACCGTGAGCAGCCTAGCTGTGGTGTCTGTCAGCTCTCTTGGCACTCTTGGATGCATCCCATCAGGGCCCATGGACTTGTGGATGTCAGGTTCACCTGGGTGTTCTCTAACCCAATCCTTCTTGGCCAAGGGAAGCAGAATACCAGACTCAAGAACAAGCAAATCCAAAACTGATTTGGAAGGAGTGAATTAAGCTATCTTGAAAGAAGACTGAAATGTGAATAAAGTGCAACAGATGTATTGTTCTTCAAATAGTTTTCTTGATTTGAAGGATATATTTCTAGTGTAGTATTGTTTGGAAAGTTAGGTCACAGTTTCGGATTTGTATTGACTTTGTATGAATGGTGTGTTTTACTTTTGTTCTTCCTTTGCATCTCCATATTCCATCTTGATTTCAGCTTCATTCTGAAATGCAGTTAATTCATACCATAGTGCAGGTAAATGGGAACACATTGCGCTTAGCAGCCTGTGGAAGAATCAAGCTGTATCTTGTAAAACGCTGATGGTGAAACATTGTCGATGGCCTCTCTCAGTGAGCTATCTGTTCTCAAGTATTCAAAGAAAGAAGCAATTTCAGTTATAGAGATACATTATGTCCTTATTTAAGGGGAAGGAATCAGTTCCTGATTACTCAAACACATCTGAAAAATGTGAACTTAAATACTATCAAATTACCTTTGTATGGTGGGGGGGGAGGGGGAAAGTGATTTTTGTGTACTGTGAAGCCAAATTTTCTGTGTCTGTCTAGGTGCTTTTATTGAAACGTGTAATGACCCACTACAAATTATTCTCCTGAGTAGATTGTGTGGGCTTGAGAGCCTGTAGGTCATCCTAAAAGTCCTAACCAACGCAGGAATGTCTTCTGCAAAGGGTTACTAAACGCTTTGTCTCATCTAGTTTTTAGTTGATTGGGCAATGACAGCCTTACAGTTTCCCCTGAGAGATCTTTTCATGTAACATCAATTCCACATTAAGTCATTTCTGTTTCTCATTCTGTTGCCCTATAAAACTTTCTGTGGGGCAAGGGAAAAATAATCAACATGAATGGAAAAGGCCCACGTCACATTTAATTAAAAATATTTCCACCCTTGGAATGAAAAGGTATGGTGATAACTGGAGTCACTGGGGAGTCCTGCCTAAAAAGTGTTGGCACCATATCACCTTATTTCAGTACAGATAGAAAATTGAACAAAATGTGCAATTATGTCTTAAACAAAAGTGTGGTGCTAGACATCAAATGCATGTAGCTGAAGCAACATATGAACACATGGCATCTTTGCTAAGTAATTTGCTCTTAATTGTCAGCACATTTAGTACTGGCATTTTTAGATACATTTTTGGTTCATTCTCTAACAAATGACTCTACACTAATTGTTCCTCCCAGCAATTTATTGCACAGCTGGGAGACCAAGTTGCAGAATTGCACACACACGATCTTGTATTGAATTCATTTCTTGAAAATGTTTAAAATTCCATGAGGTAGTCAAGAATTATTTTAATTGCAGTGTCTACAGTGAAAATATGGAAATAATTAAATGTCTTGCGGGTCAGGTAAGGTACAGCTTCCAGAACCTATTGCTTAGGAATGTTTCAACAACTGTAATAGTGTAAATCAAGATATCTTTTAGTAATGGGGATAACTGTGACATTTCAGAGGATCTCTTAAATGCTTATTTTTATTTAAAAGGTGAACATCTGCTAAGGTAGCAAACTCATCTGTATGCAAAAGAATTATCTTTCTGAGGATCTTTCCATTATGAAATACCTGTCATGATTCTCTTGTACAAATCTGTTAGGTCTCACAAATCTTTCTCTCATGTCTTTCCTAAGGGGCACTTATCTTCTCTGATGAGAGATAAATGTTCATAATTTTAAAAAAAAGAAAGTTTTAATTTTAAGCAGAGCAAAGTCTAAAGGCTTACTAAAGAGTATTAGCTGGAACAATATAAATGGAGATGGATCTTTAGAAAATGGGTTGCCTACTGTATGTGGGATTAGCTTTCAAGAAGTGCTGATGTCACATTATAAGTTGGGAACAAATTGCTAACAAGTCTTTCCCTCTTAGCTCATGAATCACACTGCTCTGATATGTCAAATCACATCAAGAGCAATCAGTCAAATTAACTGACATCATGAAGTGCTTAGTGAATTTTTCTTTTTCTTTAGGAAAATGATCTCATATCTCTCCAACTTTACACTGAAAGCAAGATCTTGAGAAACGGAGGGGAAGTGGTTGTATGAAGTTGGAATATATCTTTTCATCTGAAGTGAGAAAATTCCTGATAAATTCTTCAGGGCCTCGTGGTTTTTAAATTTTTTTTTTTAAGGCTTTATCATTGTAAGAGTATTTTCATAATTAAAAGTACTTTGTGCTTTTAGTAGTCTGTGAAATGTAAGTAGCATGCATTACTGCAGAGAGTTAACATCACCTGTATACCTTTGCATAGAGTGAGCCCTTTGAAATACTGACCTCATTCTGAATACCTATTTTGCAAGCTGTAACTTTTCCGTTAGCAGGAGGACTTGGTGATAACAGGATGAATTCACCTGGTCAGAAGACTTGGACCTGTGAATTGCTTGGACTGGAAAGCCCTGTTACTGCTAGCACAAGCCAATGCCTGCTGTAGAGCCACAGCAAACACAAGGTCACAGAAGCTGAAGTTGGACTTGGAAAGATCCATATGGCTTCACAGCAATGACTGAGATGATGGAAAAGAAGCCTTCAGTACAGGTATAGTTCAACACTGAAGTGACCCTGGTGATAATCAACATCATAAAACAGACCTGCAAGAATGTTAAGTCCTATTCACACACATAAAAAGAAATAGCTGGTTTGGGGCAGAGGGGGTTAGCGGTTTGTTTGTTTGGGTTTGGGGTTTTTGGGGGGGTTGGTTTAGAGTTTGCTTTGGTTCGGTTTATTTTGCTGGGTTTTTTCCCATGTACCTAAATCTTTCCTACAGCTTCCAAGATGGTTGTGTGCAAAAAGTATACATGCAAAAATCATAGCTAATCAAATATTTGCACATGCCCTCTCTAATTGTAAAATTAGAGTAAAAATGTATGCAAATTCAGCATTATTTTAAATTTTATATCATGTTCAATAATATAAAACTTTTTTTTAATCTTGCTTTCATCAGCTAACTGGGTTTTTAAACTATTCAAAACTCTGGTTATACCATTTCTTCCATTTTAAACCACCTAAGAAAGTGATTAGCTAGTGTATTTTTACTATTGGCTGTCTTCTCTGTGTAATCCCTTTTTTTTTTTTTTAACACAGCACATAAACATCCCTTTTGGTTTTAGCTATGAAGGGCAATCTAAGAGAATAAATGCAGCCCAAGCTAAATTGGCATTGCTCTGTCAGTGTTACTGAGTGGTGTCTGCTTAACCTAGAGTTGAATTTCCATTGATTTCAATTGAAGAAGGGCTAAGGTCCTTAATGAAAAAGGAGTAGAACCAAATAGTTCTTAACTGAACAGTTTTGGATTTGTATTGTTCCCTCATAAATTTGCAGGCTGAAATCCTAAATCGTGTAGATCACTTATCAGATTGTATTATCTGCTGATGTTCAGCATCTGTTACCTAAATCAACAACTCTGAACAGCAAGACTGCAACTTTCTATAAATCACAGTTTAGTTAAAATAGCCTGTTACCTGCATGATACAGGGAGAGGCACAGCTCCTGAGTGAGTGGAACGGGAAGTGGAAGGGCTGGGAAGCCCAAGATGGTGATTGTGTCATATGATGGAGTACCTGCTACTAGGGAGGGACTAAATAGCCTTCCTCTACCCTGCTGTTCTGTCCCTTATGGTCAGAGAACATAAAAACACCTAAAACACCTGATTTAATTTTTTGTAAATAGATTTTTGCAAATTATTTCAGCTGACCAAACAAAGGTTTTGCTGCTCTGATGAAAATTCAGGTTTTTTCCATCCATATCAGCTGTTACAGTTGAAAGACAATCTATTCCTATAAAACTTATCCTCAGGCCAGCACTGCTACCTAAACTAATAAAGGCAATGCTGTAGTTGGCAAGTAGTGGCCAAATGCTTTATTAACTCAGTTCATTTCAGCAGGCTAAAAGTGACCAGCCTTATCACCTGAAGAGGTAATGTCTATGCTGAAGACCTTCACTCTCCTAGCATCCTGGCAGGAAAAATCCCACAGTTTATACACCTGACATATTGAAATGGGGAACATGAGTAACTAAGGGCTTTTGTCTGCAACAAGATGCTGAGGGAAGCAAAAACTAGAAGAATTCGTTCTGATCTGCCCCTTGAAAAAAAAAAACGGCTTAGAGTGGTTGCATTGTGAATGGTCATAGTAATGGTTGCTGAGGGAGAGGACCAGCCTTGGAGGTCCCTTTGGTTATGTGTTCTGGGCCAGCCAGAGAGGTGCTGCCCACAGCCACGGTGAGTGCCTGAGTTGAGTTTTGCCCTGAGAGGTGTTTGGACTCTCACTCAAGCAGTCCTTCCCTAGGCTGCCATGAAGATTATGTCCTCTGTGCACACGGGATGGAGACTGCTCCTGCTCACCCAGCAGGATCAGAGATTTTGTTTTCCTCATCATCAAAACTCAAGCCAACTGGAGCCCAGCTAAAAAAGCTGCAGCTGCAGCAGGGCCAGGACTTAACTCAGAGAATCTTATTAAATATATTTTCTTCTGGAAATTAGAGTACACTAGCCGATATTTTAGTTAACCTTTGTGATGACATATTTATTCTGGTGCACACAATAATTTCTTATCACAAATTTTTTCCATATGGAAACTTTAGACATTTCTATTTCCAGAAAAGGCCTCAAAAGGATTCTGTTCCCACTTTTCTGTAGAAGTGTGATTATATTTGTAACAATTAAAAATGCAGTTCCCCTTGGGAAAATGTCAGTGGTAATTATCACACTGATGATTCAGAGAATGCTTGCTTCTACAACTGTCTCTTGATAAATTGCTGGTACTTGTTTGACACTCTCAGTTCTCTTGTTTGATTAAATAATCGTAAGATAAAAGATCATCACTTCATAGTCAGATGTCAGTCTCCTTTCACGCTGAAGTGCATTACTCTTGCTGTTAAAAATGACGATCACATCACTATGTGAAAGCCAAAAAAGCTTCCAAGAGCTCATCTGTGTGGTTCATAGTGTATGTCAGCAATAACTAGAAGAGCTATACACCTAAACTCATCTCTACATGCATGGAAAGTGCGGGGATAAAATCCTTGCCTTATTTAGCAGCAGTACATACCAATAACGAAACCTTCCATGGAGCTGCTAGTATTTCCTCAACTCTTGTTCACTCTTCTCTGGGTTTGATTATGCACTAGGCTTGCAACTCCTGCTGACCACCTTTATTATACCACTGACTTCAGTGGGTGCTAGGTCAAACTTATCATTTCTTTTCAAAAATAGATCTTACTTCCCCTGTAGTCCCAAACCCTACATGTCCCACATCTTCACTTCTCTCCTTGAAATCCTGCTCACTCAGTCATTCCTCAGTTGTTGTTCTTTGTCTTGACCTTCATAGCAGACACCACATGTAAATACTAATGCTTACCAGCATCTTATTAGCATATCTTGAAGTGGTAGACCACTGTAAACCTTACTGCACCTTTTCTTCTTCCTTTCATTACCAACATGTTTTCCAATGTTGTCTAACCGAGACCAAAAGCATTTCAGAACACATTCTCAAAATAATACATGTTGTAAAATAGTGCTACTTTGTCTCAAATTTCAATCTTTCGGTAGCTGATTGTGGCTCTGGTTTTTTCTCTTCTTCGGCATTATTTTTGAGTTTGCCTATTGCTAAAGATGCAGTTTCTAACAAACATGTAAGAAATTCTCACATCCCAGGCCAGAGCCTTCACAGTTGTTTCTCCCAGGAAATTTTGTTTGTTCGTTTTCTCAGCCACAGGCCTATTGGTATACTTAATTCACTCTGACAAGCAGTGAAGCATGTTGGTAGTTTTCTTATACTGCACTTCATTTTCACTACCTTTCTGTCAATATGAGACACAATATACTGGTTCCTCTTTTTTTTCTTTTTTTTTCTTTTCCCTGATCTCTCCCAGTAAACAAACTTACTATCTCTTTAACCTCTGACAAGGAACAGTCTTTCATGGAGCAATGAATGGATCAGCTTTCCAAAAGTGGTTCAGCAGCAGTGATTCTGGGTTATGGCCTTCTTTGAACTCTTGATCCATCATATCTGATGTGCTGTCTAGCCCCTTGACTGATTTTCAAATCAGTCTGTAACTGCACGGGAACCACCTACACATTTGGCCAGACAAATCACATGAGCAGATGTGAGGTGACCCAAACAAGGTACATAAATGATGTGTTTGGGATCAGATTCAGTTGCCCACTGTGCTAAATGCCACACAGACGCTAATTGAAAAGACAGCACACACTCCAAGAAGCTTCAGTACAGCAATTGAGGACGGAAATCAGAACCTAGGAAGTGGGAACAACAGAAGACAAAAGAAGCATAAAGCAGTGTTTGGAAACTAAGAGAACTAAAGAATATTAAAGAAACACCTTAGAAGTTGCAAGGCTAAATAACCAAAGTCAGGAAACACAAAATATTACACTGTTTCACTCTACCCTTTCTTATGTGACTGTGTGCTGGTTTTCTCAGCAGAAATATTTTGTCATTCAGGTAAGAGGTTGTTGACCTAAGGCAAGTACTTACTATTTTGTTTCTTTGCACTGGTCACTGTGTGCTCTCAGAGTGCACTTACTGCATGTCATTCAAATATTTGCCATGAAGAAGGAATTATTCATGAACTTTGCCGTCATATTTCTCACTTCAGGATCCACAGTTTCACAACAGCTGCAGCAGCCCATTATGATAACCAAGCAATGACCTCATCTAGCCAAGTTCTTGGTAGCCCTTCTTGTAGAGCTTACAAAAAAGTCTGTCACTTTTTGATCTGATGGTAGAAATCCATCATAGATATTAAGAAGACCCTGGGATGGTTCTTGCTAACATCTGGGATAGATCCCTGGTCATGAAGCAGATGCCCTGTGAGAGCTTGCTTCAGCCTACTGGTGAGGCAGGGGAATGGTCATGACCTTGGGAACACATTCCTGCAATATGAAAGACTGCCAGTCTTCTTCTGAAGATGGCTTTGGTGGAAGAGTGGAGTTGGTGTTTTGTGTCACAGAAGACTGAGCAGTAGAAAGGCCTACAAGATGGGAAAGCTGTCTGGCATCAACTCCATGCAAGAACAATCTTCAGGAAATTTACAGCCACATCCAAAGACTGTTTCTTGAAGTAAAAGTTAGGCAGAAGCCAAGCACAACCTCTAAACTCCGTATGTTCTTTCCTTTTTTTATTGTACAGTTTCCCAAGTGCCAAGAGTTGCATCTTCCATCCCAGAACTGTCACAAGTCAGCAGTTCTGAAAATTCATCACACGTGACTCCTACAGTAGAACAGGACCTGCTGTCTGTCCCCACATCCTCTAAGAGGCTCAGTCAGGAAAGTGTTGTAGTTGTATTCTGCCATCACCAAGAGGATCTGTCTCAATCTAAAATGCCATAGTTCATTTCAAAATTTATCTGAGAAATAAGTGCCTGTTTTCATATATATATATATATATGTGTGTGTGTGTGTGTGTGTGTGTGTGTGTGCCTGTGCTTTACTCTCCTAAGTAGATTTACACCCCCCATCTCATTCTTCTCAGGCTAGTGCCTTTGTTCCCAAGCTGTGGAATGTTCTGAGGTAGAGGGACTTTCTTGTGTCACAGCCCAAGGAAGAAGTCATGATTCAATGGGTCAAAGACTGAGAAAACAAGAGATGATGGCTTTGTAGCCCACTCAGCCTTAAAATACTCCTACAGACCTCTTGAGAGCCATAATTTTTCAATGACTTGCAGGATGGCAAGTTTGGGGAGCATCTCAAAGGGATGATAAAAGGTGCAACCTTGAATAAAGGCCACAAATTAATAAAGGCTGTCAGATTTCAAGATAGGGGAGAGATGACCTATGTTTTTCCAAATAAAAGGTCAGCTGAAATTTTTAGCATGGGAAGAACACCATGTTTTTCTCCATATTCCTTCTTGGAAGTGACAGTTATTTTCTGCATAAATATGTGTGTATATATAAATTCACCATGCACTGTACACCCAACATAGAAAATTTCTATGGTGTTTGGCAAAGTTGAAAGTTACTCTAAGGAAGTTCATATCATGGGAAATATTGGGCAACCACAGTAACAGGCAGGGTGACCCATCCAGCCTACAATAAAACACATGGCTAGAGAGCATCATGCACTCATAGATTTTCTGTTTCACATCAGTGACCACATATTTCAGCAAGGAGCTAGTGAGAAAAAGTAAGTGTGGGAAAGGGGAATATGTAGCATATATCTGTTCCTTAGAAAATATATTGTACTGCTACCTGCAAGAATATATTGTACTGCGATCTGTGGGCCAGCAACTTGATTTCCAAAAAAGAGAGGAGCATTTTTTCCTGAGCTTAAGCTGTGAGCTGGGACGGGATGTCAAAAGTGGGAACAAATAATGTGGAATGGTTAGGTTTACCCCTGTGGTGACCCTTATGCCTTTCTCAGCTATGACACAACAGGTGAAAGACCCCTTATAGTAAGTGGGAGGGGGGCAGAAAACGCTTAAATTCTGGTGCTTGCAAGATGATAAGATCAAGCTGAAATCCTATATAAAAGGTATGCAGAGACACCATTAAGTAAAATGCTGGCAGTTGTGAAAGTTGCTTGCAAGGAAAACCACTGTTTGCACCATGCTAGTTCAAGGAGGCAGGGTTGGTCTTTCAGGGACATGTTACAGCTAATGGCTGCTTGCAAATCCTGCAGTCGCTTAACTGCTCACAGTTTAGAGGAAAACATATTTAGGGTTTTATTGACATACACAGAGATGGCAACTGATTCAGTTATGAGCAACAGAACAGCTCTTGCTCCAAAACTGCAGGTAAGTGTTACATTGCTTAAGTGTCTCCAGGCTGGGCTGCATCATTTCCATACAGAATTTCCCCAGATGGGAGTACCACAAGCAAATGTTGTTACAGAAATTCTTTCTGGTGTAATTTGTGGTTTGGGTGAGATTTTTGAGAACTGAAAGTGTTCTTCCTCAACATTTGAAAGGTGAGGTTTATTTATTTCACCAAAGCTATATAGTAGCTTTAAAACAGCTTGTCTGAACTTTTAAGTCCTTGTGAATTCTGAAAAAAAAAAAAAAATCAGACTCTTCTACACATAGACAATTTGGCTTCTGCTCTTGGAGATGTGCTGTGTATGCACACACAACAGTCCTTGAATAAGTAAAATCTGTAGTGTTACATTTACTCTGATTAATGAAGAGAAAAGCATTAGATCTCCTGAGTCCTTAAATGCTGTTCTGTAATTATGCTACAACTGATCTGTATTGTTTCAGCTGATTATTTATCTCATTTCCTCATGATTGTCTGAAGTTGCTTCTTTAAAAATTAGGTCTTGCTATTAACAACTATTACTAATTACCATGATAGAAGACCTGTGTCTGCAGCAGAAAATGGTGCACTTACAAGTTCTGTTTTATCCACCTCTGGTTTAAATTCTTTGTTGCTGCTATTCTCTGCAAGCTCCAGGGATGATCTGAAAGGTAGTGCACTTATTAATAGTACTTCAGACCTTGTTTTGTGCAATGTTGAGGTTTACAGATAGATGAATAAAAGCATACCATTTAAAATGAAAATGTCAGAAACAGGAAGAAAGTTGTACTAGACCCAAATGTTTGGACTAAAAACTCAAGGCTTCCTTAAGGGAAATGAATGAGTATTGCAGAGAACTGAATCTGATTAGGATGAAAAAATCATTGCTAAATTCTAAAGTATGTATCTACTGAGAAGGGCATAAGAGTGATTTCAAGGTGTGTACCTCCTCACTACACTTTTGAAAAAACTACCTCAAGCATCTGACAGAACAGGGAGATCTAGTATCATAGGCTTTGTTACAAATACTAACGGCATACCAAAGCTGCTGTAAAAAAAGGTAGCGGGAGATTTAGAAGTACCTCAGGTCCCAGCAGTGAATCCAGAAGCTGGCATTAGGTACCACAACTTCCTCTCCAAGGGCACAGAGGAGAAGGCACAAGCACAGAGAGACATCCCTTCCTGAAGTGGAACCTGCATCCTGGGAGCGGACTGCTGTGCAGTCATGTCTTCCATTGGGGAGCAACTGGATTACACCATATACTCTTTCTGCCTGTGTGTGAGGGTTTCCTTTAGGAAAAAAAATAGTTATTTTTGTACAGCCTAGTCTCTCAAACTGTTTGGATCCTTAATTCCTAGTCTTTGTTGCCTTGATTCTCTTTGTGTTAATGTTTGGGGTCTGGCAGCAGCCGAATAAAGTGTTTCTGGGATTAGGCAATTGCTGGACAGAGCTTCTTTGGGGGATAGATACACTGGCTCCGCTAGAGTTAAGCCTGAGATACCTTTACTGATATGTAGATAGGCCTAGCATGAGGGGCAGAAGGGATTTTAAAATTACACCACTGGAAATACAACAGGAGAGAGAAGAAGTAGTGTTCTCTTACCTATAAAGTCCTACTGCAAAGAGAAGAAAGAAGGATGCAGAACTAGTGAATGATTAGGAGCACAGAAAAGTTTAATGTAGGTATTTTAAGTGAAGCAGATAAATGCAAGAGGAATTAGATGTGTTATACAAAGCATCAAAAATAAAACCCATGAACAAAACAGCTCTTTCAAGGAAATAAATTATGTTTAGCAGAAACTACCTCCTTGTTGAAATGTCTGTCCCATTAAGTCGTCAGTCTGTGTGGTAAAGCCAAAACACTTGAATGTTAACAGACTAACAGACTAAACAAAACTATCTGTGACAAAATAAAGGATAACTAGGCCACCACAACTTTAATGCAAGAGACAAATTCAAAGTTGCAAAGGTATTTGAAACACAGCAGAAAGCATGTTTTCTTAATCCAAGTATCTAATAAGCACTGAAAGAATGAAGCATACAATTGGAAACACATGCCCAAACGATGTGTGACTGCAAGGGGAAGCATGGTGTAAAGACCGGCTGTGTTTCCAATACCCCTGGAGAGAATTGACGCCATGCAAAGGTGTTGGCACCAGTCTCTGATAGGAAAATGCAGCTGGAGGATGAAGCTGTGTTAATGAAACAAAGGTTTTACTAAGTCTTTTAATTGAATCTGCTCTGGTATATTCTATAGCAGGTTGGCTTCTAACACTGCACAGAAATGGATAAAAAGTGAATTCCAAATAGACAGTGGAGCTGAATGCAACATTATCACAGCAAACGCTGTGCCCAAAGTTAAAATTCAAAGCTCTGCACATTTCAAATAGCAAGATCAAAATTAGTCCATTTGGCAAAGCTGTTCTGGCCTGCCTGCTAACAGATAGAAGTGTTTGAAATTGTGGAATAGAAAGTCCCAAGTGTGCTTGATTGAAGAGCAGTCTGCAAACACAGATGATCAAATTGAGTAGATAACCTATCTATGGAATTGAATTCTAGACTTCCTTTCAAAGAATGCCATGGGACATGGAAGAATACAGGGTGCAATAAAAGCGTGTAGCAAATCTCATAAGTCTGAGGCAATTTCAAAGAGGGTGGGGAAAAAAAATCAGCATATCAAAGTCAAAATTAATAGTTGCTCCCAGGCAAAGCCATAGAAAAAGTAATGTAAGATGCAATCAACAGAGAATGACAAGACAGCAAGACAATTAATTGTCACAAAAAGTATGTTTGTCTGTTTTATTAAGGAGGAATCTTCTTAATAGGGTTTGCCATTTTTTTTCTTTTTATAATATATTTTGCTGGCAATGATGTCTGCGTTTTTCTAGCAGACTCTGAATGCCTTTTGATTTAATCCAGATTCTGATATAAAAAGTAAACTATTTGAGTGTAACACTCATTTAATAAGTTGAAAGCCAGATAACTAATAGATCAACAGAAGAGACAGTCCTCACCTAAGGGAGAACTATCACAGATCCTCCAGCAGTTCTCCTATGAGTCACCACTGCTCATTAATTTTATCAATGTTTTCAGGGGAGGAATTGCTGGAAAAGAATGTGGGTTTCTTTGGACATAAATATATTTTAAGGACTTTTCACTTTAACTAAATTACCTGGATCACGTGGTAAATGATCCCATGTTTGCTTCCACATGTGACTTTATCACAGGATGTGGATCTGGAGTAGCATGTGGTTGAAACAGCTGAAATCTCTGAAAGATTGAGAATAACTGAACATGAATTCCCAAGGAGATGTGGTAGCTCATAGTGGTAATTCAAATGAACGTAACAAGCAGTGAGGTTTTTTAACCATATGTAGCATAAATCCATCATTAGAATTCAATCTTCACTTTGAAAACATTGCAGACTTATTGGGAAAATATTCAGAAAAGTGCTGGAATAACTATCCAGATTCAAAGATACAACTTAAGATTTATTTTAGCACATCCATGTACCTTCACTTCTAATTTGTCACCACTGAATGTTACATTGAAGATCTCCATGGTGGCATAAAATCACATGAGATTACTGAAATCTTTAGGGAATGTAAAGTTGCCAGAAAAGGACTGACATGAAATATCGTGATATCAACAAATCCCTAAGCTATTGACTAAGGGCTATGAGATGTAGCTATCC
Source organism: Corvus brachyrhynchos (assembly GCF_000691975.1). Classification (NCBI taxonomy): domain Eukaryota; kingdom Metazoa; phylum Chordata; class Aves; order Passeriformes; family Corvidae; genus Corvus; species Corvus brachyrhynchos. Next base: position 7,844,496 of record NW_008237681.1, read on the forward strand.
TTTGCTAAATCAAATGCTTAATGTCATAGGCTTTCCAAAGCATGGTATCAAACTGGATGTAGAGGTAAAAATGCCACAATTGGTTATCTGTCAAGTTGCAAACAACCAAAAAGACATTGAAGTGACCAAGATGATCATGTTAAAAAATGAGAATCAATGCACTACATAAGCAGAAATTTTGTGAAATCATCCTGTGAGTATCATCCTCTGTTACTCACTGCAACTGGTGATAGAGGGTTAAAGAAAGACTTTGGAGATTTGAGAAGAAAGAAAGAGGCATGGCTAGATGAATATCCATACCAACCTTTTAGAGACTCTTCCACACTTAAAAGTTACAAAGATTGTTCTCAGGACTTACCTTCTGGTCTGAAGCTGAACTTTTGCTTCAGCGGAAGAATGGAACATGTAGTAATAGGAGAGAAGTTGCATGAATAGTGTGTCTTGTTCATGGGTGAGGGAGTGTCTGGGAATTAGCTAGAACAGCAAAGGGGTTATAGTACAGTGACTCCAGGGTAGACAGCTGCAAGATACAATCATGTTTCCGGTTGCAAATATACAAAAAACAACAAAGTTTAAATCAATGTAACAAAGAATATGAAGAAAATTAATTCATTGGATTCTTTTACAAAAGTGGTAAGGTGTATGGATAGCACAGTCAGGGAACAGGAAAGTCTTATTGGTGAGAGGATAGTCATCAGCACATGGAAATAGTCATGTGAACAGTGAAAGGAAGGAGGGAATACCAACTTGGTAATTCTAACTCACAACCAACTGGTCTCAAAAGCATATGGATTGATGTACTAACTAACAAAGACAGGGATGCTGACAGGTGTGTGTCAAAAACTGCCAAATCAAACCCAAGAATGGGATGCATTACCTCTTAAACATTTGTCTGCAATATCTAGGCATAAAAATAGTAGCATCTGGACAAACTTAGTTCAGCATGTGTGCTGTTTTATCTCTTGCAGCTAGCAATAAACCACAGCTGATAATTTCTAAAAATCATGGGTAAGTCCACATCTTGAAAGGCATGATGTCCAGCATGGAAAAAAAATTATTTTTTGGATCTTGCTATGGTGTATCAATTTTTAGACTGGAAACTGGTGGGCGGCTGGAGGCCGGAAATACATTGCATATGAGAAATATCTACATGGAGGGCAAGTTTCTGACTCCAAAGAGTCCTCAGAGAGAGTGAAATGAAGGCAAATATCTGAAGTAAAAAATTGCCATACAACATGCAGAGGGAACTGTATTACATAGCAGTTAGCCTACATTACATGTTATAAAACACAGGAAGGTGGCAAGGGAATCTACGGACAACAGGAAAAATACAGGAGTAATATGCAGTAAAAGGGGTAAAAAGCAGTGAAAATTCTGAAGTATAGCAAAACCAAAAGAAATCCTCTCAACAGTGTGAATCTAATATTAGCTGGAAGGGCAAAATCAGTGTTTTAATCTTCACTTGAAAATCAGGGTGATGTAATCATAACAAATTAGGAAGATAAAGCACTTTTTAGAAGATTATTAACTAAAGAAGATATTAAGCAATATCTACTGGGTTAGAGAAATAATCAGTGAATTTGTAAATTCTTTTAAAAATAAGAGAAAATAACAGTGAAACTGACAAAATATTAATTTAATAACTTGCATTCCTCTCCCAAATATGTCAATCAACATAGTTTTTATGAAAAATAGATCTTGGCATTGCACATCTGATTTATTTTAATGCGATTATGGGGTTACTTTATAAATGTCCCAACCTAAGCTTTTGTAAGGGATTTACCCCTAGACATTCTAATCTTAACGTATTATAGGTTATCCCTACAGTATTCTCAATAGGTAGGTGCCAGCAGCTATTTAAAGCAAGTTAAAAATGGGCTAATTTGAAGAGCACAAAAGAGTGTCAATAGTATAGACATCACCATGAAATGGGATTGTAGCTAACAAGATTCTGCACAGACTGGGATGTTCAGCACTACTGGCTGCTGTAATCAGGTGGTCAGAAATATGTACATACCTAATGTTAATCAAATTTGTGTCAAAGATGCACTTGCCATATTGTGTATGTGGCACCTGCATAGCTACTACCATGTCTGTGGAAGACTGTTCATAGAGCAGAACTATCAGATGGCTTTTATTTTATTATTCAATTATTATTATTTTATTTTCCTCCAGTAAATCTGTTTTTTCTAGGTATCAGGTCAGTCCTGCAGCTAAGGTGCATGAATGTCACAGAGAAATTTGAGCTGACAAAAAAAACTATTCTAAATATTGCAAAGTACAAAATAAGACTTTTAGGAACCCAGTCCTTACATATCGAGGAACATGTGCTAGAAGACAGAGGTGGAAAAAAGTAATGTTATAGTGAAGAAATGTGTGAACATGCAGACCTGTGGCAGTGCTGCAGAACTGCATTTGGGCTACTGCAGTTCTTGGTTGCCTGGACAAGAAATATTAAACAGAAATAAAAAGACAGGCTGCTGAGGGAACAAATGCAAAATAGCCCGATACTGCGTAGGTAGTTATGGCTTTCATGCTTTGAGAAAGGAGGCTGTAAAATTGGTGACAGTGTAAGAGAAAGCCTCACTCAGAGCTCAATAACTGAAGAAAGTGCCTCACACAGACAGGTCACACAAATTTCGTTTGCTTAAGCTGTCAGAGTGAAGATAGAGAGGTACTTTACTACAATATGTAAACTTCTTGAATAGAAAATGCTGGATAATAAAAGTTCAGCAACTTAGCTGAGAAGAACAGAAGGATAAATTACTGAACAATTTTTATTAGAAATAAAGAAACACGGAGGCTTTTTTATTTTTCAGGTCTATTCTGTTTGTTTTAACCAATGAATCATGGCTAGCATATACTACCAAGATTCTCCATAAGCTGGTAAGTCAGGTCACATTAAGCACCTCCTTTGAAAGTCAAATGTATCATATTGCACTCAGTAAAAATTAACTGGAAGAAATCTAATGGTCTGTGATGTACAGATCAAGCCTGAGGTTCCTCTAGATAAAACCTTTCAATTTATAAAGCAAAAGTTTAACAAGTCTAGGGAATAACTATTTGTACACTTACAATATGATGATGTAAGAGCAACACTCTAATAATATCTACTGTTGTGCCAGGTTACAGGAGACATCAAGTACCATCCCTTGCTGAAGGGGTGGTTATGACAAACTGAAAAAACATGCACACAGCTGCTCAAATTTACAACCACTTTTTCAAGGAAAGGCTGTTGTGAGAATTATGCTCCTGCATAAAAAAGTGATGGGGGCTATCAGGGTAGATGATTTTGCCCTTGGTGGAGTTATATACCCGTGATACGTTGTTGCCATAGCACCATGAAGCCATGCATTCCAGTGTAGAAATGTCACTCTAATTGCGTACCGGGGCTTTGAGAAGTTTAAAGTCAGACCTTGGAATATCTTTCTTTTGGCTAAAGAGGCTGTCACTGAAGACAGAGTAAATACAAAAATTGGTCTCGGCTGTAGGAATTGCTTAAGATTCTGAACACACTAAAACTTCGTGATACGGCTGATCATCACTTCCTCCAAACCTCTGGTGACTGCCCCTTTGTGGTGTTAAGTGCAATTTGGGTTTGGCTGGGGAATGTTGATGTGGGGAATACCCTCTGGGACCATGCCAGGGGAATCAGCACTGGGAGCCAGCAAAGAGAGTGCCAGCATCTCTGATTCCTGGATTTGGATCTGGAGAACCCACATCAAACTCCCACTAGTGAACATGGCTTTCTTTCTTTCTGTGGAGCAGCATCAGAAAATGGAGATCATGATGTTCTTTATCCTGTCTTGTGCTATTATTTTACAAATGCTCGCACACGGCCCTTGAGATACAATTGGCCAGCTGGAATATAATACAAAAAGTCAGTAGATGGATCAGACACATGGATTACAACTGACCTAATGACATCAAAAGAAAGGAATCGTAATTAGTGATGCTACAGCTTTTTTTTTTTTCTAGGAGGACCTGGTGTAATGATCTGAAGTTAGATTAGATTAAATGGGGACTAAGGAGATGCATGAATAGCTGTCTCCTTACCATCAACACACAATTCACTTGCTCAGTGCTTCAGTACAGCTCTTCTGTAAAAACCTGCCTTCGTGACCCAAATGACACTCAGGCTTTCAGGTGGGAAGCTGTGGCTGCAGAAGAAGAGGGAGAGGCGTATAGGGTCATGCAGCCTCTATTTTGTTGTACCTCGAGAGCCAGAGTTAATGGGCTGAAATTCACTGCTTGGGGCTGAAAATGTCTCAGATACTCAAGCTTGTCCACTTGCCCAAATCCACATCTCCGCTGAAACAGGAGCAAGTTTAGAACGTCTTTTGGAGCCAAACCAACACTGATCAACAGGCTGCCTCTAGAACAGATCCCACTCCACATTTCACCTGGCTGAAAGGGGAGCATAAACATTGGCAAAGTTAGGGGTTTCCCCCTCTTTTTTTTTCCTTTCTTCTCTTTCCTGTATGATTTTCTGCTTCATTTGTAGTTTCAAGAGGAGGCAAGACTGTGCTACTATATAGCTACTATATGGTAAATCAGACCTTTTGAGTTTGGATTAAATTTTACTTCAGGTCATTTATGGAAAGTGATTTTGGAACCTATGACTCAGTCTCTCCACATTAGAGAAAACTTCCCTCCCTGAAGTACACAAGCTTAAGTAAACGTTAGAATAATTGCAGGATAATTCCCAGGAGTGATTTGTATTAATTGTGTGGGTTTAGTAACAGTAGTTGCTTTATTTGTTTTGAAACTCATTTTTCATCCTGCACTGCAACAGCAGTAAGCAAACTTCCCCTAAGTAGGCAAAAATGCATTTTGAGACAAGTTAGGACCTTTGGAATCTGTTCCCAGGCAGGCAAGATAGAGAGAGCTAAATGTTTCTTTAATACAAATTTAGCAAGGTGAAATCAAGCTATTGAGAAAACTGTCTGACCAGACTGTTAGGGTATTTTCCCTTAAATAAGAAATAGAGACTACCCATCCCGTTGCAAATAAAGGTCTCTCTAAAGTCGAAAGGGAGTGGGGAAGTGGGATTTTCAGTCTGTGACTTTTGGTGGCAGTGCATGACCCGCATACACACAGCTTCTGGGGACTGCACATAAAAGATGCCTCTAATGTAACCCTGTATTGCTGCTTGGGAAGAATGTAGTGAAATGACAATATTTTAACACTGAAAACACAACTGCAGAAGAGCAAATAAAATAGTTCAGCTTACAAATATCGATCAGAGATGCTTTCTTGTAAAAATTCTGGTGGCTTAGTTTTGAAGTGTACCCGGGTATTAGGGATTGATGGCTCCCGAAACAGCCTCGAACTGCTTGCCTTCCCCGGAGACGCCTCTGCTAAGAGCGAGTTTGAGAAGTCAGCATCCTTTCTGTTCTGCCAAATTGATTTCCTTATTAATCAAAAAATCTCATCTTCCTCTGGCTTCAGGTGATTTTTTTTTTCTTAAAACATTTTATGACTACCCGAAGAAAAAGAAAAAATGAAAAGAGAAAAACAAGGAAAAAGGAGAATAAAATAGAAGAGAACCAGAATTACTTCAAGGTGAGCTTCCAATGACTTCTTGCTCCTTTTGACAGTTCTTGTCAACTACGAACTTTCCCCCCTGTCTTTCTCCCTCTCCCTCTTCGAGCACCTTCTGATCTCAGAAATGTATTTTATACATTTGATGAATGAAGTGATCAATTTCTTTTTCGACCGAGCGTTTTTGGTTTAGAATAAATTGGCGGAGCGTTTTCCTCCCTCCCTGTTAGTGTTTGCTTTGTTTCCTCCTCCTCCTCCCCCAAGGTAAATCTAGACCGCTGTAATGGCATCTTTATATACAATTGGTGTCACTCAAATAAGACGTTTTATCAAGCGTCTTTAAAACTTCAGTCAGCCTCATTTAACCTCTAAAATTACGCTTAACAGGCGACCTTCATTAGCCAAATTGGAAGGAACGTGCGGTATGTGTTAAGCAGCGTCGTTTCCACGCTGGTGACCCCCCTCCGCAGCGGGCGGGGAGGGGGGCGTTGATCGCCGGGGCCGGGATAAATGTGGGAGCAGCTACACCCCACATCGCTCCCTGTCTGGGCACACCGGGGTCCTCGGGCACGGAGCCCCGCGGGGCGGTCTGCAAGCAGCTGGCCTCAGGTTTGCTTGGTCGTTTCCCTGCTCCTCCTCGGAGGGAGAGGGTTGCAGGATTCCTACTGCCCGGCCGCATTATTTATCTGCTACCTTGCGAGCGGGCGGGGCAGGGCTTGCCGAGAGAGCTCTCGCCGCCTCAGCTCCCGGGTTGCCTGTCCCAGAGGACACCAATTAAAGGCACTAATTGGACAGCGATACATCAAAGTCTGTCGCTGAGACCGGCTCCTTGGAGCTCTGGGGGTCCTGTAGGCAGGCTTTTGTTTTAGGCACCGGCGTTGCTCCAGGTTCCCGTGCCGGGCTGCGCACCCACACGACTCCTCTGGCCCCCTCCGCTGCCCAAAACCCTCGCGTTTCCGCATTCCAGTGCCCGTGGGCGAGTGCGCCCCACGCTGCTCTTTGCCTGCGGAAAAACTACATTGGTTCGGGGCTCCCGCTTCACTGGGAGGACGTCTCACCTCGTGTTGACCCACCCGTGCTGACCCTCGCACACTCCCACCCATGAAACCCACCCGTCTCTGCGATCAAACTGTGGTGGCTCCCAGGGGCTCTTCGGTGAGCCCTTCGTCCCCGGGAGTGACACGGGGCCGGCGGATCCGCGCTGTCCAGGTGTCCTCGGAGCTCCCACCTTCCGGGTCCCTTGAACAGAGGACGTGGGGCTGAATTCCACCCCTAACATGCCCCAGGTTTTCCCTTCAAACTGCATTCCCTGTGCATTGGGGTAAGCCTCTTCGGGGCAGCAGGTGTTTTTCCGAGCCCAGGATCGCCCCTGGAGTCTGGGCAGGAGCCTGCAGCGGCCGTCCCAGACAGAGCTTCAGTGCCAGGGGGATGAGGGCTCCAGGTACATGGGAGGTGTTTGGAGAAAGGGTGAGAAGCGGAAAGAGGCAATTAGACACCGGGACCGTGACAAACAAGTCTGGTCTCTTCCCTGCTTTACACCTCTTTTTCAAGAAATTAAACAATTCTCCCCTTTACCAAAATGGTCTGTTTCAACTTTCGTAGAGGCTTTATTAACCCTGAGTTATTCTGGACCTCGGGTTATCCCCGGTGGGGCTGGTCCAAGCCCGAAAGAAGAGCCGGCGTTTCCAGGAGAGGTGCAGTGATTCTCTGCCGGCTTCATCCCGAGCCAGGCGAGCACCGCGCCAGGGGGAGGCCGGTTGTGTGTAAGTCTGGGCTGGGGGATTCACAGGGCTCGACCTAAAACAGGGCTGCTGGTACATATATATTTATATATCTCGAATAGGAGCAAGTCAGAGGCAGAAAATGACAGTTCTCCCCGCAGGAGACCTCGGCATCCCCGGGCTGAGCAGCGGCGCGGTTTGCTTATTCTTGCGTGATTAAAAACTGCTTTTTAACATCTCCTTTCTGCGGCCATCGCCCTCAGAAGACTAGACTGGGTGGCCCACGAAGGGGCGCGGGTGGTTGCGCTGAAGAGCATAAGAGCCGATACGGCAGGGATGAAGTTTGGTGATGGTCCTCTTTACCCCCCACCTGCAGCTCCGTTCCCTTCCTCAGCCCGGGAGGATGTGCCGGGAGAGCGAGGAAGTGTTTGATCATTTACTGCCCACGGAGGCATTTGTTTTTCATTTTGCAAACGCTTCTCTTTAAGTAATTGTTCCTGTTAAGAGCGTATACCTTTCACTGGGCTTTGCCGCGCTATAAATAATCTCGATGAAGATGCAAGGATATGACTTTCACAAGATTGGACAATTGATTAAATCTGTGACCTGCAATTGCGAATAATCTTGGAAGGCTATTTAAACAGATGAAGGCCTAAATTGTCTTGCTTGTATCTGAATTAATTTCTCATTCATCATCATTATGGAGTGATTGGTTCTATTCAGGCTTTGCAGCCTGCTGGAACGAAACTGGATTTAAATGAGACTGTAACACAATTTAAATGCTCCCCAGATTTAACGAGGCCAATCGAGCAGCTGCAATAAACACAAATATTTTTCTAAACAGCCTTGTTTTAAATAATTACTTAATACTTTCATGTGATGTTCTTAAGTGGCAATTTCTGTCTCTGAAGTCCCAGGCACTTCTTTGCAGAGAGGGCAGCAGGGAAAATCACTTTATGTGTTTGCTTTGCGTGTATATGTGCATGCAATACACCGACGGAGATTCTTTAAAATGAGGTTTGTAAATATTAGTGTAAACCTGCACTACATTCTTGGTCGTAGATACACTCAGGTTTTTTTTCAAAAAAGGAAGGGGAGGAAAGCAAACGGTGGACTGGAGGCCAGAGGTTGTGATCTATTTGTTTTCTTGTTAGAAGATCCTGAACTAGCTATCTCTTCTTCCTCCTACTTGAGAGAGAGAAGAAAAACTTTCTAAAACAGGGACCAGTTCCAGCGAGGATCTACCCTGATCTACTGTAACCGCATCCCTTCCGTAGTACCAGCTCTCCAGGGTCAGGACGGGACCCTCCCGCCTTACAAAAGGAAAAGCAAGAAGATCTGAATGGAACAGGCAACATGTAAGGGGCTCCGGGTAGAAGGATGAAGCAAAAAGCGTGTGGGACTGCTTTCCTCTCCCCCTTTACATCCACCCAGGAACCTGATGCGCCTAAATGAAGCCATTTGTGTTAACGAGACTTCAGCTCATCCTGACGTGGGCTTTACCCCAGGGTGACACTATTGTAAGAGGCAGGACAGCGGGCCTTGGGGTGACATATGGTGGAGGGTGTTTTCAGGGGCTAAACTCAGTAGTAAAATAAAGTAGCCAGGCGAGCAGCAGAATAATAGAAAACAAAAGGGTCTTTCAGATAGACAAGCCAAAAAGCTAAAGGAGCCGCATGCTTTTCTGCAGGTGCCGGCAAATGACCGAAAAACCCAGCAGAAAACGTGAAATATGGAGAGACGATTTGTCAATGATTTAGGTGCAGAAGTAAAACATAGTGCTGGGAAAGCAGATCCGATCCAGTTTAATCATACAACCTTAATAAAAACATATAGTCTGAGACGGGAAAGTAAGCATCAGTCTCGTTGCTATTTCACTTAATGGTACAGGAGGTGACAGATAAAACACAACAAAGATGGACTGAGTGATTTGATAGTAAAGGAACAATTTAATGCGCGAGTTACAGCGCTGCTCCCCGGGATCGTTTAGGCTTAACCCGTTCTCTAGAGCTCATCTTCCTCCTCTTCTGGTCCTTTTTTTATTAGTAGTATTATTATTCAGTTGTTTAAAATGAGCATTATCCCAAACATATGCAGTGCAATCAGCTCGGTCACACTTACAAGAACACGCTTTAATAAGGCAATCAATCAAACGCTAACAAGGGGGGGTGGGAGGGACGGCCTTTAGGAACTGAATTTGGCTGGCTAGGGAGCGAACCCGATGTGGCACATGGGGTACCCGAAGACAACTCCGCTCCCGCTGGTGACAAGGGTCCAGGTGCCCACTGCCGGCTCCCCCGGGATCTCACCCTAATTCCTCGAAGGGTCTCATCCCCGCCCAGCCCGGAGCCGACACCCCGCGCAGGGCCGCGGACACCACCACCGGCGGCGAAGGCGTTAAGGGCATCGGCCCCACGGAGCAAATGGAAAATTTCATTATGAAGTAATGAGTAATTCCTCCCACTGAGATGTATTGTTATATCTTCCACTTCAATTTAGGAGCACAGCGGCTCAATTACCTAGAAAATACAGTCAATTAAAGGCTGCTGATTGGACACGAGGACGGATCATCGATCTTGTACTTTCCAATATCGCTCCAGACACCTCATTTTCCCTCCCCAATTAACTGAAAATACTCTTGGCATTACTGCGACCCGCAGCCTATTTACCTGTCGCAGGCAATCTCTGCCCTGTGACCGAACCGCAGAGAAATTCACAGCCTCCCTTTGCCGCACCATCCTTCAAGAGTGGGCGATCGGGGTGGCGGCGCTGGAGCCGCGGGGAGAGCGGGGACCGTGCGGGCTGCGGGCGCTCCCTGTCCCTGCCTCCCCGCTCCCCGTTCGTTAAGCGGGGATATCCCAGTCACGGGTGGTAATCAGAGGCTTAAATGTTCTTTTTTCCTCTCACACTTCTAGGTGTATAAAATATATGTATTTGAAAATATATATGTATGTATATATTTATTGTCCTGCGCGTCAGCCGATGGCATTTTCTGAACTGGTCATTTTGCAAGAGCAAACTGGTGCCGCGATCGCAGCAGCAGCCTCGGCCGGATCTTGGCCTGTGTTCTCGGCCCAGCAGGTGACTGTGCCTGGCTGAGGAACGAAGGGTCGTGAGCTATCTAGGACACCCCATTTTTGGCGGATAGCGCTCATCTGCTGTGCCTCCCCTCCCCCGACCTCTTCAGCGCTCCCTTCTCCCGGAGTCGCTGGGGGGATTGTATCAAGCACTGGCTCGGCAGCTCCTATTTTATAGGACTGGTTCCTCTGTCTGATAAAAGGCAAAGTAAAGGAGGGGGAAAGGCTTGCAAAGCTCGGATGTTGTTCGGCTCTGCCCTTGGACGCTGTTTACAATTGTTATTTCCGGGGGGTGGGGGGACGGGAAAGGAGAATCTACTTGTGAGTGTCCAAAAAGGGCCATCGCTTCCCATGTCCATGAGGAGATCTCATTTATAAAGGGTGGAACAACCTGCTCTTAATGATTTAAAGACGGTGGCTTTGGATCAGGTTTTTAAAAGCTGTAATAAACAATTTTTTTTTTTTTTTTTTATAGCCTGGCCCGCCCGTGTCTTTTCCCTGCCT
>NW_008237681.1:7855364-7859363 GCF_000691975.1 Corvus brachyrhynchos
CGCTGCTATTCACTCCCTCTCCTAAGGACAAAAAGTCTCCGGTGTGACAATAAACCAGAGGCTTCTCAGCAATTTAGTACAAAGTAGATACAGAGGTGTCAACACGTCTTTGTTCTGTCCAGCATTTATTTTCCTGCTTGTTGAACTGTAACTATTAGAAACTGCGCGGTGAAATTCGTCTTAAGCAACACTTTAACCTTTTTTTTTTTTTTTCTTTTAACAAGCACGATAAAAATATGGGTGAGAGGTTGTTAAAACGCGTCGTTATTATCGGTTTTAGTGTTGTTATTTTTGTTGTTACTAAGTTTTATTCCGACATGGTAACAAATTATGGCGGTGTATTCTTTGGGCTATTTTAAAACAGAATGAGATAAATAATTTCGGGTTTGGAAGAAACCACTACCCAGCTCCGTGCCCGCGTTTTTTAAATTTTAAGTTACAGAAATCCAAGCAAAAGCAATGATGCTACCTTCTTCCAAAATACCTTTTGAATAGGAGACCGGCGGGTGAGTTTGTGAAAGAAATACTCCTCAAGAAGGAAGAGTAATCAGTGTGAAGGACACACACAAATGCAAAGATTAGGGATGGGGAAGGAAGCACAAAACCCAACACGTGAAATAATTAATTAAAAATAAAATAAAAACATAAAAAATACTCAGCAAGGAAAAGGCAATGAGAGAACTGAAGGCTGAGGTACAAAGGAAGGGAAATCGCCTTTGCTCTAATTTACAGACTGGTGATTGTCTGAAGGAGCTGTGCTCCCTGTCACCTAATCTCTTCCCTTGGCGGCTTGTTAGCGTTTGGCACGGGGTCTTTGCTCACAGAGCATTGTACATTCGATATTCAAAAACCCTCTTTACATATACATCACTTGCTAATTTCGTCAGTGTGTACACATTTCAGAGACTGATAATAGGACATTGTTATTTAAAGGACAAATAGCTCTGACCCATAAAGAGGCAGGAGCTCGCATTTTTCCCCTGCCAGTTCCAGTTCCAGTATGCCTCTTAAAAATAAAGGAGGGAATGAAAGAGGAAATGAAATGCCGGATTTCTGCTCACAACGAAGGACGAGACAAGGGAGGGTAAAGAATGCAATTAAACCACGAAAGTGATGTACAGAATGGCAGGTTTTCTTTATGGTAAAGCATTGTTATTTTCTATAGAGACAACTGGATAATACTGCCGAGGTGCAAACCGGAAACATTTTGGGGTGGTTTGTTTGTTTGGGTTTTTTTGCTGTTTGCCTGTTGTTTTTATTTTCTGAACACTGAGAGATTACATCTTTGCTTTCTTCATGTGCACAAGCCATTTTGTTATCAAGATAGTGTTTCTTTCAAGTATTTCAGATATTCCCTCTCCATCTTGTAGGTTTGTGCATAGGGTTTGTTGTGATCTGCAGAAGCCCCAGCCCTTGGGAAGAAGTCTATCCACGGAAAAGAATGTCCCAGCACATTTCTATAGGTGGCTGGAGCATATTTCATTCGAGTTGATTTTCTTCCTCCTTCGTGCCTGAATTCCTTCTCAGAGATAAATCACTAGTAATTTCTTTCCTTCTTCATTCTTTTATTTTTCCCCCCTTGGAATGTAAATCCTTTTAAGACTGAGCTATTTTTAGTCTTTTTAAATTTTTTTCTTTTTTTTTTTTTTTTTTTTTTTTTTTTTTTTTTTTTTTTTTTTTTTTTTTTTTTTTTTTCTGCTGTGGGTATCCACGGCTGAGGAGAGAACACGATTAAATAAACACGGGCTCTTAGGTACATTAACTCGAAGAGAAGTCCTGGAAAGGGACGAGTGTTTAATAACCCTGAGACAAAGGTTTATCTCGTTAAAGGTACTTCTTCCCTCTGGTCCATGGAAACTGAGGTGGCTTTGCTCAGCACAGAGGGCGTGAAAGTGAGGAAGGAGTCAGTCCTGGTTGTGGCCGAACAGGTAAAGTCTGATCCGGAGGGTCTCTGCGCCAGCCCGTTGGACTGGCCGCTGTGGCAAGCCAGGCAAGAGCAGGGGTTGCCCCCGGCGCTGCTGAGTCCATGAGTTGGGGCAGGGTAGAGAGAGGGATGTCTGAAGGCGCACAGCAGTTCTGGTCTCGGGTACGGGTGGGAGAGAACCCTGAAGGTGTCCAGAGGCCTCAGGGGGGTACTGAAGGGGGTGGCGCCAGAGGCCGACGTGGCGCCGATGCCCATGTGGGAGTAGTAGGGCAGGGGCAGGTGGGACGGGAATGGATACGGCAGATTCCCGGTGGCTGCCGCGTGGCTCATCATGTACGTATAAAACGCCGGATCGGCCGGGTGAGGCCAGGTCATGGCCAGGCGCTGCCTCTTGTCCTTCATCCTGCGGTTCTGGAACCAAACCTGCGGGTAGAGGAGAGGCGAGAGCCGTCATCCGCCGCCGCCCCGCTCCGCCTGGCCGCCGGCCCCAGTCCCAGGCCGGTGCGGCGGGCGCGGATCTGTCTGCCGGAGAGCGGAGACCGGCGCCAGCTCTCCCTCCCAGAGGGAGTTGTCATCACGTACGGAGGGATCAGTTAAGCCCCTATAAAAATCTGTAGGGAGACCCAGAGGAGCAGCCCTTTTAGGGTGCTTGTTTTCCTTTCTGCTTGCTAGGGCTTGTCCTGCTGCCCCCCACCCCCCGTCCCTGGGTCCCGGCCACGCAGGCGGATCTGCCTCATTGCTGCCCTTTCGCATCCAAAACTACCTGGGATTGTTGCTATCGGGTTTATTTTCATGTGCAAATGTTTTTGAGAAGGCAAAGCAAAGCGAGATGGAAACAAGATCTGCTACTGGCTTCCTCTTCCCTCCCCCAAGAGCTGAGTGAGATTTGGACTGAACCGAAGGGAGGATTAAAAATAATCTGCTAGGGAGAGGTCAGATTAGCGGCGCTGGCCGGGATGGCTCCGGGAGCCGTGTCCCGTCTCCCGCATTGCTGTAGGGTGCGGGCAGGGCCAGGAAAGGGGCGGGAGGCGGGGGGAGCTGAGAGGGAGGGTTATGTTGGCGAAGTGCTTTCCCGAGTTTTGCAAGGAAGTTTGGCCATATAGATTTATATCGTGCTAATTGGAAACATGTCCGAGCTGCGTGTACCTTGATGGTGGTTTCTGGCAGATTTAGAGCAGCCGCCAGCTCACATCTCCGGGGCCTGGACACGTAATTCTCCCGGTAAAACTCCTTCTCCAGCCGGGCGATCTGCTCGCGGGTGAAGGCGGTGCGGTAGCGGCGCATCTGGTCGCTGGCGCTGCAGGCCAGCGAGCCCTGGGAGCCGCCGCTGCCTCCGCTGCCCTTGGGGTGATCCCCCCCGCCGCTGGGGCTGCCGGCCAACGCCTCGGAGCACGGCCCTGCGTGGGGAGTCCGGAGCAACGACACACGCTCGGAGGCGGACGGGCATGGAGGGATGCTCGCCGTCCTCCTCCCCAGCGAACGCCTTTCTGCCCCCCGTCCCACCCTCATTCGGCGTTTCCGTGCCTGCCCCGGTGTATTGAGGGTACTGGGGTACTGACATCCAAGAAGGACCGGGGAGGAGGGCAGCGAGAAGGGGATTTGAGGGGTACTTATTCACTCTGGCTGGGAGGTCACCTGTCCCCCGCCCTTCCCGACGCACCCCCCCCCTGCACTGGCGGTGTCTGCTCGCTGAGCCCCCCACTCGCTTCCTTCACTGGGAAACCGGAGGGCCGCAGCATCCCCCGACCCTGAGCGCCTGGAAAAGGCAGGTGTGCCCGCCGTCCACATAGCACGGCTCCGCTGTCCCTTCCTCCACGCCAGCAAGGACCCAAGAGTGGAGCAGCCAGCAGGCAGGGACTGTTCTCTCTGAGGGGAAGGCGAGGCCTTAGGGATCTCCACTCAGCCTCCAAAGCCCAGGATGGGATATTTTCAACGAGCCTCTAAGGGACGAGAGAGGACAGGCAGCGCTCTCTGCGCTTCCCGGCTTCTTGAAGTGACTGAGGGACGGGGAGGAGGGAGAGGTGGGTTGTTGTCAGGGTAGGGGCGTCTTTGCCGAGCTGGGAAGGTGAGAATAG
>NW_008237681.1:7859458-7864696 GCF_000691975.1 Corvus brachyrhynchos
TTTTTTAAGCCAACGTGCAAACAAGGCCCTCGCTGCCGCACTTGGGGCTGGCATGAGTCGGCGAGCGATTTTACGGTCTTTATGGGCGCTTCCGCACTCGCCCGGGCACATTTCACCCTGCAAAACCACAAACAGCTCTTGGCCAGAAAACCCGTTTGATCTTACCCCCCCAGACACACATACAAAAAAACCCGCCGCTGTGGAGGATCGTATGGGATTTCCTGGAGCATGCACTGTCTAGGCGACGGGGAAGAATAAAACCAAAATAGAATAGATTGAAGAGGAGAGTGCGTGGTTGTCTTGGCCGAAAAGATCCTACGGGACAAGCTGCAGACCTGACGCATCCACGACGGGAAGCCTGGCTCCCCTCCAGGGACGCGGGGGCCGCCCGGCGTCGTGTCCTGACTCCCCAAACAAGTCTCCCGGTGGCAGGGAGGTGAGGAATCAGTCAGGAAAGAAATCACACACACGCAGACACACACATACCCGATTTGGTTGCCCCTCGCTCAGCTGGCGAAAAAACACCCCCCCCGGCCACCCCCCCCGCCCCACCGGTGCTGCCACCCAGCCCCGGAGCGGGCGTGGGACTGCAGGCATGGGAAGGAGTTGGGTACCTTTGCTGTGCTGGTACTCGGCGCTCCCCGTGGCGCAGTCCGGGGTGCAGCTCACCTCGATTTCCTCATAGAAATCCGACTCGGTGTCCGAGCTGCTCTGCTGCCCTTTGCTGGAGGGGAGCTCCGGGGCGAGGGGCTGCTGTCCGGCCGAAAGCAGTGCTGCCGCCCCCGAGCGGCTCTCCGGCGCCCGCCGCTGGCAGCACCTCCACCTCCTCTTCGTCTTCTCCTCCGCCACCTCCTCCTCCTCCTCTCTCCCGGGACGACAAGGGGCCAGGTCTGGGGCTGATGCAGTTCCGATGGATCATCTTCTCCTGCGACTCCGCAGCGGGGCTCCCCACTGCTTCGGACAAATTAGGCACCCTCTTGCCAACTAGAGCGCCAAGAGTAGTCCCCTCCAGAAACATCACCATCTCCTTCCTGGTTTCCATTGTGGCTTTGCTTAAGGGAGGGGAGAAAAAAAATCCAGATCTCTTCCCCCCCTCCCTCCTGCTCCCGCCCCAGCCTTGTACAAACCCAGCAACCCTCTCCTGCCAATGCAGAGGAGCCAGCGGTGAGATAGGGTGACCTTGTGATGCGAGCGCTACACTCTGCTGTGCTGCTCTGGGAGGGATCACCATTGCCCTCTTCTTTCTAAGCTGTCATCCTCAATGGTGCAGTCGTCATTACAGTACCACCGGTGACGCCACACATTGATTGCCAGTGGATAAATAGAAACGTCTGCCATTGGGAAGATGAAAGGAAGAGCCGGAGCGAATGGGCTAAATGCGTGATGCACCAGGTGTAGGAGCCTGAGATGGAGAGGGAAGTGTGAAAAAGAGATGCATATGGAGCTGCAAAGAGGTTGTAACATGCGGAGAGAGTTCCGCAGGGGGAAGCCTTGCCTGACAATTAAATAGCCCTTTGACTGCTTTAAGCCACAACCTTGATGTAGAATTGAGGCGAAGATCCCTAGCTGCATCCTGGAAGTGAGAAGATACGTACTGAAGCCTCTTCCTTGGATGCATTATTTATTGCTGGCAATCAGCTTCCGCCTAACTGCATATATAAGGCTTCTAAGAATCCTTTGCAAACTTGAGGATAAATGCGCTGCTGTCATTTGAATGTGAAAATAGATTTGATTTCTCGCTCTGGGTCAATTATCGGTTCCTATCGGTATAACTGTCATTGTTTTCTGCTTACTGAGATTAAAATGTTAGTCTAAAATTTGGAAATGCGGTTATATATTTGTTGCTTTTTACATATGAAAAGGTACAACTACTTCACTTGTAACTGTAGTTATTCTGACTATCTGCCGTTTATCGTTTGTTCTTATTTATTCCTTTGCTGTTTCCGTTTTTCCACTATTCTTGTTCTTTTATGAAGGTTTTTTGTCTCCTCTCCTTTCTTCTTTTTAACTAATGGTTTTGCACAAATTATTATCTGCTTTTGGGGCGGGGGGGGAGGGGGAGGAGACTGCAAGAAGAAGGTCTGCCAAGAATAATTCAGGCTCAGAAAAATGCAAGTTATCAAGGCCAGAGCTTATGCTAGCTAGCAGATGTTGTTAAAACAGACATGACAAGGGCAACCATTTGGATGGCACTTGCCTGAAAATAAGGGACCTTGTACCATAAATACAGCGGCACATGTAATCTTTTTGGCGTATTATGATATTTCTAATGAATGCGGTAAGGATCTCATCTTTAGTTAATATTGCCTCACATGTGTAGTGTCAAGTCATTTTTCGCCATCTGTCGTAACTAGGTTGTTCTAAATTTTTTTCTCAGAGTGTTATTGGCTGGTCAGGATACAGAAAACATTCAACCAATTACAATCCCAACCCGGTAAGGAATTTACTGGCATATCTGAGGTGACGTTGCTTCGGTGGGGAACAGGCAGCGCAATAGGAAACATGCTGTGATCTTCCGTCTAGCCCTGCGAGCAGGATGCAGAGAGACAAACAAACAAACAAACAAGCAAACAAGATTCCCGGTCTGCTGGATGCATGGATTAAGGAGTGCTCCTAGCAATAAGCAAACTGTTTTCAGGGTGAAAAACCACGAATTTTTCCAGGGCTCTGGCCACCATTCTCCCTTTCTGTCTGTATATACACGCATGTATTTTTCCATGAAAACGTACATCATGCACGTAACACTCTCTGGACTGTGCTGCTTTCCGTCAGCTTGCGAAATTCTTGAAAACTCACTGTTAAATTCCTTTTCCCTTCTCTTCCTTGACAGCTTCTAGACCGGCGTGTGCCCTGTGAGGACCGGCCGCCCATCCCTGTCGCAGCCGGTCTCGGCTCTGCTGGCTGTGTGAGCTCGGAGTCGGGGAAGCAGGACCACGTCAGGATGGATGGATGGATGGATGGATGGATGGATGGATGGATGGATGGGTAACGCAGTCCGTCTTCAGTGCTGAGCAGAGCAGAAGGGCAGCGCTGATCCCGCTGCGCGGAGCGGTGCGGACCGGAACTCTGGGGCCGGGCCAGACAGGGCGAGGCGGGGGTGCTCGGGCAGCGCTGTCACCGCGTCGCGCTGGTGCCGCTTCCCACGGCTGGTGGCGTCGTTTTTGCGCTTTGTTGGAGTTAAGTAGGGGAGCTGCGTTAGTGTTCCTGGCACCTCCGGGGGGTTGTGTGAAGGTTCAGCCTCCCCCCGGGCCCACGGTAGCCCCAGCCTCCCGAGGAAGTTCACCTCCAGCCTCCTTCCTAGCTTGGCCAAGCAGCCCTGTGGGAATAGGCTGGCCGGTATCTGTGGCGGACAGGGAGGATTTCCGCATCACAACGAGTTTGGTGGTAGGAAGAAGAGGGATATTCATGTCTGTTTTTAAATAGGACTGTAATCGGGACCTGAATTCTGAATGCAAGGGAGTGGTCCCAGAGTGGGCGATGGAAACGATTGTGGGGAAGTTAATGGGAGATCCTCTTCCTGGCAGACTGAAGCCTTAGGGATGATTCCTGTAGATTATGCTGGTCCATCCCCAGTTTTATCACCTTCGTTTACGAGTCACCGCTGCCTCCTTCCTCCCCCCATTCTTAATTCGTTCCCACCAAGAAGCCACCCATCTTGTACCTCGGGTCGGAGGTTTTGTTGAGCCCGAGACGATGGTCATTGCCACGGAAGGCTTGATGCAGCCTGCAGCAGCACTGGCTGCGGAACACCCCTGCATGGACAGACGCACGCCCCCCACACATACACATGCTTTAATTTGCCAAGGGTAAACACAGAGAGTTAAAGGCCCGAGTGGAATCTAAGACTGGAAAAGAAAAAGTACTGGAAGTTTTGGGGTCGATTTAGATTCGATTAGTAAAGGATTCTTCAAATGTCTGTTTCTTCCGTTCCCCAGGAAGAGTACCGCCGTAAGAGTCCCTCGCACGTCAACCAGCCGGTGACGCGGTGTGGTGGAGCGAGGAGCCCCATCCCGCTCTCTGCCGCCGCGGAGTTTTGCCTCGCCGGGAATGCGGGGTCCGGCGCACTGCCTTCTGTCTAGTGTTTCTCTCAGATCTGTCATGCCCTATTTGGAAGGAGACTACCTCATTTGGGATTAATTTCCAGGCAGATTGGAAAGTATATCTCCATGGGTGTGGGAGGGGTTTTTTGCTGCATGTTCCAGACCGAGATTTAAAACCTATTCTCTCTCACTCGCTAGGTCACAGCCAGCATGCCATAAATATGCTCAAAACTTTTCAAGCTTATTTATTTTTCCGAGTTTGCAGCTTTCTTTGCTGATATATGGCCGAGGAGAGATCAGGACACTGAATCCCACCTTAACGCTGACTGAAAGGTAGCCCCGCACACGAAAAACAAACGAAGCACATATACACCCTTCCCAAAACAAGGAAGTAATAGGAGGACATTAAAACATTGCTAGAGTGATATGCTCATAAATCAGGCATTTTCCTTGAAAGTGCTAAGCCTGCAGAAGGAAAGGCACATCACACTTTCCTTCCCCGCGGGATATTTATTCTGCTTAGCCGGTCAACAGGGTGTCAGTAACTTTTGACCAATACTGTCCAGTTAAGACTGGGAACCCATGATCAGTTTCTCTAAAAAACCGTGAAGCCTTGTTGTCTTTTAAAAAAGGAAGGAGGTTTTGACATACCGTTGAACGATTTGGTGCCACAAAAACTGATACCTGGTTCAAATGGGTGACCAAAGCAGAAAATCTATTTTTAAATTTTTAATGAGTAGTGTTAACAATAATGGCGTAATTATCACTGTTTTATTAAGGCTATTTTTTACGACATGATTAGAGGTGGAAGCTTTGGAGAGAAGAGAATAATAGGCGCATTATTCTTGTGCGTGAAGACAAGCTAGTACAATGACAGCACGTAACACGTAAGTGGCGTTGAGGAGAGAGAGGACAAGAACCGTGAGTGGGATGTGCCTAGGAGGGCATGTAATGGTATTTACAGGATCCGATCCAGGACACATTTCTGCCTCCCTGTACCTCTGAATTCCGGATCCCGGCACCTCTGCGGAGGGCATCTGTCTGTTCCGGATTCTTTTGGGTTGGGTTTGTTGGTTTGGGTTTTTTTTTTCACCTATTGGCTGTCTGAAGCAAAGCCTCATTTTCACCGCATGAGGTTCTGGAGATTTTTACTTTGTTACACCAAAACGTAGGGGAAGAGGTGGTGGGGGGTGGAGGG
>NW_008237681.1:7864710-7865237 GCF_000691975.1 Corvus brachyrhynchos
TGGAGGGGTGGGGGGGTGTGGAGGTGCGGATAAGGGCACGATTCCCTCTCCCAGGACATTCAAGACAAGTTTGTCCGTAGAAACTAAATCTGCTGCTTTACTATGTCAGTAGTAAATAGTGAGGAATTCGGGCTTTCGATTTCAATTGCTATCTCTTCCAGACTGGTCGAGAGCCATAAAACTGCGGCAATCTTTTAATGCTAAAATGAGCAGTAGAAACACGATCTGCGTAGCAAACTCCCTGATTTGAAAACAAAAAGGTATTTATGGCGTGAATTTAATTCGGAGGAAGGCTCAGGTAAATGAAAATCGACAGTGTTTCAGTGGCTCCCACGACTAGACTTTTTTCTTAAAGATCTTTTTAACAAGAACCGAACTAGGAGCCCTTCGTGCTGTGCATTTTCGCCATTTCCCCCCGCTTCTTCTGAGACCTGGTGCGCCGAAGCACCTCTTACAGAAACACTGAGGAGTTTCAGGGGGTGCCCAAAAGAAGAGCCATAAGGGGGGATGTGGCATTACCAGGAGAA
>NW_008237681.1:7865348-7868166 GCF_000691975.1 Corvus brachyrhynchos
GGGACACCCAGCTATTTCCTCCACTGTCTCTCCCAGGTAGGCGCCAATATCCCGGAGAGAGAGGTCTCCCGGCCCTTCCCTGAAGAAAATGGTTGAAACGAGGGGCGTTTGCAGTGCACTGTGTCTGCCGTAAGCAAGAGGCGCACGGCCAGAACCAGCGGCTCTCTGCGCCCTCTTGCAGCCTCGTCGCTTTCCAGCGTTAGGCCTGGTTCTGCTCCAGATAGGCCAAACCCTGGTATTTTCACGAGGATGAAGATATTTTTACATGGAGCATCATGAACAAGTGCGGAGAGGGGCAGAGCAGTGCTTCAGAGCATTGG
Organism: Corvus brachyrhynchos; assembly: GCF_000691975.1. Lineage (NCBI taxonomy): Eukaryota > Metazoa > Chordata > Aves > Passeriformes > Corvidae > Corvus > Corvus brachyrhynchos. Next base: position 7,865,669 of record NW_008237681.1, read on the forward strand.
AGACTGATGCTAAGAGGTGGAAATTCTGCCTAGAGAAAATGGTTGGAAAAGTCCTAGCTTGTATACTGGATCCTGGGAGCCCTTTTCATCCCTGGGGAGGGTGTGAGAAATCCCTAAGGAAAGTTCCTTTGGAGATAAGGGTGCCCAAGGGGTACAGGATCTTCTGGGACCTCTCGCCATTAGGGAAATGCCAGAAGTGGGTCTCTTACTCCAGAGACCCAACAGTGTGTCTCTTGTAATGAAAGGGTGATTTCCTCTTCGATTTGAAAAGGAGCAGATTTGACCCCATGGGAACAGGCATGTTGCCTCTTGTTTTCTCTTTACACACGTCGTGAGACTCTGTCTAGAATTACAAGGAACAGAAAGCTGTATATGAGACAAATGAAAAGGAGGGAAAGAAGAACAAAAAATAAAGGGGAGGAATGGGAAGGGAACACAAAGAGAAGGGGAAGAGAAAGGGGAAAGGGAAGTAAAGGGGGAAGAGGTCGGGGAAGGGGAAGGGAGAAGGGGGAAGGGGGAAGGGAAGAAAAAGGAAACCCCAGCCACCCAGAACAGGCATCTCAATGGTAATTCTCTCACTCCTCACTGAATCTGAGTGTCCTTAAAAATAGCAGTTGCACTGATGCAAAATGCTGGTTCAATTACTGTACATCACTGTCTCATTCAAACTCTCCCCTAAACAAACACATATAAAACCTCAAATAGGGACATGGAAGACAGGTTGAATGAAAAATTTACGTAGTTTTAAGAATGAAGAGTGGAATATTAACCCCTTAACTTCCAGTCCTACTTTCAAAAATCTTCATCTACAGCTAGCCAAGATGAGATGGCATCATCTGTTCTCACAGTGCATCCTAATAGCAGGTTTGGCTGCCTAGTTTATTTTTGTCTTGTACCTCTGTGCATGGCCCCCATGGATGAGGACATTAATCCACAGGCTGGATCTGTCCCACAAAAACAAAATCTCTACCCTGATTCCCTGAGCAGTGGCCAAGTGCTTCAGCACCACTGCCTGACAGAAATGCCCAGGTATGCACTCTGGGTACTGGATCCCCAGTGCCTGACCATCTGTTTGTCTGTCTGTCCATCCCCCATCTGTGAAATCCATGATCCCCTGGACAAGGACAGAGACAAGGTGAGCATGGAGCAGCAGGCAATGCTCACTGAGCAAAGCCAGTGAAGTCGATGAATTGCACTGATGGGGATCCTTCTCCTTTGGCCCCTTGTTCCCCTCCGTGCTCTCAGAGCACAGCTCTGGGCACACTATGTGTACCATGTCTCAGATGGCTGGGAGATAGCAATCAGGGCAAAAGCACAGATGTAGAAAACTTTCACAGCAAGTCATAGGCTTCTGCCAGAGAATTCAGCCCAGGAACATGTAGAAAATTCTGAGTTTGTCTAAAAAACTTATACCAAAGCAAATAAAATCCTTGGAAGCAGATTACTTTATTATCCTCTTCCTCCCCTTCCTAGCTGAGGCATATTTAAGAAGAACACAGAAATATTGCTGGAACTGCTGACCAACTTCTGATCCTATCTATCAGTATCAATAGTTTCCGATAAACACTTCAGCTGAGTTTTTCAGTCACTGAGGACCAGAAATGGTGAAAGGATTAAGTGGGAAATGAGGCAACCTGAGTTACCCACCGCTGTAACAGAACTGCATTAACCCCTTGATACATGTATACAAGCAATGCCCAATGTCACCTCACCTGTCCCCTCTATGCCCAGGCACAGAGGCACAGTGAAGGGGGCTGTTTACACTCTTTGCCTGGGAGGACTGGTCTTTCCGGCCTCCTGCTAGCAAGGCTGAGCTCAAGGAGGAAAAATGTGCCTTCACACGGATCCCGAGGTGGGCCCGACCTTGACCATGTTGGTCCCAGAATCGCAGAGAAAATCGCGGCCCGCAGGGGTGCCCAGCGCGATGGATTTCTCCCCAGCTGGTCGCACGGGATGCCCGGCATGCAGGGTGGGTGTGCTGGTCAGCGGGAAAAGGCGCTGCAGCAGCAGGGAGGCTGAGAGATCATCACGTTTCTGCTGGGAATAGGGGGTGTATCAATATTGCGTGGAGAGGAAAATCTGGACATGTTCGTGTGATTGCCTGTAGTGTTGCCTGAGAACTGGCGTGAGAAAAGATAATGTTAGAAGCGAAGCCCAAGTGTCCGGGCTTAGCTGTTTCCAAAAGAGGAAACGAGCGCGTACTGGGAAGTCCCGGCAGAGAAAGGCAGGAGCTGGTTTCTCGGGCAGGGCAGCAGCGCGCAGGGCACGGCGTAAGTACCGTGAAGGCTGCAGCAGGGAGCCATGGCACACAGACGGGACCAGCTGGCCCATCCAGCGCGTTTTTCCGCTGCCTGTCCCGCGCTCTATGGCTCTGTTTCTCTGCCGGCTTGCTGCACGCTCCTTCAGGAGCTGATCCCGAAGTCCCAGACAAGTCTCGTCAACAAAGATGAGAAGGGAACACGACACAGCACTGGGAGAGTGCGGGCTCGGGGCAGGAC
>NW_008237681.1:7868559-7872590 GCF_000691975.1 Corvus brachyrhynchos
CCGCCCCGCTCCTACCCTGCCGGGGGCACGGCTCCGCAGCTCCGCAGCCCGCGGCTAATTCGCTTTCAGAAATTACGTCATTCTCACCATCAGCCTCCCTCGAGGTCAAGAACATTTTGCCCAGACTAACTTAAAACTCTCGGAAAACACGCCCAGGGAGAGAAACCACCGTTGCAGGTAAAACAGGCGAGAAAGAAACTCAAACAGTTCCTTCTAGGGCGGTACCCGCGGAAGTCGCGGCACATGGGAGCAGCTTGGCCGGAGCAGCTTGGTATTCTCTGCTGCTCTCGGATGGTCTCTGGAAAACCAAGGTTTCTTACAGGCAGTCAAGGATTTAGGTGTGAGGAATACAACGAAATAAATATGCCTCTTTGCTTTAATCGCGTTCGTTGGCTTCTTGCAGGACATGATAAGCTCCCCCCATTTAGATCCGTGGTGCATGCCATAAGGTACATCTTATCCCGTATGTACATACATATATATACACGAACACATATTTATGGCATATCTGCTTATGTTCTTCCCACTCTTGCTCTTCCATTAAAACCCAGCTTCGAAAAAACTGCTGAAATCCAGAAAGACTACATCTGTGCGCCAGTACATACATGCCTTTTACTATGGATACACGGTAACCATTTCCAGTCTACAAAACTCGTTTTGAATGCTTTTGGTCTTGCTGCCAACCGGCAGTCCAAAAAAAAAAAAAAAAAAAATAAGGTATAATTACTAATCAAAGCATGTGGAAGAAATCCCACGAGCTGCTCCTTTCTTGTTTAGCATCTTTCTTACAATATTTCTAACCCCGTAGGAAACACGAATGACTTTACTGGATTAACGTCCTTCCCTGGACAGCACTGTGACGGGATGATTCCGTAGGGAAAACTTTCAAACGCCTTTATATTTGAAACACCTTTATATTTGAGGGTTATTCTCAAATATAAAGGCGGTTATTCTCCCCCTATACCTCTTCCCTCTAGAAGAGGACCACGGGATTCAGCCCGCATCCATGTTTTGGGAGAGCGAACGGCAAACCCGGAGCCCTTAGGAAGCGGGACGCTCCCCCGGGCGCTGGGGACGATCCGAGGGAGGAAGGGCGCCGGGACCCGCCGTCGCCAACGCCCACCCGCAGGGGTGGCGGTGACATTTCAGGCACGGCAGTTCTTCAGCAAAAGCTCAACCTATCCTACGGAATCGGTGTTTTTCTCGAGAAAAAGGAAAAAATGAAAAAAAAAAGGAAAGGAGAGAGGAGAGAGGAGAGAGGAGAGAGGAGAGAGGAGAGAGGAGAGAGGAGAGAGGAGAGAGGAGAGAGGAGAGAGGAGAGAGGAGAGAGGAGAGAGGAGAGAGGAGAGAGGAGAGAGGAGAGAGGAGAGAGGAGAGAGGAGAGAGGAGAGAGGAGAGAGGAGAGAGGAGAGAGGAGAGAGGAGAGAGGAGAGAGGAGAGAGGAGAGAGGAGAGAGGAGAGAGGAGAGAGGAGAGAGGAGAGAGGAGAGAGGAGAGAGGAGAGAGGAGAGAGGAGAGAGGAGAGAGGAGAGAGGAGAGAGGAGAGAGGAGAGAGGAGAGAGGAGAGAGGAGAGAGGAGAGAGGAGAGAGGAGAGAGGAGAGAGGAGAGAGGAGAGAGGAGAGAGGAGAGAGGAGAGAGGAGAGAGGAGAGAGGAGAGAGGAGAGAGGAGAGAGGAGAGAGGAGAGAGGAGAGAGGAGAGAGGAGAGAGGAGAGAGGAGAGAGGAGAGAGGAGAGAGGAGAGAGGAGAGGAGAGGAAAAGAAAAAAGAAAAGAAAAGAAAAGACCCCTCACAACTCGGAGAGAAGAAGCAGAACGAAAAGTTGCAAGGGAAACGTTTCCTGGCATCCAGGCTGGGTGCAGGAAAGTCACTGGAAACTGGATTAAAACTGAGAGCGTGTGCTCCAGATCACCCCCCAGAGCGGGGAAGGAACATGCCTGGGGGCTACAGAGGGGAGAAGCGAGAGGTGGGAGCTCGCAGCTTGCCCCTCACGGGCGGTCTTATCCCATCGCGTGTGGATTTTGGACTAAGAGATCAAACCGCAAATCCACTCCGACCGAGCAGCAACGGGCTCCAGGCAGAGTGGGTTGAGCTCGCTGCTCGCTGTGCTCCGCAGGAAAACCTCTCGCGGAGCAGCGGGAAGGAGCCGCCCGGCTTTGCGGGAGACGAGGTAATGTTAACTGCGTGGAGATTATTATCTCACCCGTTCTCCCAGCAGAGACAACCAGATCGTTCGGATCCTGCCTTCGGCCCCGAAACTGGTGGGGTGTAGGCCGGAGGGTGCAGTGAAGCCCCTGCCGTGTTTTTTTCCCCCGGGCACCTCACGAAGCGCCCTGGGAAAGCGGCTCTGGCGGGCGAGGCGGGCTGAAGGCAGCGCTGCTGGCCCCGGCCAGGAAGGAGCGGGCGAGGTCCAGAGCCCACAGCATCTCCCGGCCCTTTCCTCCCCGGCCTCGGGCACAGCGCTACAGCGTGAGCCATCCTCTTTGAACCCAGGGCCTCACCCTCCATAAGGGGCCCTCTTGCACGGAAGGAGGAGAACCAGCTCTGCAGTGGCCTTTGGATGGGGAATGGTAGAGAGAAATCTCTCTCCTCAACCCTTGTCTCTGTCTCACCCAGCCATTTCTGGAGCTATTTCCTGCACCAGTCCCCCATCCTGGCATCCAGGGGAGGATGTTCCTGGCTGCCCAGGGCCGTATCTGTCCAGATACCTAGTACTCCCCGTGCAGAAAATACAACAACTGGTGCTGTAAATACAAAGAAACATATGAAGGTCCTATTCCCCTGAAGCTATGGGAGAAGCCCTGGGCAGGTAGACAGGATTCAAAACCCTCAACAAGATGCATGGCCTGCCTGGCTGGTCAGCAGCATCCTCTTGGCCCAGGAGCACCAAGGGGAATAGTCCAAGGCCCAGGCTGTGCAACTGGTCCCAGTACCCATTTGCCCAGAATCTGGCCTCTATGGTCTCCATGAGATTTCGGTGTAGCAGCAGAAATTACTTCTCTCTCCTATAAGTCCTTCCCCAAATGCCAAAGACACCAAGCCAGAAATGTTTTCTTTACACTGCCCAAGCAAAAGCTGATTTCCAGAAGACTGGTAGGGCTGGAAAAATTTCTGCCCTTGGACTGGCATTGCCAAGCAGAGCACAGAGGGGAGGTACCGAACCATGTGTCCGAGGTGGCTGCCACATGCAGCACAGAGCAGAACTGCCAACCTCCCATTTAATTTTTTTTTTAATGACAGCATCACCGTGTGTGCTTGTATAAATCCTCAGTGATTTCACAGCTCCCCATGGTAACATCACCAGGCTGACTCTTATGATTTCCTCCACGCCTGCACAGTTCTAGATTTATTGGTCTCTTACATACTCATTCACAGAAATAAAAAGGGTGGGAGTGGAGAGGGCTTGATTTCTGGCTGCTTGCTGAGATTTCCATGCCAGATCCGTGCAAGACTGAGGGCTTTGGAAATGTGGGTTTGTAAACCAACCCCTTAAATTACTGCACACAGGTTAGGGGGTTAGGCACACACTCACATGCACACATGTGCATACAAAGTAATATCTTATGAAGGGTTAAAATCTATTAAAGTGAATGCTGGAAAAAGAAAAAAGTAAAAAAGACCCAAAGACCTTCAAAACCAAAAAAATCTGAACACTCTTGAAAGAATCTTTGCATGGCAGATGCATTAATCCCATCTAATAACCACTCCAGAGTCTCATAGGTCAAAACTGTTCCAGCTCTAAGAAATTATAACTTTGTGTGGATTAGGATGAAACCAATTGGGTTTATCAGCATGAAAATTGGACAGTGGAAGAGCAGCTGGTAAAAGGACCAAAGAGTCTGATTTTCCAAAGTTTAGGTCCTAATCCAGCCATCAGGAGCTGAAGGTAAACCAATGCGTATCATGACGATGACAGAGAATCATGAAAGAAGTGCCCTAAATTTGATAGTTCTTTGAGGAGGGGTGAATCCTCAGCTCATCTCTTTCAACAGGAATGTTACTCTCTTTACTCCTTAGCTGTGTGTATGTCAAGT
>NW_008237681.1:7872636-7884325 GCF_000691975.1 Corvus brachyrhynchos
CCACAAGAAATATCTCCGAAACAGATCTTCATGGGGTAAATGTCACAAAAGATATCAAGTGGATCTTCCTCAGATGTCTGACAGATAAAGGGAGGTCTGCATGCATCACAGTGAAAGCAATCTGAAACACAAGCCAGTTCCTAATTTCTGAGGTAGGAGCATATGCATGAGATAGGGATGCTCCAAATGGAAATGTGGTGTCTTCCAAGCCATGAAGGGAGATGAGAAGCACCAATGTTACAGGAATGTCAGATGCACTGTCCACAGGCTGTATTTTCCATGGCATCAAGCCTTCACACTAGTAAGAGATCGTTCCTAAAGCCCAGTAATGTCCTATCAATACTGCAGAACTGGAGTTTCCGATGTGAAAGTACCAGCCTTTAGATGCACTTTGGGTGGACTAATTAAAGGATTAAGCCTTCCTTCTCTCTCTGAATCCCATCTGGAAGTCTTTGCCCACCCTTAGTATAGTAGGAATTAATCAAAGCGATTCCCATGATTTGTACACCTCCCAGTCAACACGGCCTTATGTATTGGGCTAACCAACACCTTTCAGAGGGTTGGCATACATAATGACACCAGAGCACTGCCTGTCAGGTGTCTACCCATGACAAAACAGAGCTGACCTACGAACCAGGCAAGTTCACAGAGTAATTTGCATTTTGAAATATGTGGAACTTGGGTGACAGAGCTCAACATACAGACTGTTTTGGATGACTGGAGGGTAAAGACTTGTTCACACATGGGAATGCTTAAGAACGTCCACACAGGACTCGTTGTTTCACCTCAGTTCCACACCCCATCTCAGCCCAAGGTTAATTTCCTGATTAGACAAACCTGAGCTGCCAAAGGAAGAACACAGAAACTTGTTCAGAACAAGAATGTTCACATTTGGAGATACTCTGGGAGGGCCATTGCGTTTTAAACTCAGATCCTATCTTAATTTGCATGAGCTTTCAAGAGTAGATGTTCATTAGCACAGTGTGATCCTTTCAACAACTTCCTAGTTCAGTGTGAGTGTCTTCTGCTGGTTTGCACTGAGTTCATCTAATCTAAATCTAAATGTAATTAAATGAAACTAAGCTGAGCTAAAGGACTACCATAAGTCTACATGTAGATTCTCATCTCAAACCTCAACCCAGACCACTTCTGCACAGAGGCTGGATATAAAGAGTTGAAACTAATTTCTTTTGCAATCGAGGAGGTCTCACCTGAGCAGGAAAGAGCAGGTCACCCCCAGTGTTCCTGACAGGAAGTTTCAGCAGTGATAGTGTGATCAGCTGTAAGCTACCACCACTCATCTGTGACAGCACAACTGATGGACACAGCACCTCTTAGTCCATTGCAATGAAATGGAAAATAGGATTATAGAAACCGCTGTTAGAACACACTAATTAGTCTCTCTAATTCTCTGACAGCTTTGCTGACAAGGCAGAAGAGCTAGCTACCTTCAGCTGCTTCACTCACAGCTACTGTTATTAATTAACCTAACATGATTTCAGTTTAAATTAACACACCAGGCTGAGGAATGGGCATCCCCCTTTTTTACAGCTGGAATGAAAACAGTGGTAACCTACTACAACATGTACATCAACTAAATCCAAGACGAATTATCAACACATCTCTCAATGAAATGCTGCCTACTGTGCATGCTCCTGCTTATATACTCATGCCCACTTATGTATCTCATTTCTGTATAAACAGGGGTTTAATCACCTAGAGGATAATAAATATACTGGGTTTCTAACGGCCCAGGAATGGGCATGTCACACATTGAACGGTTTAGCCAACCATTACTTGTCACTTTGCCTATGAAGTTGGATGGGCAAAACCGTAGCTGAAGTGACGGGGGGTTTTGCTTCAGTCAAGGCAGGGATCCCTTGACCCAAAATCTGCTTCAATGTTGTGCATGCTCTGGCAGCCCTTGTTCTCCCACCATTTCTGACTTGCACAGTCTCACAGTGCATCTCTTCCACATAGCCCGTTCTGGTTAGTTCAGGGAGCAGAGGCTGTGGCTTCAGCCATTCACACATTGTATCCTGTAGTGCAGGGTGTTGCAAAGCTGTTCTAAAACATGCTAAATCACATTCCAGCAGTGCCCAATTCTGTGATGCGGATTTTGGGTGGAACTTCATGACATATTTTAACCATTTGAAAAATGGATTTTTTTTATCTCAGTGAAAAAAGCCCACTGTTGTAACATCATTGGAGTGTAGATGATAAATTTAGGAGGAGAGTGGGAGCCAGGAAATCTGGAGTTTTCTTCCTGCCTGGCTGCTAGCTCTGTGGCCTTGGGCAAGACCTAATCTTTCTGACTCCACTTCCTAGCCTATAAAATTGGGCTAATATTAGTTACTTCATGGTGATGACTGCAGTAGTGATCAGTTATCAGTTTTTTATGGCAAAAACACCAGCTTTGAATACTATTGCCTGTAGTATTTTAAAGAAGAACAATGTCTTTGTTATTCATATTGATATTTGAGTATTATAAGAACAACCCATTCCTTTATCCTGTCCATCAGGATTGCTTTACTTCTCCAAGAGTCTGGAAAAGGGACAAATCCAGTTTGTAATCCAATTCATCTGCTTAGGGACATCCCAAGAATTATACAGCTGCTGTACAACATCTGAAATGAAGACAACCCAGTTTCATTACAGCAGATTTTAACTGGAAGAACAAATAATTTTTTAATTGCAAGCTTCATGTTTTTCTCTTGCACTACTATTTTGTAACAATTTTTTTTTCTCCCCTGTTTTGATCTTGTTGAAACAACTTCTTTCTCCCTCTCAGGAAATCAAAATTAAAATCCCAAAACATTACAGCTTAAACATCTGTTTAAGACTTTCTCATGAAAAAGTCTTGCTGTCAGCTCTGTTCCAAGCCCTCAAGCAGACATTGTTCAGGTAAGATACCGTCTTGTGTTTCCAAGTCTTTCAGTGTTCACCTAGCTCTTCTTTTCCTGCTTGTAACTGGAAAACTCTCCCGGGCAGTGGACATCTTGGTGTTCTCTGCTTTATCCACACTCCACATAGTCCTGTTTATAGTGCTAAGGAGAAACAGTAAAGATGAAAAGGTATGATTAAGTGATCACTAGCCCTAATAATCCTCAACATCGAGGGAGTGACTGGAAACCGCCTACTAGCCCCCTGCACAAAGCCAGTCTGGATTTTCCTGATCCATATGGAGGATCAGGCCCATCTTGGAACATGGTCAGTGCAGGCATTCCTGGCCACCCTACTTCTGGTATTTTGTACAGTTGGGTGGGAATCTGAATCAAAGGGCTCAGCCATAGTTCTGATTCTTTAGAGGCAGCAAATACTTTCTGTCTGCGACACCACTGCTTGGCTCTGTAACACTAAGTAAATCTAAAATATAACCCAAACTCCCTATAAAAGTAATGTAAACCTCCAAGATCTCTAACCAATGCTTTGCACTCTCTAATGTTCTGTGGTAGATTTTATTGCAAGGCTTCACAGAAAGCCGTTTACCTACACCCACTTCCTGGGTAGGACAGTGTTGTCTGACAAGTGTCTGTCTGGAGGAAGCCACAGCAAAGCCATCGTAACCAACACTTTGTGGAAAACAGACTTTCTTATTAATTCTGTAGTCTCTGGTTACTCCCACTCCATTTTCCTGATTCCAGGCCTTCCCTGTCATTGCTGCCATGAGCCATGCTAGCCAAGAGGCTGTAACAGAGCTTGCACATCTCATGTAACAAGGAACTTCATGACAAGGAATGATACAGCCCAAGTCTTTGTCTAGCTTTCCCACAGAACTCCTGGCACTGGTTTCACAGTACCACATGCATGGAAGGTCTGACCCTGCAACACCCACCCAAAAAATATTCAATTTCACACAAATGCAAGCAGATCACTGCAGAGGGACTGTCTTGGAAGGCAACAAATAACTTGTTTGGAAAAAGCATTGCAGTGTTGGGAAGTGACCCACTGATAAGTCTCCATCAGCTGGGAAAAGGAACCCTTCCAGGGACATGAGGTGCATGCAGAAAGGTGTTCAAGACTTCAGCCGTGACCCGGCTGGTGTTACAGGCTGTGGGCAAACATGCAATTCATCCATCATCTCTATGGCTATAGCTGATCAGGGTTGCCAGGTTTGCATTTCTAACAAGGCACATGCATGAGCTGAATATAAAATTGAGACAGGAGAAGAGAGAAGCAGCTGCTGGAGCCGATGACCACTGATCCTTTCCATGTGAGGGGGTAACCTTTGGTAACCCTGGCCCCATGTCATGTGACAGGGCCAGGAAATAAACCCCGGGCTCTTACCAGCACTCCTGTGCATTACACCTTTATTGCAGTGATGACAGGTTGATGGCTACACTGAAAGGTTCTTTTCCTTTGGGGAGTCCTGTCCAATGTTCAGCTTTATCCATCCATAAATGCTAAGTAGTGTAGGGTCGCTGGGAAAGGTTCCTGTTCCCCCTTCAACCCCCGCATCTGAAGACTGTGACTGGGAAAGGGGCCCCTCACCTGCCTGTCAAAAGCCACTAATTCACTGTCATCATGGCTGGTTTTCTCCTGTCTGGAAGCAGAGAGAACTTACCTCTGTGGAAGTCTTTCAGAAGGATCTTCCTTCACTCTCTCCCTGTCATATCTCATCCAAATGCAGTGTAGTAAAATACCAGTCAATTTCTGTGGGATTTCCTTGGATGTCAGAATATGGCACAGATGCTCTCATTTTAGATAATTCCTCTGGCAGACTGGAGAATACTGTAAGAGCTCTTCTCCTTAACAGTTTTGACAATTACATTAATAAGGGCTCTTAATATGTTCCAGGGTTACTGTAAAGACAGAGCTGATGCCAAGGTATTGGAAAAAGAGGAAATCAGGAGATAACTAAAGAAAGAAATAAACTAGGAAGAATGCTAACTGCAGCTTGTGAGCTCACAATTTTGTGAATGCTATTATTCTTTCTTTTACTCCACGCCTCACAGCCCCTCACTCTCTTTTAATTACTACTCGTGGGAAAGGTAAGCTGACCAGTTTGATAATTCTCAGCACCACAACAAGTGGTACAAACGAGTTTAAACTGGAGATCCTAAAAGCTTTCTCTTTGCATAAGATGAATTTATAGCTTGGAAACTAAATATTTGTTCAAAGAACTGTTGAAGGTGTTTGAGCACACAGGAGAGATGAAATGGCAGATTGAATATTTCATTTACATGTGATACGCATAGCATTAAGTCCTATCTTAATTCTTCACCTGTTTTCTGAAATCCTTTGACAAACACAAGATATTTCACCTCGCTCTTGTTATTTTGAGTGGCTTTCAGGATCATTTAACTATTTTGTGTTGTTGTGTGGAAGTATCCTAGGAAGAGTGCAGACTCCAGTCCCTAACAGGAGGGCCACACGCTGCAGGAGGGTTGATTCCTTCTTTAGCAGACATTTCCAACAAGCTGCTACTGAATAAGGATGCAACTTCACTCAGGAAACCAGATCTGACTCCAGTGGGCATGCAGATGCTCTGTGGATAAGCTCCATAGGAATGTTTATAAATAGAACAAACAAGCAAACAAACTAGCCAATGGCCCTCCCTACCATAGAAATTCAACTAAATTTCTTTGGTGAGAACAGGGTTTGGCAATTTTGGGGCTTCAGTGCAGTGTTTACTTTTGCACGGCAAGCCATATGACACAGGCTTTATCAGAGTCACTTCCACCTCTGGGGTTTTTTGGCTTTGGGGGTTTTTTTGGCAGTTTGCTGAGCTACCATGAAACTGTGATTTACGGCTCACTCAACCAAAGCTGCACAACAGGGTGGCAGAGATCCCTCCTTTACACACACTTGTGTACACACGCACGCACGCACACCACTTGCCTTTTCTGCTTCCTAGCAGTACTGTAGAAGAGGAGAGAGCACTTCTGTGGGGATGGTGGTCTGAAAATCTCCCACAGTCTGCGTTCAGGAGAAATACATATATTTATCCTTAGGTTCAGTGGATGATTTCAGCATACAAACTACATGTAAATATGCAAATTTATACTTCATCCACAGTTTATTAGAAAAAAATAAATTCCTTACTTGTACTTCTAATAGAAAAGATTAAAACTGTACCAAATGTGAGCATTAGTGACTTTCAGAAGGGGTTTTTATTCTTTATGCCCTAAATGCCTAAACTTAACATTTTGACGTAGCACACAAGCTGTGATCATAAAACAAGTTTTACTGGGAAGCCATGTTTTCTTCTTGTGTATCAGACTTACTTTAATTCATTCTGGGCATGTTCCAAGCACTGTGTTAGAGATTAAAGGCAACTGCACACCCCAATTAGCAGCCAGCCCTTTCTAAGTAAAAATATTTCTGAGGGGAGAGATGAAAGTGGAATAATTTCTGTTCATTAGCAGTAGAGAGCTGAGGAGGGTTATTTTTCACTGAACGGTTATACCCTGATTTTGAGCACCTCAAGATTTAAAATGAGTGACCACGTAAAAATGAAACCCAGTGCAAAAATACCCCTCCAGGAATCGCTATCGGTAGAGCAGTCGAGCTCTGCAGTAAAAAGCATACTGACTAGTAAAACGTCGCGACTGTTCACAACTCCAAGCTCTCCGGCAGAAAATCTAGCTCTGGGGCACTAATCTCTCCGTCTTTCATGAAAAACTTTTCAGCTGCAGCCGCGGTGCAGGCCGTAAAAACTATTGCTTCCCTTGAACCAAGGCAGCAGAAAATTCATGCTGTTCTAGGGGGACAGTCAGCCGCGAGGCTGAAAAAAGTCGCATTCAGAAGGACTTTACAACTTCTTTCAGAGTATGATTCCTCCAAGCGAGTGCAAATCCTGCCTTGTGCACTCAGTAAGCGAGAGGAGGTTTTCCCTTTGGAGTAATATGGAGTTTATCAACTAAAAACTGAGCAAATAAATCTCGAAACTGTATTTCAGGAGTGCATTTTACACCTGAAAGACTAGTTTTAATTTTCACATTTTCACATTTTCACAGAGGCCTATAAATCTTATTTTTCACCCTCTTAACTTTCTGGGGAAGAAAATAAAAAAAAAGAAAACGAAAAGAAAGAGAAAGAGAAAGAGAAAAAGAAAAAGAAAAAGAAAAAGAAAAAGAAAAAGAAAAAGAAAAAGAAAAAGAAAAAGAAAAAGAAAAAGAAAAAGAAAAAGAAAAAGAGAAAAAAGCAGCGTCGGCCACAGTAAAACAGCCGGATGAACACAGCCCGCCCAGCCCGCACAGCCCTGACGCGGCTGCGATGGGCCGGGAGAGCCCCGCGATGCTGCCCGTGCTCCGAGCTGGCGGGCGCGGCGTGGACGCGGCCTGGCGCGGTGCCCACGGGCGCTCCGGCCACCCGTAGCCTCGCTTGCCACACGGCTCTGCTAAAAGCAGAGCTCTCCCTGGTGCCTCGGCCTTGGCCATCCTATTCCCCCTCCGCCACCCCGGCATAAATCGCCGGCGCCTCCTATCAACTTTCTAAGGAGCAGGATGGGGGAAGGAGAGTCACCTACCCGGCTTAAACCACCCCAGGATCCCGACAGGGACCCCGATCACTGATTTATTCACTGCCATTGTTTTACTGGACAACATTCGCTTCCCGAGAAACCGGGCGTCTCGGCTGCATATTGCTTGGAAATATCTTTGAAATTACCCCATCTGCCCCTCGTTTCGCCAATCGTAACACCTCTTTGATTTGAAGGAGAGAAAGCTTAGATCCTGCGTTTTATTGAAACCAGCGGAGGACCTTGGGAGGAGGGGGCGGGAGGGAGGAGAAAATGGGAGGGGGAGCAGGGCTGGGGGCAGCCGTCGGTCGGCATTAATCACACATCCACTTGGTCAGGAGGAGACAGTGCCGATGCGTGCGGCGCACATGTTTCGGCGGCCGCGGTCCCCGCATCACCTGCGGCCGGGCCCTGCGCGGGGAGCGGCGGAGCTGCCGGCACCTGAGCGGCTCCGCGTCCCTCCCGTCGCCGGAGTCGAGTAACACGCGGGATTACAGTCCAGGATGAGCCTATAGATGCAGGTTTACCCCCGGCTCGCCGGGGCGGTTCCTTGCTCGGGCAGCCAAGGGAAAGTAAGGGATGCAGACTGGTTTCTGGGCGGAAAGGCTCGCTTGTAGAGTTGAAACTTCAACATTTTCCTGAGGACACTTCTTCATAAGACATCTTTTCAAAGACACACAGAGCCCCTGTCATCTACAAACACATCTGTGGGTGTATAAGCGTGTTGGCTTGTACACGTAAGCTCCATAATATGCACATCTCTTCCTCATGTAAGTGAACTTCTGCTACCAGAGATTTCCCTTCTTCAGTTTGCCCTTCTCTTTGATATGACAGGCTCTGCCTTTAAGTATCAGCCGCGACACAATTTTTTGGGGCGAACTCTGCGTGAGATGAATTTATGCGTCTGAAGCAGTCCCTGCCCTCTGCACTGAAAATAACGCAACGTAATAATTGCAGGACTGTGGCTTCAGCACAAATCCGAGCTCAGAGCGCAGCCCACATCCTGGTCCGTATTCCAGTGCCCCGTGAATCGGGCGTTTGTGTTGGCCTATGTGAGTGCTGGTTATTCCGGGCTGGACAAAAGTCTCCATCAGCTCCTGAAGGTGGGACACTGGTGGGAGCAATGAAAACGCTTCCTTGTGGGCTCCCTCGTTACTAGCATGAAGGGTAAATTGTCTAACGTAGCAAGTCGCCTTCGCCGGGAAAGGGACAGAGAGACGGGAAGGATGGGCAGGAGACACGGGAGCAAGGATCGCGCGTGGAACCCCGCGCAGCAGATATCTCGCTGGTCATTGCGGGTGCACACACGCACACACACAGAGACATACACACAGACGCAGACACAGACACACACACACACGCAGACGGTCCTGCAGTGCCTGCTCCCAAGACCTACGCGAGGGATACCCTCGGGGTCGGCCGGCGGAGTTGCCCACCGCCACCCCAGGCCAGTGTTCAGTGGGATCAGCGCATCTCGCTGCCAACCAGGCTTGGCTCTGCCCCGCTTCCCCACCTCAAGGGTGCAGCTAAAGTGGGAGAGGAGAAGCAGGAGGTCCCACCACCCGATCCAGTTAGCATAGAAACTAGCTGGTACATATATATGTAATTCTTCCAGAGGTGTTGGGATGAGGCAGAAATGTTTGGCTATTACGTTTTCCGAGCTTTCTCTTTTTTCAATACTCTGTCCGTGACAGTGTGATCCGTCTTACCCTGCTATAGAGAAAATAATACTAAATTGCTTCTCTTTTCATAGCTTTTTGAACATCTCTCCTTCTTGCAGATTAAACGAGTGGCTGCTGGGGAAAAAAAATCACAACACTGTGAAAGGAATAAAACTCTTAAGTCCATAAAGATGAAATGTAACAAGTATGTTGAATACATAACGCTGCTATATAACAGTTTCAATTAGTTGAGTAAGTCCTCTGTAACGTCTTGTAAAGGTGTAAGGACACGTTTACAGTAAAAGCAACATAATGTTCTCAACTGTACGAGTTAATTATTTCCAGATATTTTTTTTTTCAGAAGTGAGTTTCACAAGTAAAGGCTCTGTCCGGGTATAAAACAACTGATGTATTTCTCCAGCATTAAACATCTTGAGCTCATAACGAGAAGCAGAGGAGAGAACGGACAGTTAAATAATTAGACTCGGGAATCTCGGAGACTTAAAAAAAAAAAAGTGAATGAAACAAAAGAACAGTCTTTTGTCTTTCGGGGAGCTGCGATTATGGCGACCGTGTCTCCTTCCCTCCTATTTATCTCTACTCAACAGCAACAGTACATAAGGCAATAACACCGCCTGGCACAGCCCACTCATGGAAGACAGTTGTGTGTAACCAGCGGCCGGGAGGGAGCAGGGAGCAGAGGCTTCCTCTCCTAAAATTCACGAAATCCCGAAAAATTTTGCGGAAATGCTGCTTTCGCTCTCAGACTTCTGGAATAGTCAGAATAAAGTCTCAGGAGTGTCACAAGGTCCGTGCATGACCCCAGATCTCTGTGCCAGCAGCCTTGCCCCTCTCCACCCCTCGGCGCCCTCCGCTCTGCCGTTCCTCCCGCGGGGAGTCGTGGGGAGGGTGGCAACCTCCACCGTCAAAGGGCTGGGGCAGACCCCAGGAGGAAAGCATCGATACTCTTTTCGGTTCCCTCCTGCCGTCCCTCCTGTCCGTTCACCCTCATGTTTTTTTGTGCTATAAAGGTCGCGAAAACTTCGTTGGCGAGGAATTGAACTTGCCCCGGCTCCCGAGTGGAGCCGAAATCTCACCTCTTCCCCCATGATACTGTGCTACCTAGCTGGACTCGTGTGTTTCAAAACACCCCCCTCAAAACGAACTGCATGAACCCACCTCCCTCCTGCTAGTTTTCCCTTAAAATTTATCTCGTATTTAACCATATTTTAATTTTCTTAGGAGTGGGTGTAAAGTCTCAGCGGGTCAAAGCGGAGATGAAAGGGAATAGCAAAGGCGGATGGGATTTCCCGTGCTTAGGCCTTTCCTATGACTGAGTACAGGACCTAAAACTCCATGCGAAAGGCTTGGCTTTAGGTCCCTGTGCTCCACAGCTTCCAAGACAAGCATAAGATGAGGCTGACCAGGGATCCCTTGGTAAAAATCAAGGCAAAATTCAGTTGTCACTAATTTTTATTGACAATTAAAAGGCCCACAAATTCCTCTCTTTCGTACGTGTTCACCCAGATTTATCTGATTTAAAACCAGGTGCTAGCAGCGAACAAAATTAGCTTTCTGGATTTCTCTTGAAGGTATTTGCATTATTTGTTAGAATATTTTGTTCATGATGAACCAAACTTATTTTGGGTTTTCACACCACACCGAGACCAAAGAGAAAATCTGCAGATTACTTTAATTTTTTTAAAGCAGTCTGTTACAGCATCACTGTTCACAGAAAGGGAACATACGTATAAATAGATGTATATATAAAACTTGCCTAAATGCCTGTATGGCACATGATGCACAAACATATTCCAGGAGAGGTAGAGCGGTGCTTAACAGTGATGAACATTTTCCCAGTCCTGTGGGAAGTCTGGAGGTATCTGATAGAACTCGAATCCCAGGAGCCTTGATTTTTGGATCTGGTTTTTACTTTTTTTTTTTTTTTTTTTTTTTTTTTTTTTTAGTAAGGTAACAGGAGAGACGAGTTTCTGATATCTGTAGGTAAAGTATATTTGCGCTTCTAAGGATAAGAAGACTGGAAACGTCTCTCTGACCTGCGACTGGGATTATATATTGTTCTAAAGTAGAAATGTCAAAGTAAAGTAATTTACCACCTGGATGTCCTTGACTTGGGACGATTAAAGTTCAATCCGAGGTGTGTGCACAGTTTTACCGTGTTATTTAAACACATCAAAGGTCATAAAAGGATTCCAATAGCATGAGTTGCAGACCAGAGAGCTTCCTTTGTGGAGAAATCTGTATTTTATTCTAGGCAAAACTTCAGTACACTCTTGAAAGAAAAAAGAAACAAAGAGGAGAAAGAAAACCCGGGTTGGTAGCGGGGAAAGGGATTTAATTTCTCAAGGGGGTGGCAGACTTGAAAGAGGCGGGAGGGCCGGGCTCTGGGGGACACCCCGGTAAAACACAGAGCTTTCTCCTATCATTCGCTGCGCAGACACCTAGTGGGAAAGCCTCGCTATTGCAGCCCGACCGCTCCGCTCCGCGGGAAGGAGCTTACCCCGGCTCCTCGGACTCACCGCTGCCCTCCTCTCCTCTCCCCTCC
>NW_008237681.1:7884359-7886699 GCF_000691975.1 Corvus brachyrhynchos
GTTCTGCTCCGGCGAGACCGGCCCCTGAACGATTTCAGCCCCACAGGGCGACCCCACAACCTGCCGTGCTGTTCCGCCCGGTGCCTCGCTCCCTTTGGCACGGGCGGTGCTCGAAACACAAGCAAGGATACCCACCCCCCGCAGCCTCTGGGGTTCTGTTTACACTCGCAAATCCCTGATGGTTATCGTCAGCAGGGGACGGGAGCCTGCCCTGGCCCCCGGCGGGGCCACCCGGACAAGCCGGGACACGCGGGGCACTGAGACCTGCGGCTCCGACGGGACGGCCAACACCCGAGCTTACCCGAAACACTTTTTGCTCTTTTCTGGGTCACAGATCTCAGCAGGAGTACGCAGGAAAGACAGGAGGGAGGGGATGGGTAAACCACACGTAGATCTCGGCTCCAGGCTTCCCCAATGCCATGGCAGAAATTCATGTTTTCATTTACGCCGCGGGGAGAGGACGGAGTATCCGGGGAAGGTGGGAGAGGCGAGAGAGAGGCGTTGACCTTGAGTTTAAAACATGTACTGGCACTAGCGACCTATCGTTCCGTGACCAGAGGTCCCTGGCTGTCCCTGTCTAACAGGTGGCTTCTCTTTGGGCACGACAGGCGCTTCCAATCTACACTGAGACCTAGTGCCAGGATTGTTTCTATTTTGTGGAAAGTTGGGTGAATATTTTATTAACTGGGTGTTCTCCTTCTATCCCACCTTCCCTCTTCTTCTAAGGAGTTCAGATCGCTCCAGCATCTCAGCTGGTACCTAATCATGTTGCAGCTGAGATGTGGGAAGCCCCATCATTTGCCCAAATGATGAGGATGCTCGGAGATCTCCAACTTGTGAATGCTTGAACTGTTTTCTTCCAGCCCACACGCTTTCTTTCACCAGATAAGGTTTTTCTCGTAGTTTTGTTCCTTTAGTGACTACAGATGCCACACTTTTATTTCCACACTAGATATCAGAAATCTCTTCTGATCCTAAAAAGCCATCATCTTCCATAACCTTATTTTCTACCCTTTCTCTCCCTCAAGTTGCCAGTCACCTGCAGTTCCCAAGGACTTCCCTGGCTTACAGGAATATTCCTCACCTCGGAAGCAAAACTGTCTCTGGATACCCAGCCAGGCAAAGAGACATCTTGCAATGCACACACAGGTTTGAATTATTAGGCTGTAAATTTCGTACCGTGATAAAAGCTTCAGCTGTGTTGTTCAATATTAAAGTTTTTGGCAATAGTATTGCTTGGGTTTTTTACTTCCTTCAACCCCCGCCTCAGACCTACATTCTCCTCTCACAGATTTCTGAGAAAATCTTTCATGTTTTGTTTTAATATCGCATATATACGTTTCAGGTTTCTTAGCTGGTATACAAATAAGAACGGACATATGGCAAGAACATTTGATGTTTGAAAACGGGCAGAAGATACTTGCTAACCGATTTCCGCTGTGGAGTTATATGGGATTCTCTTTTTATATACAGGCAACTTTTATGTCAGCTAGGATATTCTTGCTCACAGTTTTTAAGGTTTTGATCCTGTGGTTATTGTTAAAAAAAAGTAGTACAATCCACAACACACACAACCCCCCGATAAATGCAATTTAATCTTAATTCTTTGGTCGGCATACTTGCATACATAATTTCGCCTTTCCATCTAAGGGGGATTTTTTTTTTCACTTGCCATGGTCGTGCCATCTACCGAAAATAAGACTTTGATTGAAAGGTAATTATGAAATTACGATTACTTGATTGGCTAGACACTGTCCAAACTTGGTAGGAACCTCGGCATAAACTTCTGACCTCTCTTTTAGCGACTCCCATAGTAGTCACAGACCCGGATCCCCCCTCCTTCTAGAATCCCACTAAAATTAATAGATTAAAAAGGCTCCCTCTCCTTTATTTGCCAAATACTTACATCAAAAAAGTGGTGATGACGTGTCTGTTCAAGCCTTCATGAGTTCACAGTGACATTACTCCTGTGGTAAAACCTCCTGACGGATTTGGGAACTGGAGTGGAGTGTTCCCCCAGCAGCAGGTGGGCTGCCGGGCCGGGGCAGTGGGATGTCCCCCCGTTCCTCTGGACCCTACACCAATGGTCTGATCCGCTCAACCTGTCCAGCTTCTCACGTCTGCACACACAAGTTTCAGATATGGATCCACGTCCACACGGCGTGATGGACTTCTTGGGGGAGAGCCCCTGGGCTGAGAATTTGTTGACCTGGCAACAGCGAGAAACAGCGTTTGGCGGATATAGATACTTCTGTGAGCAAAGGCACACCAGCCTTTATGTTTCCTTTGCAACACGACCTATCATATGTAGCTTTATGTTACACCCAGATGTTTGGGGGG
>NW_008237681.1:7886740-7888586 GCF_000691975.1 Corvus brachyrhynchos
TGGGTGGGCGGTGTGCTGGCGGGCCACACCGGAGATGACAGAGAGTTTGACATAGTCCCCACACGCATCAAGAGAAATTGCGAAGAAATATGGTCTTGTGAAAGTGCATGACAATTGGTAATTGCTGGCAGGCAGCGAGTATCTTCCCCACAATGGGAAGGAAGCGGCTCTGAGCGAGGATGTTGGCTCACTGGCACCAGGGCAGCTACATCTGCAGGAAAATGGCCTCGGGTTGCGTGCGAGGGGACGGGGGAATTTCTTCCTTTAGGTATCTGCCCTAGAAGACCAGGGGGCATGCTTGGCCAGAAACGAACCTTTATTGTTCAGCCGCTCATTATTTTGCATGTCAGAGAGGTTGCTATGAAACCACTCCCTTTTCTCTGTGCCATTATTGGACTAAATATACTTTGGCTCCCGGGACTTTGCGAATTGTCTTCGGAGCGTGGGAACCTTGGCGTGTGCCCTCAGCTCCACTCCAGTCCCTTGGCACCAGCCTGGCTTCTTCTCCCTGGGTATCTCTCCAAGGGCTCCCAGGACTGCAACAGGGTTGCTTCTGCTGGGCTGAAACCATCCCCGCGCTTCCCCCGTCCCTCTGTCCATGGCGAGGGTGGAAGAGTTTTTACCCCCACGTCCACTCCCACGCGTGGATGTGGGGGACAGGGTGGTAATGCCAGACGGTGCCGGTGGTCTGGCTGACGGCCATCCTCAAGGCTCCAAGCCGGTGCACTCAGATGAAGTCCGAACCCCAGATGAGAAGATCTAGGTCCAGGCGTGGGCAGATGTGAACCACTGGAGTCCGCTGTGTGTGGGTTAATCCCCTCCCGCCTTTCCTGGTGAGCCACGAGTCTCAGTTTTTAGCTGATTCCAGAGTAAATAACATCATGGAAGTATAGTCAGCTGTCGCGTTTGTAAGAATGGAGTTTAGCCTTCAACAGAGTCACATATGTAACTGCTTATCTAAAGAAGACGTAAAATACAATAAGCTTTGGGGAAATTCATGATTCAGCAAAAAGGGAGTAATATGCTTACCCAGAGATGCAAGTTATCGACTAGTCTGCATTTGGCTGGTGTTATGTTTAAAGGAAAACACTGTATAATTCCTATTTAGAAAATGTGTTCACGGTATGGATAGAAAGACATTAGTTCCATCTAACATGAAGAGTAGCAAATGTCTCTGGTCATTAAAGACAGCACGTATTATATATACCTGAGAAATGTATTCTAGGCACTAGAATGCATTTTCTAGACCCCGGGTTTACTGGGATTTTACCAAATAAAGTTTTAACAAAAATGCGTGTGCTTGGTGAAATGTAAAGCTAATCAGAGAAGGCGGGATCACATCACGGTATCGAGTAGCGTTCTGCTGGGGGGTGGTTGGTTGATACGGGGAGCACCCACGACATGGACGAAGGTCATTTAAGCAGCGCTGAGGACTCAGCCGAATCCAGCTGCCTCTTTCTGCTCGACAGTGATCACAGATCCGTGCAGATGGTGCGTTGCTTTTTGTGAAACGTGTCCCCAGGGCTGTCCCTGCGGGGTCCCACCCACGCAAGAAGGAGGCTGTAGCCAAGCCAGAGGTGGGTTGCGCTTAGGGGTGGGAGAGGACACCCCTCTCCCCTCCTTGCTCCAGCAGGAGTCCGAGCGGAGGGATGAGCATAGGGTGTGACAAGGCAAGAGGCACGTGTGCGGTCACACGGACACACCAGCCGGGGCGAGGGGACACAGCACTCGTTTCAGGTGTGCTCGCCAGCTGCCTGTGGGTGCGCGTTCCCCATGGCGCTGGCGGCCACCCACCTCCCTCCTCACCCACTCCCGGCAGAAGCCCCCCCATGCGCCCGCAGCGCAG
>NW_008237681.1:7888736-7889243 GCF_000691975.1 Corvus brachyrhynchos
CAGAGGGAAATGGGACGGCAGCCGCGGGACTTCTCCAGCGCCCGCTCCCGCCCCTCTCCACCACATTTGACAGAGTTGCAGGGATTTGCCAGATCCAATGTGTTTTGGCTTTGGTTGTTGGTGTTGGGGGTTTCTTTCCCCCTCTCCGCGGGCGAGATTTCCACTCGTGGCTCAGGTACCTTCCAGCTAGAGGCATTCTTCCCTCCCGTCAGTGCAGTGAGTTCCCATACCTCTTAAGACGTCTCTTAAGAGCCGCGATTACAGCCCCGGGTAAGTACACTCTCAACGGAGCAAAAGGCCGAAAAAGTGAGGAAAAAGAGCTGTTAGACAGAGCCGGACATTAGAGATAAACTGCCTCCATCAAGTCAATGTTTTAATCTCTCAAACCACTTCTGAAAAGGGAACCAAAAACTGTCTTGAAGAATGTACTCAAACAGCTGTCTTCCAGTAAAGGCAAACATGTCCAATGTTTCCTGTATCATTTTTTTTCTCTCTCTCCCCCCCCCC
>NW_008237681.1:7889254-7892749 GCF_000691975.1 Corvus brachyrhynchos
TTTTTGTGTAAATAGATACCGCGCACAGTCGTCTTTAACACTGTGATCCTCATTGTTTCCCTCCCTAGGTGAAGATACGACTTTGGGCTCAGCGTGGAAAGAAAAAGTAAATAAAATAAAGACTGTGCAACTTCTTGCAGAGAAGCGTCCACTCCTGCCCCTGAGCCCCCCTGGTCGAACGTAATGTGTAAATGTCACGCTATTACAAGAAAGTTGTGGTGCACAGGGCTTTTTGGAAATGCTTTCTCTCTCATTGTAAAGGGAAGAGAGACTTCGGTTTCTCTCCGACAGCTTTTCAAAGGAAAATAAAACAGCACAGAGTAGGCCTGAAGCTCAGGAAGAACTTTTTTTTCCTTCCTCTAATGAAAAAGGTGGAGGGATAAGTTTAATTGTAATCAGGCTGCAACAATACACCATGTGATCATGTGGTAGCAATTATTACAACCTCACAGCAGAAATAGAGAGGATATGTTATTGTAGCTTACTGTACCTTTCTTTTCTTTTTTCTTTTTTCTCTCTTTTCTTTTCTTTTATTTTCTTTTCTTTTCTTTTCTTTTCTTTTCTTTTCTTTTCTTTTCCTTTCCTTTTTCTTTTTCTTTTCTCTTTCGTGACCTACTGGTAGATAAGGGGAGAAATTAATTTATCCTCAAAATGGTAAATCTCGAAAATCGAAGGATAAGCCGTAGAAAACCAAGGAAGAGTAATCTGAGTATAATTTTTTCATCTGTTGCTGTTACACGTTCAGAACATTTCAACTAGAAGATGAAGTCGACCAGATAAACTACTACATGGCCAGCCTGGCCTCCTCACTTATCAGAATTTGCTAAGAGAAAAATAAGACTTTCTCGGCACCCTTGGTGCGAGAGACCAGACCTGATGGCAAATAAATCCGTCTCAGTTTGCATGGCAAAATTAATTGAAATTGTAAGGGGGGGCTTTATCACTGTGTTCAAGCAGCCTGCGGCTGACAGAGAGCCGGCAAAGGCTTCTCCTCATCACTGCATTTACACGGTTGTTAAAGTAAAATATTTTCTGTGGACTACTAACATCTAATGCCAGGCTTCAGCTGCTTTCACCCGCCAAATATAAACAGAAAACTATCGCACACCCCTCCTCCCCCTGAAAATACTACGGAAAAAAATGTAAAGCAAAGAAAACAAATCAGAAAAGAGACCTTGTCCACGAGACAGATTTCAGGATCATTCCCATTTTAATTTCTAAGCACATGAAATACCTCCAGCATGTTTTCTGAAGCTGAAATACGAAAAAAAAACCCACAAAAACACAACAAAACACCAAACCGCAAAAAAACACTGAGTGAAACGATCTTCTGAGACCCGGCTCCATTAACCGTGTCCCACACTTCGTGTGAAATCAGTGACATTGTTTTCGAGCACACCTTTTTCATAGGCGGTGCCGTTTGAATGTTTGGGTCGACTGAAATAGGTAGGTCCTTATCTAGTGTGCGCCTGGGATTTTTAGGACGCCTTCGCAAATTTTCTCGAACTCTTCTCCTTTTGCATTTGCTGTTACAAATTCTTCTTTTTTTGTAATTATCACAGCACCCCCCTTAGCACGCAGTGGGAGGGAGAGAGTTAAGATGTCCTGCGAAACCCGCTCGTAAAGCTGCTTACTTCCATTAGAAACACATGAATATCCTGAAACACAAAGTGTATTTAAAACGGACTCAGGAATGTTTATCTCAATCCTTGATGTTTTAGAAATTGTGGAAGAAACAAGCGGTGACAGTACTGCTCCAAATTACTCTTCTGGCAGGTAAATTTAATTTGCTCGTGAAAATCAAATTCGATTAAGGCTCTTGCTCCCGCTATCACTTTACTCCCGCTTCTTCTAAGAATCCTGAGTTCTGCAAGACGGAGGTTGTTATTAGTGGCTAAGATCACCCTCTAGCTCTTCCATTATCAGCTAAGATATTTTAGCCGGTTTAGAGGGATTTAACTCCGTGACAAACATATATTTTAAACTATCAGACACGATTTTTCCCCTTCATGCTTATTAGTTAGCTCTAAGCAGTGGATGGAGAAGTAAGAGTGGATTTCTTTGGGCAACAGTTTGGGGTTGGGTTTTTTTGGTTTGGTTTTTTTTTTTTTTTTCTGTATTCATAGGTTGTGATTAACCTACAAGAAATCAGCGTTCCCCTCAGCCGGCCATTCCCGCGGCAGGGCTGCGGAGGGTGCGCATGTGTGTTATCACACAAAGACGGGTCTGGGGGGAAAAAAAAGGCTTTTTAGATACTAAGCAGACAAACTCTGTATTTTCAAAACTTGTCTTTCAACTGAAAGGACTTCTGGTTTCTCTAAGATAAGTCTTAGGTGAAATCTTCTCTTTGGAAGTGAATGAGCGGCCATATTCCTATCACATAGAGAGGTTTTAAAATAATTTATATTTTCACGTTTAAGGCCAAATTGCTGCAGTCCTCACTGGCCAGACTATCTTTAGCTTCGCGGCGTCAGGAACACACACAGTGACCTGCTTTAAAGCACTTGTAAGGGCCAAATTCCACTCTTGCTTACACCTGCGAAGTGGGTGAAATGCTTCTGACCACTCTCGATGCAACGAGGGGAAAAAATGCCTCTTAAGCATTTTGTAATACCTGAGATGAGCATGGCCGTGTACCGCGATGGGTGACTACCATCAGTTAGAATTTGCCTGCCTACGAAAATATTCAGGACCTTCTAAAATCCTCCTGCTGATCATGGTTGTTCATCATCCCGCTCCCCAAGGAATTAATACTCGTTTTAGAGGAAACGATTCAACAGATGCATTTCTCTCCAAGTTGTTTCACACTCTATATAAATGCAAAGCAGTTCGGAGGTTTGCATCGGTTCTCTTGGAAATGCTATGGTTCTACCATACGCTTGTATGTGCTGTATTCTGACATTATTTCACAGGAAAAAGACAAAAAATAAATTTTGGAAGAAGCCTTGATTGGTCTGTCGGTTGCATGTACGGAAGCATTTAATCATCAAGTAAGTTTTCCAAAGACGTTCAAAGCAGTCAGTGGCTTCAAGTAAACTCCTTAGTTTTGGTTAATTTATCCAGCTCATCTCAAGACTTACACTGTGAAAAGTAAAAGCTCTTCCACAAGTGGTAGGGAATGGTATATGTTCAAGGCAAGGGGGGTAGGCTCGGGAATATTTTTATCCCTGGTGTTCATTACAAGGTCCATGATTTTCGAAGAACATCTGTTCTTCCCGGTGCCTTCAGTCCTCACGGTTCCTTTCTAATACTTAATGGCAGATACCCATTAAGGCAGGAAGAAATTATAGCTGAAAATTGGGTATTGAGGGCATCAAAAATAATTGACGAGGCTTTTCTCCTCTCCCGGTGTCAATAATTTACTAAAAGTCATCTAAATTAGGAAGGCAAAACAAAGCGTGGAGTCCCGTGTCCGACAACATTATTTTTCTGATGGTGCATACGCACCCTGCAGATGTCATTTTTGCCTATATTGAGGAAACAGTCTCGTTCCCG
>NW_008237681.1:7892774-7894833 GCF_000691975.1 Corvus brachyrhynchos
GGAAAGAGGACTGTTGTGTTACTGCTCCTATGATCAGTGTAAAGCATGGCCTTCTTCCATAATTATTAAATAGACTTCTAGAGTGAGTAAGAGATGCGGAGAAGGGAGAGAAGTAAGCTCTCTAATCTAATCTCCCTTCTTCTTTTAGCACACAAAGCTGGAACAGCCCCAGGAGGGTAAACAAAACAAAAAAACGACCACCAAAACTCAGCAGACCGGATGGTTCCCCTTGCCCCCCGCCCTGACACCCCACATACACACACTACTCCGGGGCTGAAAAGCGCCGGGGCTGAAAGCTACGGTTTCGCATGACTTCTCCCTCCTTACGGAAAGGAGCTTGAAAAGCGAGGCAGATAAGCGAGAAACTCTCTGCGGCTGAGGGAGAGGATGACAGTTCTCACATTGGCTAGACTGCAACTTTCAACTTGACCTTGGCCTCTAGCCGTGTCTAACCCGTATGTAAAACAGCGCTGCCCCACAGAGCTGCCTCCCCTTCCCTCTTCTCCCTCGACCTGCAACGCGATTTTCAGAGGCACTCTAGAGAAAACAGAGGGAAACAAACCGACCCAATTCAAGACAGACAAGCAATGTTTGGCCGGGGGAATCCACAGGTTTCAAAACTGGAGCCTGAAAGAAAAGGGAAAATATGCATGGAATAAATATTTGCTTTTGGCCATGAGGAAAAATGCGGAAAAGAGTGTGCGAAGTTAAAATGGGAACACTTTACTGGCTACAATGAAGAAAAAAAGCGGCTAAATGCTGCCAAATTAGCAAGGGGGTGA
The DNA here is from genome assembly GCF_000691975.1 of Corvus brachyrhynchos. Lineage (NCBI taxonomy): Eukaryota > Metazoa > Chordata > Aves > Passeriformes > Corvidae > Corvus > Corvus brachyrhynchos. The sequence goes on from NW_008237681.1 coordinate 7,893,557, forward strand.
CAGAGACTTCAGGTATCCCAACTCATAGCACGGAAAAAGCACCTTGAAAAAATATCCTTGGGCGCCAAAGAGCTATTTCTCATGGCTGGCAGCTCTGCGCTAGGCAAGGAAAAGTCTGCTCGGTAACAATGTACGTCCCGGGATTGCTCTGCGCTTGTAGACATGAGGGCAAAACAATGCTACAACGTCAATGGAAAGCACAATAGGATAATAAATACGCCGAGCTGTCAGACTCAAAACAAAGCAGCACGCAATTGGGAGAAAAAAATTAGTTTTCAGGATGGGAGTATTTGTGGCTGTTTTGTGCACACGCGTGAGGGCTGAGAGCTGTTAACGATGAGATGAACACTCCTTTAGGTCAAGTTTATTGATAGCTCAGTGATGGAGGGTTCTGGGTTCAAGGTTGTGCGCGAAAAGCTTGGGGGAGAACAGCATCCGCGCCGGTTAAGGATTAAAAATTGAAATTATTTCACCCTATGAAAAATTATTCCCGAAAAGAGAACGGAGTTGTTTGGGGCTTTTTTTCTAGCATTCACTTGCGAAGTGGTACGGCCTTCCAAAAAAAATTGTTTTTCAGCCGATAATCCATTTTGTTTTCCCAGCACACGCATACACACAAAAAACGCCGTGGGTCCGTGCACACACCATGCAAGCCGACGTGATATTTTACAGCCGAGAAAGATTCAAGTCGAATCGTAGGCCCAGGGTTTTATTATTACGGCAACAAATAACACAGCGGTATCGCGATGAATATCCAGTTAACTCTCCCGCTTCCCAAGCCCTTCCTAAAAGATAATAATAAATAAAATAGGGATTTCCAGGTCTGTTCCTCTTATCTGACTTCTGAGACTTTGTGGCGAGAGGAGAGATGGGTCTTGGGCTTTCGACGGGAGGGAAGGAAGGAGGAAAACACCCAAAAAAGACCCCGGGAGGCTCCGTTTCGATAGCCTTATGTGTCCCAGCGTTGCGCCCGGGGAACGATTCTCCTCCCGCAGCTTGCGGTGGGCTCTCCGCGTCACCCGGCCGGGGCCCCGCCAGCGCTCCCCAGGGAGAGGCGGTGGCTCAGACCGGCGGAGGAAGGGGGTAGAAGGGGTGCGGCTCATCTTCCCCCCGAGACGAGGGGAGGCCTCCGGGGTTTCCGCGGCGCTCGGGGCGGGGAGGGCTCAAGGAAAGCGGCGCAAGGAGAAATCAGGCGAGGTGCCAGGGGGAGCCCCGCACCTCGGGGGGTGCGCCGAGGCAACAACGGGGCCAAAAAGCGCACGCCTCGGTGGCGAGGG
>NW_008237681.1:7895816-7898402 GCF_000691975.1 Corvus brachyrhynchos
GCCCCCGGGGGAGCCGCGCCACGACCCCCTTCTCCCCATGGACAGCTACCAGCCTTGGGCCATCACGAACGGGTGGAATGGGCAAGTGTACTGCCCCAAGGAGCAGAGCCAGCCCCCTCCCCTCTGGAAATCCACCCTCCCGGGTAATACACCTGCATGGCTCTCCCTGTCCCTTCTTTTCATCCTGCCCCGCTCGACTCTCCCGGGTATCCGGGATAATCCCCCGGGGCCGACCCTTCGCCATCCCGCCCGCTCTCCCCGGTCCCATCCCGCCCCGGTCCACACATGCCCCAGCGCCGCTGGAACGGCACCGGTGCCGCCCCCTGCCCCCCGCCGGCGCACGGCACATCCCGCCTCGCCTGGCCGGCCCCGGCGCCGGCCCCGGGAGAGGAAACAGCTGAAACGGGCCGCGGGAAGGTCTGTGGTATTATTTTCCATAGACCATGAAGCACGCAAGCTGGGTAAATCCCTGCAACCCCTCTCGATCCTTCCCAGAGTCCCTGGCCGGGCTACATGGGGATTATTATTATTTGTCTGTCTGACAGAAGTGAGCCTTTCCCTGCCTAAAAGCTGTCTGAGGCGGCCAGGAAAGAGGAATCCCCAGTGCTGAGCCGGGCTTTAGTAGCTAAACCAGAGTGGGGCAGGAGGAGTGGGCTCGCACCCTAACCCTTGTACCACTTGAAGATGTCCTAACTGGTTCGAGCGAATTTCTAACACTTCCCTGCATGGTTTTTCTGTTCCAGACGTCGTTTCTCATCCCTCGGATGCGAACTCGTACAGACGTGGAAGAAAGAAAAGAGTTCCTTACACAAAGGTCCAGTTAAAAGAACTCGAAAGGGAATATGCTACAAATAAATTCATAACCAAAGACAAGCGGAGGAGGATATCGGCGACTACAAATCTATCAGAGAGACAGGTCACAATCTGGTTCCAAAACAGAAGGGTCAAAGAGAAAAAAGTGATCAACAAATTGAAGACTACCAGTTAATGGATTAAAAATGGAGAAGCAGCAATTCAAGAGTTTCAGAACTTTTTGTGTGTGTGTGTTCAGATTAAAGTAATTATTAATAATAATTAAAAAGCGAAAAGACAATGAACCTCTTCTTTCAGAACAAGAGATCTGTATCTTTGGAATTATAGCCTTTCTTTCTTTTTCTTCTTCCTTTTTTTTTTTTTTTTTTTTTTTTAATATTGCTGTAGCAAAATGGTGAAAACTGACAGTTCTGAAATCCCAAACAGCCAGCCAGTATCACTGACAGACTGTAAAGCCCACACGGCCAGCTCGGAGAGATACACTTTCAATTAAGACACGGTTTTCTGAGAAACTTGTAAATACTTCCACGACCTTACTATTTGAAAGAAGACTTCGTGGCCACGATGCAAGAGCTGGTTAACGTGAGGAGGTCGATGTGGACACATGATCTGGTTTTCTTCCATTGCAATCCAAACTGTATGTTGAATGACTGCTCAGGTAAACCATAGTGAAAAAATTACAATTACTGTATGTTTTTAAGCAATGCATTTGTTGTGAAAAAGTAATAATAAACCTCGAAGGTACTGAATAAGGATTTCAGAGACATCAGTAATGAAGGAAAGCTCTGTGGAGGATCTATCTTGATAGTAAATTTAAACATTGCAAATTAGTGAGGATAGAAAGGAAAATATTTGCTTGGAGATGTCTTTCGGTTTTATTTTTTATTTTCCACAGATGAATTCTTGTCATCTAAACTGGGGTTTTTTGTTTGTTTACGGATTTTAATTTTATTTTTTCTCCTACAGACCATAAAATAGATACATTTTAAAGGACTCTGCCTATTTTAAACCTGAAACAATCTTCAAGAATTAATATTCTAGGTCCTCAGAAATTTTTAATATTTGAACATTGGCATTTCTTTACAGTAGAAAAAAAAAATGTCCTGGGAAAAAATACCCAAGAACTTTGAACTGAAATACATTTTTTTCCCAGAAGTATTTTGATTTATGTAATCTATATTTGATCTATAAGTAATTAGTCGTTTCTCCTTGTTTATTGTCTGTTATGAGGCCGCAGTAGAATGTTTAGGGATTCTTTTTACAGCACCTTTTAATCCAATCAGTTATTTCAACCAGCACATTATTTTGTTTTTATTCACTATAAGAAGCTATCTTGTAAATAAAAAAAAATCAGCGCACTGTGAAAATGTACTTATGCACCCTTTTTTTTATATATTTCTACTGAAAAAATGAAAACCCAAGACGTGTAGAAGTATAGTAGTATTAATACTGTTAATAAAATAGTCACTGTAATAAAATCTGAAAGAAATACTCTTTACTTTTTCCATTTCTACGTGCATTTCATGGAAAAATATAATGTATCAGTCTTATAATTGTAATACTGTTGTCTTTCAGTATGTAGCTTGTGTATATATGGTGGATTTTGTTTTATTTTTCTTGGCGGTGTTTATCTGCGGGCAGGCACGCCTGATAACCAGCGTTCCTAAACTATAAATGTTTCGGTAATGTTAAACAGTGGTTTTGCAGCCGCACTGGGGGCCGGGGGGTGGAAGAGCAGGATGATACGAGCGCAGCGCTACAGCCCTCGCCGGG
>NW_008237681.1:7898536-7899398 GCF_000691975.1 Corvus brachyrhynchos
GCCAGCCCCGGGTCGCGTCCGCACCTGGCCGCGCCCGCGCAGCATCCTGCCCGCGCCCCGCGCCGAGCCCGCCGCACCGCCCGAAATGGGCACATTTGGGTAAAATGCGTCTGGGCTTGCAAGGCAGAGTGCGGAGCAGGTTATGCTTCTCGTGCTCTCTCTCTCTCTCTCTCTCTCTGGCTGAAGTTTCTGAAACTGCAGCTTCATTTCTAGGTTTCATCAAAAGTGGGGTTTGTAAAGATTTCTGACCAGTAGGATTAGAGTGATGTTTTTAATAGCAATCATTCCAAGCTGTACCCTAACTCCTGTCTTTACTGGGGTACGTGGTCTGTAGCTCTAATTAGAATTATCGGGGAAACTTTACGGTACATTTAGAGGGTATCATATACCGCGCTCGCTGTGCGCTTCTAGCCTTACATTTCTGAAATTCAAAAGGACCCACCTCTGCAGGGATCAGCGCAGAGCGATTTCCGTCCCTCAGATCTGACTGTAACACATTCGTGCAATAACTGACATGAAAACTACCTGCAGGAGCAGGATTTATTTTCCAGGAGGCTTTCGTGTCGGGGGCTTTGCCCTACGTTCGGGATTTTAGCCTTCCCGCCGTGTGCGGCCGCTCAGGGGCTGTGAACCGCTGTGGTTTCTCGGGCTCCGAAGCGCTGTGGTTTCTCAGGCCGCGGGAAACCCGCGGCCGCGGAGCGTGGGAATTTCGGATGCATCCCTTCGGAGGCCGGTCAGGGAATTTCTGAGCGAGAAATCCCGTCCTGCTGCGAAAATAGCCTGGGAGTGTCACATTATTGGCAGGCGGTTTCCAGACCACGCAGTTTGGTTGTGCTTTGGGGTGACAGGCTGTCGGCCCCCT
>NW_008237681.1:7899450-7900405 GCF_000691975.1 Corvus brachyrhynchos
GGTAGTCTCCACGACCTCTGCGGTAGCCCCACGGCCTGTCAATTTCAGCGGAGCTGGAGCGGGCGGAAAACTCCCGTGCTGGAGCTGTTCTAGCTGCGGGAAGCCCTGTACCCTGCTCGGAGGCCTGGTGCTGTGAGCTGGCGCCGGGGACCTGTCTCCCACCGGCCGTACCTGCTGTCCATGGGCTGTCTGCCTCGGCTACAGGCACGGGACAGCCGCCTTTCCACCGTCTCCCTGCGACGCTTTCTCCCGAAGGAGAGAAATTACCTGAAGAAGGCTACTAGTGAATTACACTTGTTCTTGCTCCGAGTGAATAATTTTGTTTATTCCGTTGTATTTCGCAACCTGTATAATTTCTCAGCCTGTGTAATTATTGCATGAGACGCGGCAAATTATATGTACTGCAGGTCGGAGTTGGGGGTGATACAGAGGACTGAATCCTGCCTACCTTAGTCAGAGTACCTTCTATTTTCAGACCATGCCCTCGAGCGATATAATTCAGGGACGTCTTGAAAGAAACCCACAATGAGAACATGGCCGACATTAGTATAACTGTAACTTTTTTTTTTTTAAGGTAACTTTTAATCGGAGCTAGCATTTGAAGATTATGTTTTCATACTGAACGTTCCTACACTTCAAATCTGCTAAGCATTTCAAGACTGACTGTGGATTAGCGAATTTAAATTCCCACTACTGTTCAAATAGCTCAGCCGCATATATATTTCACAGGGTAAAAAGGGGAGCATTTGACTCGCGATCGCTGGCAGGAGTAAGGTAACATTTTGGATCCGACCCCTGTTACCATGTAAGTCAGCGTCGAGGCTCCGAGGCTCTCGTAGGCTTTAGCAGGACGAGCAGGTCATGTTTCCGGGCCTGCAGTGGAGAGTCCCCGTCAGGGACGCGGGATCCCAGGCCAGCGGCGGATCCCCCCCACCCCACCGGGATGTCTCTCCCA
>NW_008237681.1:7900477-7905595 GCF_000691975.1 Corvus brachyrhynchos
CCTCGTCGGGCACTGCTCGAGGCGCCTCTCGAGAAACATCCCGCGGCGAGAGTGGCTGGGTCAGGTGAGTAAAGACAGGGAGCTCCGTGCCTTGCTCTCCAGAGCAGAGTGAAGAGGGAAGTGAGGGGAGCGGAGGTGCCTGGCTGAGCACTCCGCGGCCGTGCGGCGACTCAGGGCACCAAGACGGTGGTGTCTGCGGTTTTCCGAGTCACGGAAGATTCCCTCTCCGCGGGCCTTGCGTGCACTCCCGCCCTCGCTTCGGTCGTCCCGCGTGTCTGCCCACCCACGGCTGCAGCCATGCAGGCCTCCGCGCCTCCATCCCTCCATCCCTTTGCCGGGTAGATGTGGCCTCGGAGCGTGGGGGAGAGCGGGCATGTAGGTGTGTGTGTGTTCATGTTATTTATTGCCTTCATTTGCCGTCCAAAAGCTGTTGGCACATACATTTTCAAGTACAAATTGCTGTTGTACTACATATTCCCCTCTCACCAATCTGCCGCCAGAGTCCTAAAATACATCCCTAATACGTTTTACAAGTGAATATATCACCAAAGAAAATAATTAAGCAACGTGATACATTAATTCACGACGTCCGTCCTTGCACACGCTTCAGAGAGAATTATTATTTGTATTCCCCGCGTTACAGAGAATGTTTTAAAATGGTGGAGGGCAACTTACTGTGCCTGGATTGCTGTGTAGAGTTACATGTGCAAGGAGTTTAATTTGCAAACGTTAAGAAAATGCGCCGGAAGAAGGATTTGGAAGGAAAACAAACACAAAATTAGAAAACAAAACTCATGTAAACATAGTACAGTCTTTATTTTCTCAGCTTCCCTTGAATCAAAGGTTAGGTATAATATTTTAACAGATGTGAAGAGAGCTGCGAAAGACAGAGGGAGCAAGTTATTGCTGTATATTTATTGTATTTATTGGAACACTAATATCAGAGTAGCAGTTCATTCCTTGCGTGAAACGCACAATATAATTAAAGACAAAAAAAAAAAAATCAGTTTCACTTCAATCTCCACGTAGTTCACTTTCAGTCTTGGATTCAGAGACTTTAATTATAATTCCTAATGTCTGGAAATGTTAGTTTATAATAGCCTAATTCTTGGCGTCGTGGGTCCCTCCGTTTTCCCATGGGCAGAAAGTGTCCTTATGTCTTTGATGCAGACAGACAGGTATAACAAATGTTACACTTTTTCCCACCCAGTGAATAATCTGGTATTTAATCTATCCCCGCCTAGAGCACTTGGCAGTAGCAAAGGTGGTTTGCTATGGGAAATAAACCTTGACAGGAGCATATTTCCGAAAAAGAACAAGTATAACTCTAAAGCTATATCTTTTTTTTTTTTTTTTTTCCACTGCCTTTTGCTCAGAAAGATTCCCGTCTAAAAAATCCGGAATGGCCTCTAAAGCAAAAAGGAAAAGAATGTGGTCCGCAATATTGAAATATTCAGAAAATCGCCCATTGCTTCTAGAACAACTTTATATATGTACCTATATATATAATTCTGAGAGAACGGGTAAGAATCTCGGCCTTTAGCCTATAAATTAAAGCTATTTAAAAAATATCTACGGCCTAAATAAAACCCCATTCCTGGTGCATTTCAGCATTCTCCGTGGGCAGCATTAGCAATAAAATCAAGACAGCGTTTAATACAAAAAAAAATATTGGCAGGCGCTAAAAGGCCGTTTGTCGCCATTCATAACATTTAGATGCGTTTCAATGCACTTTCATGAGGATTTGAAGAGATGTCCTTGCACGCTCTCGGCCGGTAAAGGAGTCCAAAAAGAAGAAGGGGAGGGAACCAGGGGGTGGTTTTCCGCCCGGGACGGGGGCAATGTGGGGCGGTGGGTGCCGGGACGGGCCCATGCGCCCCGGCCGCTTCTGCGGGGGTCCGGCCGCGGGTGTTCTGGCCACGCCGTGAGCCTTTCCCTGCCCCCTGGGCCCCCTCCCCCTTGAATGCAGTTGATTCATGAACTAGGGTACGAAATGCTAGCGTTCATTAAGTCTTATCCTCCTCCCTCCTCCCTTCGGCCTCCTTCCCGCCCCCGCACCCCCAAAAAGAATTTTTTTTTCTCTCCAGTGAATAGCTTCAACATGGCGTACTGCAAGGCAGAAGCTTTGCCCATTCCTAGATCTGAACTGTGATTAAACATCCCCAAAGAGAGCATCTCTCTTCCTCCCTCCGCTTCCCCTCCCTTCCCTCCCCTTAGCGTAAAGCGCCCTCTTCTACGTAGGAAAGGTCAAGTCCTACAACGCACAACCCACGGTCATTACTGTACTGTGACCCGGGGTGTACTGGGGAGGAACGGCCGGGTGTCTCGTGATCAAAAACACAGGGACTTCTTTCTTTTTTTTTTTTTTTTTCATTTCTCCTACTCGTGCGACGGGAATCCGTGGAATTAGACAGCATTTTAGCCTCCTGCAATCACCTTGTGTGCAAATCGCCATCGGAAATCCTAAGGGACCAGGAGAGAAACAGAGAGAGGGGGAGAGACAGAGAGGGCGGGGGAGAAGAGAGAGAGAGAGGACAAAACAAATAGCTATAACAGTAATAATAATAATAACAGCAATAATCGTCATTAGCCTGTGATATCGCCGCATTTTGCCTGAAGCTGGCAGGAAGGACAATGTGCCCCAGTGGTTAGATTTCTCTCCATCTAAAGGAAAACCAACTAGAACAAAAAAATATATATAAACCCCCAAATCAACAGCAACCCAAGACACTGAAAAATCGAGAAGAAATATTTGGTGGACCGTGTATATTTAATCTGTAAGAGAGGAAACCAAAAAATATGCGATCCATCCTCACTGATCTGGAGATCTACAGCCCAGCGCGGGACCCTAACTGTCAGTCTCCGTGGGGATATATTCTTGCACAGGCGAGAGACTTCTGGATGCTGGGGTAAGATTTTCGTGCTCTTCCTGGAAGCGGCTCAATGTTTCTCCTCTCCCCCTGCTTGGTGGTGAACTAAGCAAACAAGCCAACAGCAAACACCCACCCGGTACCCTCGCAAAAAGCCCCCTGCATGACTGGAGCAAAGTCATTCGGGAAGCCTTTGTGGAGAGTTTCCCAGGCCCCTGCTCTCCCCTCCAGCCCACCCACCCACCCCACTCCCTTTCTCCCACGGTGTGTGAGGCCGAAGTGCCGCTTCTCCTGCGGGGACCTGGGGGAAGGCGGCTGCCTGAGCTGATGCTGGTAGAGCCGAAGAGCCGGTTGAGAAAAGTAAGACTGTTTCTCCCAGCTTGGGTGCCGGCTCCACCATTCCCAGGGATGCTGCTTTCCGCTCTAGCATAGGTGGGAAGCAAAGAGGGCTCTTGGCAGGAAGGTGCGCCAGGAGAGGCTGGGGTCAGAGCAAACTTGCAGATAGAGCTTAGAGCTGCTGGTTGTTTGGCTTTGTGCAGCGCCGTGCTGTATTGCAGAGCTGGGTCAGGCTGCATGGAAAAGTGTCTCCTGGTTTTCATCCCCGGTTGTTTTATTCCCGTGTACTTGCCTCTGAAATCATTTTAATCATTCAAGTGCCAGGGAGGAGGGTGGACGGCTGTGTGGGGAAGAAATACGGGGAAGGATGTTTAACCTGTCTGCTTTTCGCCATTGTTTGTGCGTATCTAGAGAGAAAAATGCCAGCCGGGCATTGTAACCTGTCAGTTTTAATTAATCTGAATTTCGTCGTAATCGCCTTGATTCGAACGCACTAAGCAAATTGCTTTCATTTATTCCTGATCGTATAAAACGACCTATGTAGTTGGCTTGGGTGAGGAGTAATGGAAGATCGGGTTATTTCAAGCCTGGCTTTAGCTTTCGAGATGGCTTCGGGTAGGCAAAAAAAAAAAAAGAAAAAATAAGAGGTTTTTTTTAATACAAAGCAATCTTGGATGCGTTTCGTCTCCAGCTAGTGGCTGGTTTACATTTAAATATGTGAGGACTTCTAAATACCGTGCTGTATGAACTCTTGATGGGCAAATAAAACCGAAAGAGAAAGAACGAGTAACCCCCCCACATTGCCTGGTCCCATTAGGGATGTTTTACCCAAATTCCCCCGGGTTCTGCGGTGTGGATCTGTCATGCTTATGCATCTCGATTTCTGGAAGATGTGATATTAGTATCAGCATTTGTTGAAAAGTCGGGAAAGGGAAACAAACGGGACAATGAGCGGGCTTCCTCCCCGGCATAGGCAAGAGCAGCCATATTAGGCTTAGAGGAAGAGCTCTTTTAATGGGTATCTTTGCTTTACATATGAGAGAAGAGACAAGAAACGATCCTTACCAGCTGGCTGAGCTGTACATGGGCATATGATTGCATCCTAAAGTGCAGCACGTACTTTAAACGCGTGTTGTACAAATGGCTTCCTGTAAATGTTACACAAGTACAGGTACCTTAATTATAATACAATTCTGAGAGTCCATCAAAATATGAAGTTGGAGCTTTGAAGTCGTTGATTTGACAGTCTCGGTATAGCGATACTTCCTGTACCCGCCCCCTAAAAAAACCATTGATGAAGAAATGTCTTTAGTTCACGATATGTGAATAAGGCTCTCCTATAAAGTTAGCAGTGGTACAGTAAAATCTGATGTGTTTCTTGGCGAGTTGGGCAAAATAATTAAATAAAAAATTGGAATACCTTTATAAATCATTGTTAAAATTTAATGTGCATTAGAGAGAATCTTATATCCTATAAAATTCAATTTAGCTTAGAATCCCAGTCAATTACCTTGACGTGAATTTCTGTGGCATAGTGTGGCTCTCAGCATCTCAGAAACAGTCTGACTATGACAGGCTGGTCTCGGCGTTGAGGCATTTCACTTTCTGTAGTGTTCTGGGCTTAATCTAGAGGGCACATTATATATCTCACAACTCTCGTGTGTTGTTTATATCCCGAATTGGTAGGCAGAAAATGCTCGTTTGCCAGAGGCAACATGATAGGATTGTTTTTCTTCTTCTTCTCACTGAATATATTTCCTTGATTAACAAATCTAAGGTCAAGTTCAAGGCATCGATTCTAGCAATACTTTCAAATGTAAGTCGACATGGGAACGTTTTGGCGGACTTTTTTTCCCTTTTTCTTTATTTTTTTCCTTTTTCTTTCTTTCTTTCTTTTTTTTTTTTTTTTTTT
>NW_008237681.1:7905663-7911011 GCF_000691975.1 Corvus brachyrhynchos
TTTTGTTTATTTTTTTAATGTATAGAGTAAAGCGGCACTCCCGGTTGCGGGTGAACTTTGCATGGGAACATCGCCTGGGATATGGCCGTCCGCAGGGATAACTGTCGATTACTAGCACCTCGCTTTCAAGGGACCACTGGGGATGTTCCCCTAAATCGCTGTGCTTAATTCTTCATAAAATACGCTGACACGAAAGGGGATTGGTACCTACTTACTACAAACGGTGCTAACCACATGGTGCTTTGTGGGTCTGGGTGGGAGTCGGTGGAAAGTGCCTGCTTTTCTGTACTGGTGCATTATAACGAAGGAAATTTTTGCAGTTTAGAGCCCTCCGCTGGCTCTAGACACCCCTCTCCCGCAGACTAAGTTTGCTAGAAGCCTCTTGCACCTGTATCTGGATAGACGGGGGAAAAAAATGAGCGACTGTGTGTATGTTTTCATGTGCCAGGAAAGCCTCCGAGGGTGTTCAAGGGGAGAAAAAGAGACGTTTATAGAAGCATCGTCAGTCAATCAATTTTTGATATACTAGTTGGTCTGAGAAAAGATCTTCTTACGTCCGTCTTATTGCCAGCATTGTCTTTCAGGGGCAGGCTCCGAGCAGTAAATATAAACAATTTAGAGGGGTTCAGCGCCCCGGGACCTGGGAGCTCAGGGCTGGGGAACAGGGGGGTGAGGAGACACAACATCGTGAGAGACTCCCCGCGCGTTGGGAAGGCGCCGGGAGGCTGTCAGAACAACAAATCGTTTGTCTGCTAGAGAGCAAGAGAATAGCTGCCGAAAACATGAAGTTATCTATCTGGAAGTAGCTTCCTCTCCTGAAAAAAAGCCCGCAATATTTCGGCTTCTTGCAGCTACCAGAGTCAGAGAGCCCTCGAATGTTCATCAGCGCAAAGGGATGCAAAATATCATGATTGGTCGCCAACAACGGGTATACATCTGTAGGTCCGTAGCCGTTTAATCCTGATATTCAAACTAGACGGGAGGCTTGAAAGGAAAAAACCAACCACCTTCTTAATTTCAGCAACTGAAAAAGGCACAGAGGGTGACGGAGGAAAGGAAAGGATTTTGCTAGTGATATTAAAAAATAATCTAACATATTCTAGCCCAGACGAGTGCAGCCTTTTGAGGTGTTCAAGCCTCTAAAATAATGTAATGTGGTTAAAAAAAAAAAAAGGTCAGAATTACATTGACTTAATCCTGTTTACATTTTCTCGTTCTATTTAAATGTGCTCTCAAATTTCCTAGCAAAATCACAACCACACCGTTTCACGTTTTGGACAATAAGTAGCTGTCCGTTGTCACAGTACGGGGCTTCTATCTCACCGTTATATACACACAAACAAATATATATATAATTAAAATCATCTATTATTTAAAATTTTTAGATAGCTATTGTAGCACCTCATTCTATTTCAATCTTATGGAAACATATTTAGTTTCAAAAAATAAATAAATAAAAAGAAGTGTATGTATAGCTTCTTTCCATAGCAGACAAAACGGCAAATAGAAAAGAAACGCCTTTTGAGAATTTCTGAGCCCGAGGTATTTAAAATCCAAATAATAAGCAGGCTTTTCTAAAGCTGCATTCCTGGCAAATTTTGCGACGAATTATCGCCTTGTGCCCCTATTTGCACTGGTAAAGGTGGGAAGACGGTGCGCTTTTCGTTGGCAGCAACATTTCAAATTCCCTAATGCTGCGTTTTTCTAATAAGCCTTTGTAGACTGTAATCAACCCTCAATTTTACAAAACACTGTCCTAATTCCTTAGATATTTTCTCCTGCTCGAGTCCTAATACCGGCCACCCTCCCTATGAGAGAGAAGCAGCAGAGATTGAAGCCAGCAATCCTGTAATATTTTAATTAGCTCCTCTTGACGCAAATTCCTTCTAGCACACGTTTCTCCTGTTAATTAGAGGCACCCACCCTGCTGGCAAGGTAAATGGTTGGCTTCAAATATTTTTCAAGCAAAGCCCGGTACAAAAAGACAATTTAGATACAATAGAACTTGACCTTTTGAAGAAGCAGTAGTGAGTTAAACACTTTCCTTTGCACGCCATCTGTATATGTAAGAGCTAGACTATCGAGGCGTCCTAGTTCTGTTTATATTCCTCCAAAGAAGAGATGTAACTTTTTCTCCTCCCTTTGTTTAGCTTAGCTATGGGTAACAGTCTCCCCACCTCTTGGCCACGCTTCTCCTTTGCAAAACCGTCTTGCAGCAGAGGTTCCAAATTCAGAGCGGTTTTACCCTCTCTAATCCGGTCGAAATACATGGGAAGGCGTAACGAATGCATTTTGCTTCTCCAAACGAAATGCCTGCCTTTGTTTATGTTGTTCTCAGTGAGGTTAGCGAGGGGAAGGCTCGGTTTTCCCCATTCCTCAACGCGGAAGTCCCAATTACTGTATTAAAAGAGCAATTCAACATTAGACCAAATAATCAACATTGATAATTGTGCTGAACACAGCAACTTAACAGCAGGCTGCCTGCAATTACCCACACATTCCGGGACTTTAAGCGTACATTATCTCTTGTTTCACTTAACAGCAAATAAAGCAGAGAACAGCCTGTGCCTTGGGTGTCTACTCGCTCCCAGACGAACTGTGCCCCCCTCGGTTTTCCGCATCACCCTTCCCCCTTGTTGTGCAGGCGGCACCCGGAGGCATTTTGGGGTCCCCCTGCGTTACAAACCCGCTTGAAGAAATAGGCTGCTTGGTTGGGAGAGGTGGGGGAGAGAGCTCGAGCGATTCAAAAGCAGGCATCGGGGCTGCACGTGTGCATGCTGTGCAAGCACATATATGCCCAGACACACGCACACCCACGCACACACACTCCTATTTCCAGTTGCCTTCTCGCCCTTCTTGCCTTAATTTCCCTTTGTTTCGCAGAGGCAGCCCCGACCTCTGGCACGGCGGAGCCTCGCACGGCGCCGCAGCCCCGGCTGCAGAGAGGAGCGGCAAAGAGCCCCATACAAACCTGCGCCAGCTCTGCTCCCCATTTCTAGCCCCAAGGTTTGAAATTTATTGAAATGCAAGAGGGCGGCTGCAGTGAGTCCGAGGAGGTGGCGTCCCGCGATTAAGTGTTGGGCAGCTCTGTCATGTCTGCTCTGACACAAGCTGAAGTTGACTGCCAAAGTGCTATAAAACCGCAGGTCAGTCTAGAACTGTTTTCGGTTCCCCTAGACGCGCCGTGTTCAATTATAGCCTTAAAAGCCCTAATACAAGTGCAAGAATTTGTTTGCCATCACACAGAGGCGGGGCGAGGCTCGGCAATGGTGGCGCCTTTGTTATCTCAAAGTCACTGAAATCCTTATACATTCCTTTTTGTTCGAAGGGAGGAGTGTCTGCGTGTGTGCAGGGTGTGGGGAGAGGTTTTTCATCGACGGAACTGAACGGTGCGGGTATACAGGGAAAATAACCAATGTTCGGACACCAAAAGAGGGCTTCCGACCCCCCAGCCCACTCCACCCACCACCACCACCACGACCACCCCCCGTAAAACACCTAGGAGGAAAGTAAATGTGAGCAAAATTACAGCGTTAAGGAAAAAGCCAACCAGAGCTCTTGTACACCCCTCCCCACCTCAAGTAAAAAAAAAAAAAAAAAAAAAAAAAAAAAAAAAAAAAAAAAAAAAAAAAAAAAAAAAAAAAAAAAAAAAAAAAAAAAAGAAAAGAAAAGAGAAAAGAAAAGAAAAGAAAAGAAAAGAAAAGAAAAGAAAAGAAAAGAAAAGAAAAGAAAAGAAAAGGAAAAGAAAAGAGAGGGAGAGAGAAGGAAAGCCCCCCAACCTTTTTACAATCCCTAAACGACATTGCAGTCTTCTGCTAGCAATTTTGACGACATGCAATCTCTTTCCATCCACTTTCTAGCAAATATGTCAAGCTGGAAGATTAATTCATTAATTTCAAGTTCAGCTCACAGACGTGCGGTAAGCATAAGAAGTTCTTGCAGCAAACCAAAATAAAGAGTTCATTACAGGGATACGTCCAGAGCATTTGATTTGTGAACGGTAACCCTTGTAAAATAAGAAAAAGGCATATAAACATTAATGCTAATAAATTAGTTTACTCCACTACAAAGTAATTACTTGATAATATTGAATTTACAGCTTGAATTCAAACGCAATAGTTAACTATAATGTAGGGGAAATACATAATGAGAATATTTTCTCTCTGCACAACATGATTAGATTTGTTATTGGGTCGGTTACGATAAGCTAAGCAATAAATAAACAAATCGATGTTGACATTTAAATACCGAAGATCTCCAGAATTTACTAGAGAACTTTCTCCGGATGTATAAATACTTCCACAGCACTGCAGAGGAAGAGGGGGGGAAATCCAAATATTATTTCCCTAACATTTTCGTTTCCCTTTCACTACCCTCCCAAGTCCACGGGGGCACGGATCTTGAACTACGTCTGATTTCCTCAGAGTACCGACTTCACAATTAGCCTTTTGCCATTCTGCTTTTCTATTTTGATGAAATCCAGCCGGAATTCAAATATTTCTTTTCTGAAATCGAGCATCAGAATAGCAAAAAAATACTTTTCCGAGAACTTAGGGATGTCCGTGCCTCAAAAGGTGCTGTATTCTTTGGCGTATTTCTCTGTTTTCTTTGGCTCTGCTCATTCGGTGGGGTGCGCATTTTTATTGGCAGAAAAGCACTTTTTATTCTCTGCCCTGTACAATCCGCTTTCTATATCATCCCTTTCATGCAACAATAGTGAAAGTTTAACCAGGTTTTTAAAATAGGTCTCCCTGGGTCTCAGCCTTCAGCGACGACACAAAGCTAAAAGGAAAGTATCTCGGTACGGCGAGTTTGTTCCTACGGGTTAACAGTATGTCAAGTAATTTTAACTAGGCTTCTGGCAATTAAACTCGGAGTATTTGTCAAGCTGGGGTAGCCAAATATCCACTGGTTTTCCAAGCATTTAGCCGCAGTGTTGAGGCGGAGAGATCAGCAAACGGTCTTTAGCTCCGTGGTCTGCACTTTAAAGGGCTTGCTGGCTTTCTGGCGTTGCGAATGAGGCAAGGGACGATTTGGAGGGGGTAAGGAAGGGAAACCTGCGTCCTGGGAACCCGACATTGTTAACTACCTCCAGTAAAGCTTGGCTGAAGCCGCGCGGGGTATTTGAGGTTAATATGTAAGTAAGGGAAGGAAGACACTAAGCGCTTCGGAAGTGAACATGAATGCAAGCATGTAATCTATTCACCATGAAAATCAGTAAAGACTTGACCCTGGCACATTCTTCCTAGTAAGGTTTCCAGAAAAAACCCTTAATGGTGAGGGCTTTTTTCTCTTTTAGGGGGGAGGAGGGAAAGCCCAAACCAAACCAAACCAAAAAAAAAAAAAAA
>NW_008237681.1:7911795-7913111 GCF_000691975.1 Corvus brachyrhynchos
GGGGAGAGAAAAAACAAAAAAAAAAAAAAAAAAAAAAAAAAAAAAAAAAAAAAAAAAAGGAAAAAAAAAGACGTTTTCTTCAGGAGCGTTTCCTCCTCGGAAGCAGCTTTCCAGAAGAAAGCGTGCGACCATCTCTACGGTGCCCTCCTTCTCGTAGCCTGCCAGCGAGCCGCCGAACGCCCCAGCAAGCCCACAAACAAACAGAAAGGTCTCACCTAACCCTGAGGGGAATTGATAAGCCTCTCTGCTCCAGAGCCAGAGGGTGCCAGGGAGTTTTCTTCAGGAGCGTTTCCTCCTCGGAAGCAGCTTTCCAGAAGAAAGCGTGCGACCATCTCTACGGTGCCCTCCTTCTCGTAGCCTGCCAGCGAGCCGCCGAACGCCCCAGCAAGCCCACAAACAAACAGAAAGGTCTCACCTAACCCTGAGGGGAATTGATAAGCCTCTCTGCTCCAGAGCCAGAGGGTGCCAGGGACCGGGCGGCTAAGTCTGGGGCAGTGGCAGGGCGGCTGTGTGTCCCCCAGGGCTCCCCCCCGGCCAACCTGCGCTCGGCTCGCCCCTGGGCGCTGGCGACGAGCTGTTGCTTTCCCCCGCGACGGCCACAAAGGGAGCGGGGCCCGGGCCCGCCGCTCGTCAATGTCAACGTCGGGCCACGTGACCGCACCTCCCTGCCGCCGCCGGGAGAGCTCTCCACGTCAGCCTACGTCTCCCCATCTCTTACTTCACGGATCCGCTTCAAAGGGGCAGCTGCGTTAGAGAATCATGTTAAGCTCAGCTAATGCGGAGAAGCCGAGGTAGCCCTAATGATGGATTTTGATGAGCGTGTTCCTTGTTCCTCTAACATGTATTTGCCAAGTTGTACTTACTACGTCTCGGGTCCTGATTTTTCCAGCCTCCCTTCTTTTTTGCCCCAAACCCCGTCTTCTCGCCCTATGACATACTCCTACTCCTCCAACCTACCCCAGGTCCAACCTGTGAGAGAAGTTACCTTCAGGGAATATGCCATTGATCCCTCCAGTAAATGGCACCCCAGGAACAATCTGCCCCACTGCTACTCCGCAGAGGAGATCATGCACAGAGACTGCCTGCCTGCCACCAACACTGCTAGCATGGGCGAGATGTTCGGCAAAAACACAGCTAACGTCTACCACCCCAGCACCAACGTCTCCTCCAATTTCTATAGCACGGTGGGCAGGAACGGGGTCCTGCCCCAGGCTTTCGACCAATTTTTCGAGACGGCTTATGGCACGGCGGAAAACCTGGCCTCGGCGGACTACCCGGTAGACAAGAGTGGCGAGAAGGGGCCCGCGGGCGCGGCG
>NW_008237681.1:7913161-7914307 GCF_000691975.1 Corvus brachyrhynchos
GGCGGGGAGGGAGAGGAGGAGGGGGCCGGAGAGCAGCAGCAGCCCCGAGTCATCTTCCGGCAACAATGAGGAGAAATCCGGCAGTTCCAGTACGTATAAAGGCAGCGCCGGAGCGCTTTTAGGAAAGGCAGCTTGAAACCTAGCGCACCGCCGCTGTTAAATTTTTATATGCTGTTTTATAAGCATATAAGGTTTATGAAGGGCCTTTAGATTTCCCCCAACAAAACTTTGTTATAAAAGGCGAGATCACGTGTTTAGTGCTGAAATTGGCCGTGAAATACCCACCGGGCAATGAATGCCTAAAAAAATTTTTTTCTTTTTTTTGCTCCTTTTTTCTTTTTTCTGCTTTTTAAAGAAAAATAATAATAAAAAAAGAGTTCCGTGGTCAGCTCTTGAAAATATAATAACGTTAGTTCTGTGCCTGTAAATTCGGCAAAAAAAGGAGATCCTGACTCCTTTGATATCAATGTAATCCAGTGATTTTATAAAAGCCATGTGTTGCACCAGAAGTCTTGTTAGGAGCTGAATTCAAAGCCTTCGCCGTTTTAACGATTGCACTAGAATAGCGTTTAACAGATAAAGTAGCCGCCTGAACTGTAGCAATATATTAAAAGAAGCAAATTAACCTAAAGCTGGCCTTTTTGTCTAAAGGAAGCCATTTTACTAAGGCACTGTGGCAATTACGTGTTGCCTTCTGTCCAACAGTTTGTTACTTACAATTGTTATTCAATCTGTCAAAGTCTGATTTTTTTATGTGGGCTTTTTAAAAGGCAAAGCTAGTATACGGCCGGGGGAAAAAATACCTCGACAATGAACTGTACCAGAAAAGGAAGTTTTTAAAGGGATAGCAACTACGTTTAATGTAAAGAGCTCCTGAACCTTGAAACCTTTTATATTCTGCTTAATGAACTTTAAAACCGTAATGGCTAATCGAGAGGAGAATACCTCGATGCGGTGGAGAGCGTGCTTGAAAATAGCCGGCTAGGGGGAGAAGGAGACGCCTCAGCCTTGGGCTTAGGGGCTTTTCCTCTGCTCGGGACGTAGAGACGGGATTAGGCCAGGGAACGAGGGCGAGATCCAAGCGGGTACGGGCTCGGGGAGGGTTGGGCGCGGGCCCCCCCGCCCGCTGCAGCGCTGCCCGCTGCA
>NW_008237681.1:7914414-7917922 GCF_000691975.1 Corvus brachyrhynchos
CCCGGGCCCGGCTGCACGCACCCGCCAAGGCAGAGGGCTGGCGCCAAGCCCCGGACCTACCAACGCCGACCTCGGAGCGGGCAAAACGCGTCTTTTGCATGTTAACGTGCTTTGCCGGAGAGTCCCCCCATTCCATTTCAGCCCCCGCCGCCGGCCACCGCCGGGTCTCAAATGTTTCTGCATTTTTTCGCTCCACAGGTGGACAACGTACGCGTAAAAAGAGATGCCCTTACACCAAATACCAGATTAGAGAGTTAGAAAGGGAATTCTTCTTCAGT
This sequence comes from Corvus brachyrhynchos, assembly GCF_000691975.1. Taxonomy (NCBI): domain Eukaryota; kingdom Metazoa; phylum Chordata; class Aves; order Passeriformes; family Corvidae; genus Corvus; species Corvus brachyrhynchos. The sequence goes on from NW_008237681.1 coordinate 7,914,693, forward strand.
GTCTACATAAACAAAGAGAAACGCCTCCAGCTCTCCCGAATGCTCAATCTGACCGACCGTCAAGTCAAAATATGGTTTCAGAACAGAAGAATGAAAGAAAAAAAAATTAACAGGGACCGATTACAATATTACTCAGCTAATCCGCTACTTTAAAACTCATAGCGTTTTTCAAGATGAGATTAAATTCAGATTTCGCCCTTGACAAGGTCAAGCCACGGGGTTACGTGGAGGAAGGAGGTGTGTATCTGACGGGACTAGAAGAATCTAAGGTTTTACACACATGTAAACCTACTCTGGAACTGCGAGGATAATTTTATATATATATATTTACATATCAACTGGAATCGATTTGATTTTGACACACATGGGATCCATTTCTAAACGTGCACGTCACCTCTGAGTGCAAAATTCATACCTCTTACCTTTCCAGGCACTGCGGCTCACCCTGCCACCGCTTTCGGCAGGCACAGGCGGGGACGGTCCTCCTCTATCCCCGGACTCGCCCACCCTCGGCCCTTTCTCGCCCCTGTGCTGCTGTGGAACAGCTGTCTGGAGATTGCCAGGTCGGGCTCACCCAACCAGGACCACTGCAGAATATAAAGTCTGTGAAATAATCTTTTGCTCTTCCTTAGAAAAATATCTGGGTTAGAGGCAGTGTTCCATTGCTCATGGGTTTGAAATAAGAATTGAAGGACGGAGACACACACACACACACACATGCACACACACACAGAGAATTAAAGGAAGGGGGGATGTCATGTCTACACTTTCCCGGGGCCAACCGCGAATAGCTGTAATATGGATGTAGTGATGGTTATAATAAAGTTTCCTTTGGGGGTGTGGGAAGGTATGGGGGCGAGGGAAAAAAGACCTAAATGAAAGACTTAATTATTTACTTTAAAAGATCAGGTATAAATTCGCCATATGTCGTAAAGAAACAATCACTAAAAATAAAATTAGAAAAATTTAATTAGCTCTTGTTTTATTTATGACAACAGACTATGCGTTGCCATCTTTTTGGAGACAAATCATACACAAATACTAAAAATAAATCGGCAAAAAAGTGTGAATTTCAGCATTTTAACAGAAACAACTCCATAAAGGAAACTAACCTTCTGGCTTCTGGCTCACAAACTTTCTTCAGGAAATACCTGTGGAGAACGACAGTTTAGCAAATACCACACAACACTTAATTGAAACTTGGAGTTGTGCAATGCACTAACATTGGATCATTAAAATAACTCTATTGCATGTTCGTTTAAAGGTGACTAGTGAGGAGTTTAAACAGAAGCCAAACAATGTAAATATGGTAATTTTGTTGTTGTCTACTTTAAATGTCACGAGCGCTACTTTGTCGCCCAGTCGACATATGCAAAGAATGGAGAGTTGTTTGGACTTATTTTAAATATCTATAAATATATATATTTCCCTGCAGGAACCAAAGCGTGAAAAAATGCAATTAAAAAAAAAAAAAGAGAAAAAAAAGGAAAATATTTAAAATTCTATATCAGTTTACAAAGGATACGGTGTTCTATCGTTGAGGTAATTTGCTGTTGAGAATATCTGAATGTATATTTCATACAGGAACGGTGTTTTACAAGACTTGTAAATAATAAGAAGAAAAAGAACCCATGACCTATTCTGTTCGAATGCCTTTTTTTTTCCCCTGATTGATTTTTTTTGTTGGTGGTTTATTTTGGTTTTTTTTTAATTGTTCCTTTGGGGCTAAAGGGTGTGGGATTTCTTTACATGTGCAACAAAGTGGTGATAAGAATGTTTTTGATTAATAAATTTTACCAAATGGATGTAATTTCTTTGTCACAATTCACAAAATGCAATATCTTTATATGACGTCACTGTTTTCAGTATGTATCATCTATATGTATATACAGTTTTCTTTTAATATGCGAAAGTATTTGGTTGCATGTATACAGTGGAACAGCGCACAAGGAAAATAAAAAAAAAAAAAGGAGACTTTATATTTTTACTCTGGTGTTACGTTACTGCATGTTCTTTTATCCAACGTAACTCTGGGACCCGAAATTCCTCATGACCTTGTTCGGTCATTTGGGGCGAATTACTCTTCTTTTGTGAACTTCGTCGTTAAATCTTCTACTCTGGAGTTAACAAGTGGACCTGGGCTTGTTTGGGCACAGTTTCAGCGGGTCACAGGAAAAGGAAAATTAAGTGTGTTCATAGCTCGCTACATGTTAGGCCTTCTTATCCTACCAATATCGGCGGGGGGGGGGGGGGGGCGGCGGGGGGGGGGGGGGGATGTGCCATTGCTGTTTGCTCCCCACCAACATGTGTCCAGGAGAAATGTTTGTCAGTAGCATTTGGGACACATTTTATAAGCTGGCACCAAAGGGAAGGTTCAAGCCGTTTGATGGATGTGGCCAGAATTTAGGAGCCTTAAGAAAACTGTTGTCTTTCGGGAAAAAATCCGCATGGCAGTGTGGTGGAAATGGACTGTTTGAAATTGTCCTTGATCTCCAACGCAGGGAGGGGGTGGACTGAGGTGGACAGCGGGGGGAGGAGGGCAGGAGGGAGAAAGTTGGAGGGGGCAGGGGGGAGAAAACCCCAAACTCCAAACAATAGCTGAGATAGGAATGTGTTTTGAGAAGAGTGTTTGAATCTTTAATGTTGACCCTAACCCTAATCAGGAGAAGAAAGTGCATTCTGTTTTTGCATTGTTTACTGGCTTTGAACTTCTGTATTGCTTGGACATCACCCATAACCTTGAGGTGAAGGACTTACTGACTTGGGCCTTTGTTGACCACTGCCACCCAGCCAGACAACGTTTACCCAAAGTGAATCTTGAAAAATGAGGGGGAAAAGAGGGGACTTTGTTTGTTTGTTTGTCTAGTATGCAAGGGGGAAAGCCAGTTAAAAGGAGACAGGCAGATGGACCGACAGACGGTGAGAGAGGGATAGAGGTACGGATGGAGAGCTGAATGGCAATGAAAGTTAAGCCTGAAAGCTTCCTTTCCTGGTTAAAAATTAACTGGTATTCAGAGCCAATCCAAGAGACAGTAAAAACATGGAGTTTCTGTGGTCGGGGTTTGGATTTCCTAGCCCAATAAAATCGCATCCTCTGTGTTGCTGTGACATTGCGGCCATAAAAACTGTCCGTGACTTGTCCGCTCGCCTGTACCAAATGCATCGCTATAAAGGCAGTGGAGGCTCTTCCAGAGGTTTTTACACCGGGAGGTGAGCGACCATTGCTCTCC
>NW_008237681.1:7917979-7922761 GCF_000691975.1 Corvus brachyrhynchos
AAAAAAAAAAGGAAAATCTTGGCCTTTGTTCACTTTGCATCCCTGGAGCCACACGGGTAATTATTGCACTTACCGGGCTCCGCTGTACAAAAAGCCGCTCGGGATGCCGGGGGAGGGGGGAGACGCTGGGGCTTCTCGGTGGAGTTAAAGCCTCTGGGTTTTGGGTTAGGAAATGCGTGAAGGTAAGTGTTTTATACGTCTACCGGCATGGACAACGGCGAGGAGTGTGCAGGGACTGGAATGGTACCCTGTGATCTGGGGTGGCCCTTGCCCCGACCGCTGAGCACCGCGGAAAAGAACTGTAAGGAGGGGAAGGGATGCAAAAAGTTGGTGATTTGGATGTGAAATAATATAGAAGGGACTTTCTAAGTTGCAGTTGACCTTTTATTTTCTCTTCGTTTTGGCCAGCCGCGTGGAAAATCCACGTTATCTGGAAATATTTTTTCAGAATAACTTGTAGCTTTCTTCCACTTATTAAAAAAAAAAAAGTAAAAAAAATGTAGCATTGGAAATATTATGAAACTTGACATTTATGTGTGGAACAGTAGGTGTCTTCAATCAAATAGATCTATGGCAACACAGTCTGCAAATGACAGACAATTCTGACGATCTTATTAGTCTTGAACTGTAGTTTAGTTAGGGTCGTTTGGTAACTTTAAAGGGTAGTCTGCTTCCTTGCAGCTGGACACAGATTGTGGTAAACAACTTTTGACATACTTATGCTAAAAACTGTTCATGTGGTTGCATATTAAGTCAGTGTTCATGCAAGACCAGATTTAGATTTCGATTTTCTATTTCTTTCTTTCTTTCTTTCTTTCTTCCTTTCTTTCTTTCTTTCTTTCTTCCTTTCTTCCTTTCTTCCTTCCTTTCTTCCTTTCTTTCCTTTCTTTCTTTCTCTCTTTCTCTCTTTCTCTCTTTCTTTCTTTGCACATGTGCTGTAAACAAACAATAGTCACTCATTCCCGTGTGCTCAGGGCTGCTCTGGATTGTAGCTTTGAAACTCTATCCTCTCTACGAGTATCCCTAACTCCAGGTTACTTTTCATGCCCATAAAATTTTCACATGTTTTTCTTATGTCTCCATTTGAGAAGGGCGGAAGGGAAAGTGGTATTATATGGAGGAGATACTGGCTTGGCTACATATTTTAATACACGTGTCTCTTAGGACAGAGTTTTAAATATCTGTCCGGAAAAATGAAAAGTATTATTTTGTCCTTTCTCTTCTATGTATATAATGCCATTTGCCTGCAGTATTTTTTTAACTGTGCTTCCAGGAAACTGTTGCAAGTGTAGTTAAAAGCACATGCTCAGTCGACAGAGAGCAGTTTTCAGATGATTATCGGAACCTATCGATTTCATCAAAGACGCTCCATTAAAAGCTCAGGGATGTTGATCCCTTTTGACTTCCCCTCAGCAATGCCAGGACGCGAGAAGCCACGTGAGAAGCAGGGAGATTTGAGGGTCCCTTTGCAACATTTCATTTTACACCAGTCAAGTTTAACTCCGCATATTTGATCAAATATTTATTTTCCCCCTTGTTGTTTCCCTGTCCCATTCAATACTTGGCTAAATAAATCAAAGGGACCCCAGCAGCAGTTAAAGCGCCCTCTGGTTACGAATTGTTTACTGACGGCCGCGGTCATAGCATAATATTTTAAAAAAACAAGCTTGTTTCTTACAATAACTGTTTATTATTTCACATTATTTGGGTTTGCATGTTTTGGAGGGAAGAGGGGAAGCCAGCTCAGTGTCTACACTGTGTTTAATTAATCGTTTACTCAACTTCAGCTCACATACCACATCCAAACCCCTGGGAGGCTTTTTCATAAGCTCACTGGGTTTGTGTTTTGTTGTCTTTTTTTTTTTTTTTTTTTTTTTTTTGTGGGGGCGGGGGGGGTGTGTCTCACAATCTTTTCATTAAATGCTCTGAAATCGAAACTTCTGGCCAACGTGTGTGTCTGAGAGCCAAGCTATACCACAACAACAACAAAAAAAGATATTTGTTTATGCATCCAGATCTTCTTTAAAGGGAAAACAGCTACAAAAAGGGAGAAGGGCTGCAGTTTCAAATGCTTAATAGAGCTGTGCGGCCCATCTCTCGCAATAGAAGGGGTACACTTAAAAGACAGACTTGGGTGTGCAATATTTTCCCCACACATATATAACCCGATACCGTTGTTACTTCTGCACGGTGTTTGGGGCTCTCCGAACAATGGAAAGCCCCGTTGCTTTCGTCAGTGCCGGAAAATGGCGAGGAAATAAAGCCCTAATGAATTGGTTTGGGTGTATTTTGTCCTGCCGCACACTAGAATTTGAAGCTTGTCAGAATTACTTGCAAAATATGTTCCTAATCCAAATAAGTAAAACGATACATGTATAATATGAAACACAGTTAGGAGAGCAAGCCTCTGGATGGCTGGAATAAAATTAAATCTCAGCCTAGTTTTTAACAAGATAATCCGCCAAAACAAGCCAACCTCCCCAGCACCACCACCAGCGTGAAAGAATTTCTAGTAAAGATAAAATTAGTGGGGCCGTCATTTGTCACCTAACTTGGCACAGATGCAGTTTCTAAACCTCCTGTCTGAAATCCGCCTTCTTTGGAGCAAATCCAGAAAAAAAGGGAAAAAAAAAAAAAGAAAAGAGGAGTCTGGCACACACACACGTTCCAGGCAACTGACAGTTCCAATATTAAATAACTATAGTCTGATCGCATTAATTTTTGGAGCTGTATAAAATGCAGTCCACGGCTGTATTCTCAGATAGGCGGCGCATGCACTCCTGCACAGACTGCAAGGCCGTTTACGTTTTCACAAATTGCAGCTTGCCCGTGTCTACAAATAAAAGCATATTTTAATTAGCTCGCAAAATGCGTCTCTGGATTAACAGCGCTGATCTTTTGGGTTATACGGGCCAATAATAAAAAGATAAATCACGGTTTAACACGATACATTTTGAGATTTCCAGTCAGAGTTTGCTTAGGCTGAGCTGTCGGTTTTTATTTATTCCCTTTTTGTTTTTAATTTTAGTTCAACCAATAAAACGTCTTAACGACGCTATTAATGCATCTATTATATTTTTCTTAGATCAATAAAATTTTATTTTGATAGTACTGTCTATGTACGCCATGAATTTAGATTCTCCACGAAAGCACCTTCTCGCCGGCTTTGATATTTATCAGAATTTTATTTGCTCGGTTTTATAGACCCTCGGATAGCTTTACTTACAGAAGTAGAATTAAAAAGAAAGTAATTCTCGTCCCCTGGCGTCTACAATATTCTTTAAAATTTCTTTTAAATAGGGGTTAAGTTCCAAGGGACACATTGTTAAGCACTGGTAATGCAGTAGCTACACTCAGCGCATGCCAAATTAGCTCAGTTCAGTCAGAATTGACCATTATCTTTTATAGTTACGAATCAAGTGAACATTATTAGTTTTACTTCACTGAGTTTGATGATGCTGGTTACTATTTGCCTTGGCCTTGTTAGCGATTAAAGAAAGCAGAGATAATGCAACGCCGAGCTGAGTTCATGATCTAGACGGAGTCGGTGCCTTGACCATCAAACCGGCACCGTTTCCTGCGGTCAACACAGCACCCCACGGCAGCTCCCGCAGGACCTGACACGGGGCTGGGGTAGCCCACTGCTACAAAACCTAAACAGGGAAGCTAAAGAAAACCTCCTAAAATTCTCACCGGCCTCTGTGCCTTTTGTCTGATTCCCTTGCATTAGATCGCACAGGGAGGAGAAGCCTCTTCGATGCACTTCCAGACATTTTATTCCGGCTGACGAGAATTGCAGCATACTTTTTATAGTACTTTCCTTCACTTTAATCCAATTTTTAAAAGGGAGCTGCTTATTTTAAAAACAGCTTTGGAAGGATTTCAAGCATTTCTCCTCGGTTCCGTATGGCTTTTAGATTTGCAATCCGTTTCTATTTAATTTGGCAAATGCAAAATAAACATACCGCAAGAGCGGACTTCCCCGGAGTAATTTTTATACCTGACTTGTGTAGAGAAATGTATTTGGAAGGCGGCGCTGGGGCTCACGTTTCTTTTCATTTAGATCTGTATTTATGAAGCTAAGCCTATTGATAATAGCCTTCCTGTATACCAGCCAATAAACCGGTTCCTTATGCGGTATTAATTTTGTTAGTAATGATATGGCCCTCATAGGAATCTGATAAGACTTCGGCCATCGCACATTAACACATCCGAAGTTAGTCGGGTTGGGAAAATACAATGTTACAGGAGAAAATGTGGGAAGGAAAAAAACCTCGAAGGGTTTCTATAGGGTGGGAGATCTGCCCCTGCCACCGCATCCCACGGGCCTGTCAGAAAGAAATCGTACTGTGATGCTCGCCCCATCACGTTGGAAAAAATGAGGCGCCTTTCCACAGAGATTTTATGGGTGTTTCAAAGTTGCAGCATCCCCTGCCTGCCCTAGTGCTTCCCGTAGCGCTGAGGGAGTCTGGGGAGGGCCCCGCGGCAAGGGACACTGCCCTCCTGCCGCAAGGAGGGATTTCTCCAAGGGAATGTCACTCTGTGGAAAAAAAACTTTACCCCGTGGCAGGCAAACACTGCCGGACAAGACCACGTGGGTCTTGACAGATCCGTGGGGTGAGGGGGAAAAAGTGCTCCCTGGGGGTTTTGAAGGCCGAGGAGAGGGCCCGGGGAATTCGGGGCGCCGCGCCCGCCCCGGCACCACCCTTCCCGGCAGGCAGCGGCCCCATCACCGCCGCCAGTGCCCTCCCGGACACGGCAGGCGGGTGGCCCGCCGGCCCC
>NW_008237681.1:7925147-7931666 GCF_000691975.1 Corvus brachyrhynchos
GCCCGGCCAGCTGGAAGCGGAAAGCGGTCGACGGCTGCTTCTCCAGGCGGTGTGCGTGGAGAGGAGCGAGTGATGCTCCTCAGGGGTGGGCAGCGTGAACTGGGCAGCCTCAGGCTTCCCTTGAACTAAAGTGCCCTTAGTTCCGCGGGCCAGGCAGTAAGGCGACTTCAAAATGGCATAAGCGGGAGATGATGGAAGTGAAAGCAAGTCCTCATTAAGCATTTCATTACGAAATCTATCTGTCTCTCTGTCTGCGTCCCTGCCTGTCTGCTATCTGTCTGCTACCTCCGCCACAATTACATATTGACTGGGCTGGACTGTCTAGTAGCTCGGTATTTATCTAGCTACTCTTATTTCTATTATTTAGTACATTGCTTAACGGAGACGATGCTTTTGAAGAGGCAAAAAGTGAAAAGACCCAAATGGAGCGGGAGGGAGGGGAGATATAAAAATGATCGTCCAAATATAAACACATCAATAAACACGGTGCACAGCATCCTGCGAGGATCCATTTGAACTGCTCGAGTCTGGATTCTTTCTGTGACATATGTCTGGCTTTATATTTTAAATGGTAATCAGACCTCAGGAAGAATCTAGCGTTAACTAAAGCATTAGAAGCTGCAACCGCACAATCAATCCTCCCAGAGTGGCATTGCTCCCTAAGAGATTCCTCAGCGCAGCGGCGAGCATTTTATCTCCAGGAAAATTAAGCCCAGCCTGGCGTCGTGGCGGTGATGTTAGGCTGCAAGCAGCCCCCTTCCTCGGTAGTTTAACGCGGAAGGCACCAGGCCCCTTTACGGTTTCCAATGATCCGTGATAAACAATAACACGTCTTTTATTTCTTAAAAAAACGAGACAATCAAATAAAATGAGCAAAGGCTGAGCATAAAACACCAGGCGAGCCGTGGCTTTATTAATTTCGTGTGACACATAGGCTGTACAGGGAGGTGAGCAGGCATTGCTGCTGGAAAGCCCAGCCACGGGGAGAGAGGAGCGATAGTAAAAGCTTCATCTGGACACTGCTTCAGCCTAGGTATAATAAACATCAGGACCGCCGGGCTATTTTATAGCGGTGCGTGTGATAAGAGGGGAGCAAAACTTGGAGCCAGTACCAGCACAGCCCTCTCCTTTCCTTTCCCCTTCCCCTTCCCGGGAGCGCGGCTCCCGCCTGGACGCAGGCGCTCGTCCATGTGGTCGAAGAGCGCGCCTGTGTGTATGGAAATCCATATTACACATTAATATACATCTATCTTCCAAATTCAGAGGTCGACCTGAGAGCAGCTCTGTGCATACGAAACCAGACGGGGAGGGGTTGCTGGGGAGGCCCGGGCTTCCATTGGCTGCAGGGGCCTGCCGTGGTGCGGGGGTATCTCTCATCATATTCAGCATGTTTTGCACAAGAAATGTCAGCCAGAAAGGGCTATCTGCTCCCTTCGCCAAATTATTCCACAACAATGTCATGCTCCGAGAGCCCGGCTGCAAACTCTTTTTTGGTAGACTCCCTGATCAGCTCGGGCAGAGGGGAAGCGGCGGGAGCAGGAGGCGGAGGCGGAGGCGGAGGCGGCTACTATCCCAACAGTGGTATCTACCTGCCACAGGCGTCCGATCTGTCCTACGGGCTGCAAAGCTGCGGACTTTTCCCCGTTCTGAGCAAACGCAATGAAGGTACTTCTCAAAGCATGGTCCCCAGCTCGCACTCCTACGTGTCAGGGATGGAAGTGTGGCTAGATCCCCCCCGGTCCTGTCGCATGGAAGAGCCGGAGAGCCAGCAGGCCACCTCGTGCTCCTTCGCTCCAAGCATTAAGGAGGAGAGTTCCTACTGCCTCTATGACTCAGAGAAATGCCCCAAGAGCTCGGCCGCCACAGACCTCGCTCCCTTCCCCCGGCTGCATGCCGAGGGCAGACCAGCCAGCAGCGGGCGGGGTCCCCGTCCCGGGCTACTTCCGCCTCTCCCAGGCTTATGGCACTTCCAAGAACTACGGCGCGGGGCCAGCCGGGGCTGCCCCTTTCCCTCCGCAGCCCCCCGGCCGCTTCCAGACGCCTCCATCTTTGCCTCCCGTCCCGGACGCGGGGAGGAAGGAGGATGAGGAACGCTCCCCAAGCCCCTTGGCGTGCGTCTCCCAGAGGGAGGACGAGACTCAGGCTTCATCTTCCACCGCAGAGGAGCTCTCTCCAGCTCCGTCAGAGAGCAGCAAAGCTTCTCCCGAGAAAGAGCCTGTAGGTAAGCGAATGATGATGGTGATGGTGGTAGTGATGATTAAAGAGAAAGAAAAAAAAAAAAGAAAGAAAAAAAATAGTCGTTGAGGATCATAGCGGCATTGAGATGCGAAAGGAGGATCCCAGCTGCCCCGCAGGGCTGCCAAGAAGCGCTGCTCAGACTGACCTTCTGAACTTTGTAATATTCGGGCATGGGGTTGCCGTAAAAATTAATGTCCGTCCTGTAGTTTAAAACCCTTAGAGCCTCTGCTATGGGCAACTTTAGCCTGCATGCTGCTTAAACATATAGAAAAACAAGATCAATCTCTCCCCCGTGATGTGAAGGTGCCTACCAGATAACAGAGATATTTGTAAAGCATCCAAAATAAGCAATAGGCAGTGCCAATAAATAAACCTATTAACGCGGTAAGTTATATTTTACGATCCAGAATGCTTTTCGGAATAACAGCCGCGCTGAAATGTGCCATCTATGAGCTGCTATCAAATTAGACTGATGAATGCACAGCGAATATCCTTCAGCATCTACACTAGATAACAGAGATGTTATTTATACATTTCCTTACATATTTCCCTTTCGGGCACCCATGGCAAAAAATAACTCCCCTTCTTCGGACGGCAGACTTTTCAGGAGCTTCTCTCCGTCCGCATTTCAGACGCCCTGTTATTCCTTTCAGGCGACCCGTTGGAAAATAGTATTTAAAGAAAAGGGGGGGAAAAAAGGGTCAGCGAAAAGCCATTAGAGAGCCAACCCCAAACCACTAACCACTCTGAGCCATCAAGGGATTGGTGTTACCTCTTTCCCAGCCAGTTCCACTGATAGAAATCACCTCGAAACTTTTTTATTATTGTTATGACTCTATTTTTTCTTCCCCAAAATGGTTGGAAAAGAGAAGGCCATGGCGAAACTCTCCGGAAAGGCAGGGGTGAAGGCAGGGAGGCTCCAGCTCCCCAGCTCACCTTGTTTTCCACCTCCGTAGCACACTCACAAAGTCCGGATCCGGAGGCTTTGTTTTTTTGGAAGCAGGTGCTTGGGGGGAAGGAAATAAGACTGCAGGCCCTTCACCAGCTGCCACCAGTACCAGAGGGCTCGGAATGGCCGACAGGGAGAGGGTAGGAGCTCGTTTTGGAGGGTCGGAGATGAACTACAATCTGGGGCACGCTGCCCCGCCAGAGGCTGTCCGGAGGTTTTTTGAGCAGTGGCAGTTCTTACCCGGACATACCCAAAATCTTTGGGAAACCGTTTTGAAGCTCTCGGTTCTCTCAAGGATACCCCACATTCCAACTCTCTGCAGCTGGCGGAGTGAGCCCACCGCACACACAGACACAGACACACGCACAGATGCTCCTTCCACCCTCTCCCCCACAGCTCTTTGCCTCCTACCCGATGGTAACGTCCATTTTTTACTTTCTCAAAACTAGGCAATTCAAAAGGAGAAAATGCAGCAAACTGGCTCACGGCAAAAAGTGGCAGAAAGAAACGATGCCCCTATACCAAGCATCAAACTCTCGAGCTGGAAAAGGAGTTTCTATTCAATATGTACCTGACTCGTGAGCGTCGCCTAGAGATCAGCCGCACAGTCCACCTCACAGACAGACAAGTTAAAATCTGGTTTCAGAACCGCAGAATGAAACTGAAGAAAATGAACAGAGAGAATAGGATTCGGGAGCTCACAGCCAACTTTAATTTCTCTTGATGAACCTATAAACACATCTTTATGGTTTAAAGAGCCAGTATCATTTTCCTAGGCTGTATTCATCCGCACCTGTATGGATTAACGATTTTAGGCGCTCTCAATATGTCCTTAACCTCTTAAGAGCTACTTTGGAGGGTGGGCTGACTAAAGTCAAGCTAAAGCACAAAATGCCGTGTGTGAACCTCCCCTCTTCCTTCAGCCTTTCCCGGGGCTAATTTGTTCCTCTAAGCTTTGAAACACAAAAATACCATTTCAGAACCTGAAAATATGTTTTCCCCCATCTGTCTCTCTGAAAAGTAAACAATCTCGGCTAAAGGTACATTCTTTTAAAATATAAGTGCTGTAACTTGGACTGTATGTAGCTGCACAATGAAGAATTCAAGCGTTGCCATATTTCTATATATTGGAAGCTTTCCCCTTCTCTGTTTGCCGTTTCTCCCCCTCCCCCTTTTTTCCTTCGAAAAGCAGGACTTAAAATAATGAAATGCAGGCATCCTTTAAAGGAGTTTCTCGGGAACGGGTGTTAGGAGTGATTTTCTTTTCTTTTTTTCTTTTTTTATTTTTTTTTTTACACTTTACCATAGAAGTCAATATTACAGCTTTAAATTTGGCCAGGAAAATGAAATATCTTCTCTTTAAAGGTATAAAAGATTTCGTTTTACTCATGGACTAAATTATTACACTTACCTCCGAATTCCTCTCGCTGGTTGTAGATATTTACTTAATGTAGTTTTGCTTAAATATGTGAATTTGGTGATTTTCTTTTGTGTCTATATATAACGTTACCATTGGTAACGCATGACAAGCACACAGAAATTCCCCCTTGAGAAGAAAATAGTCACTTTTTTCCTCACTAATTTCACTGAAAAGTATATATCCTGAACATCAGATGGACTTTCTGAGCCAGAGTCTGAGATTGCGAGGGAGAATATGTTCGCCTTCCTTTATACTGTGAAGTTACATGCATTAAAGGGTCAAACATATAGGTGAAAAAATTTAAAAAGTTTAAAAAAAAGAAAGAAGGGGAAAAGCTATAAATACAGATATGAATAAATGTCTATTATTATTAAAATGCCGATACTGTTTTAAGCAAATGCATTTTATCGTTATTATAAATGTTAGTTCTAGCTATATCTAGTTCTTACCTTAAATCGGAATAAATTAATATTGTTGTAATGCTGCTGTGCGTGAAAAAGACGATGTTTATGTTCTCATAGAAGAATAAAAAAAACGTGGAATGAATCCTTTTAATTTTACCTCTTTTTGTGACTGTTTATCCTCAGGTTCTACTTTATGTCTTCGAGAACTTTTACAACAGGAATAGTTGCCTAAACCCCCTGCAATTACTTTAGGAATCTATTTAAATATTACCTAGACGGTCGTAATTTGTCTGGGCCATATAGCGATGGTGCTCTAAGGTTTGTCGGCTTTTGTTCAGTTTTATGACTTGCTAGTATATCTGGATTGTTGCTGTCTTGAACGAGTGGTTTCAGTTGACTGAGGAACTGCATAGACTGAGGAAGCAAATTACTATTTCTTGAGAGTAGGGAAAAGATATATTTCTTCTTTTTTTTTTTTTTTTTTTTTTTTGAGGGTAGGGGAAAAATTTTTTTTTTTTTTTTTTTTTTTTTTTTTTTTTTTTTTTTTTTTGTTTATCGAACACCTACAAGTGTGCAGAGATCTTTAACTCCAGAGGACGTTGACAAAATTCTAGCTTTATCTCAGGGCCGAGAAGAAATCGTAAAGGTGAGCTCATGGGGAGGGGGGGGAACCCAGCCTCGCCTCCCTGCTAGCGGGCCCCTCCAGACAAGACTATTCCCTACCTGGCTGCATGTGGAAGAGCTTATTTCACACAGACTGCCTTTTTTTTTTTTCTTTTTCCCCGCATCCTCTCTTCCCTGCTGCATGTTTAGCTAATAGAGTCTTGCACAAAGGGAAGGCAAAAGGAAGGCTGGAAGAAAAGGGACAGCTAATGCTTCCTTGCAAGGGTATATGTATGCCGGGAGGAGGGGGGGGACAGACTTTGAACCCGGGCTTCTTGGGACCCGTTAGCTTTTCGTGATGTAACATTGTCGTGCACGGCCCTTTTTTCCCCGATTACATCTGCATGGAAAGGCGAAAGCTGCCCGCGCGCGCGTGTGTGTGTGGGACCACGGCAATGGGGAAAGTAATAATTAGCGCCTGAGAACTGCTCTGTGGTTTAGGTAGTTTCATGTTGTTGGGGCTCCACCTTTCTCTCTACAGCACGAAACTGCCTTAATTACTTCAGTTGATATCATCACCAGGTATGCTTGGTGCGAGGGTCCTTTCTGCCCGAAGAAATCTTAGCGCGAAGTGAACTGTAGGCGTCAAGTCCCAATGCCATTGTTTCCCATCTGCAGCGGAGCCTCCTTTGATTCCTCAGATAAACACGGCAGCCGAGGGGGGAAGCTTGACAAGTTCTTCAAGGTTAGCTAGCTCCTAAGCGAGTCCCTGCCTGCTTGCGGGTTTTTAATATATCTCGTTGGCTGCATTCAAGGTCAGGTGCGTTTTTGCATTCCGCTCGGCGTGGGTCGAGCTCGGGGGGCCGGGGGGAGGTGGGTGGCTGGTTTATTTTTCAATCTGGATT
>NW_008237681.1:7931992-7934516 GCF_000691975.1 Corvus brachyrhynchos
GGCAACAGCGACCTCTCCGGGCCCGCTGCAGTCGCCGCCACCGCCGCCTTTTGTGTTCGCAGCGCGACCGCGGGCAATGGGCGGGCTCCCGCCGGGCCCTCCGCCGGCAGCCAGCGCCGGCGCGGCCGCGGAACGGGGCACCTTTGGCGGAGGAAAGCAGGGCGGGGAAAAGGACAGAAAACGCACTCGTTGCTCATTTATTTCTATTTATTTTTTAGCGGTCATGATTAATTTTGTCTTAAAAAAATAATAGTAAAACCTAAAAACTTTTTCGAAACTTCGGGCTGGGCAGCAGGAGCTCGGATGAGTTTGGATAGCGGATTTCAGCCATCCTTAGAAAAGCAGACATCCCCGGCTGGGGCAGGAGCAGAGCTCTGCATTGCAGTCAAATTTAAGAGCTTGTGTTTGCCTCTACACACGAGGCCTGACGGGCTATCTGCAGGGTCTGTGTACATTTCGGGGAGTGTATTTACAGTGCCTATGTCTGTGCGTGCCTGTATGGCGTCTTTTGCCTCTGCCCTTTTGATTCCCAGTTGAATCGCCTCATCCTGATTTTGGACGATTTCTTTTAAAGTCTGAATAATTTTTTCTCTTCGCTGTGCTAAAACCCCTCCGTGCCTTCGTACCACCACCGGTTCCGTGAGAGAGGTCTACAGCGGCAGGAAACCCTGGGGAAAGGCGATCCTGAACTTCCCGTTCGGGAGAGATCGCCAACACCCGCGAATTCCTGCCCCGCTCCCGCGTAGGCTCCGCGCCTCCGCCTCCGTGGTGCGTGGCTAATGAAGCAGGGCTTGCAGATGCCCCCCCGCTTAAAAACCGACGGGATTCTTCCTGATGCAGCCGGGGGTCGGAGCTAGCGGAATGGGAGCTCTGCTTATTCAGTTATGTTGGGATGGAGGAGAGAGAGTATTTTTATTGGGACATGATCGCTCCAGCAGTGCTTCGTTCCTGGCAATTCTGGTTTCATACAGCATTTTTAAGTGAATGTCTGTTTCTGCCCTGTTTGGGGTCTTTTGCCCCCGAAGGTGTAAGTCACCAAAACCCTAAGTCATTTGCAAAGTAAATTGACGAAGCGAAATCGCCTTCGTGGCTCGTATGAAAAAGGTATTTTGGGTGAAAATGGATCTAAAACAGCGATAAAAGAGTCGAATATCCCAGCGTTATTATCAGCAACGTGACCGCGTGAAAAATGTCTAATTTTTTGCTATATTTCACCTCTTGCTTTCTGTACAACCTCTCCTGCCACTTGGATGCTGGCAGTGAACAAATGCGGAATTTTACAGGGGAAATAAAAATGCAGTCACGTTCTTTTAAACGCTATTGTTATTGTTATTCATTTGCTATTAGTTTTGGTGAGGAACCAAAAAAATAAAACCCGCTGCTGAAGTTGAGAATCCAAATTCGAATATAAACATCCAGGACTCCTGCAGCTAAGATTATTTTTTCTGAATGGAAAAAGGAAGTTCTACAATCACATTTCACCACAGCTGACTCTTAATAATAAATACAAATGACGTGGAGTTCCGTCTTTCCAGGAAAGACATACAATTATTTTTTTCTATTACGGAGCGTCTATACAATGGGGGGAAAAAAACCCGAGAGAGCTTTATTTGCATTTTTAAAATTGTTAGAAAATAACGGGCCCCTTGTTTATTGAGATCTTGCAACTGATCCACAATTTTCGAACTCTAATGGGGGATAATAGTTTCATTATGGGCCTTTGTAATTTTGAATGTGGGAGACAGCGGTGTTAAAATAGGACCTCTATAAGATTTCGGATTAAACTGTTGAGAAGACATGAAAAGAAAAAGAGAGAAGGAGACCGAGAGAGAGAGGGAGAGAGACAGCCCACATAGCGATGTAAAACTAATTAGAACCACATTTTCGCATGCACAGTATTTACACGCGATTTTAATCATTACTCAGTCGTCCCTACCATTTGCTGGGCTCTATTTTTAATACAAGGTATTTCGAGTAAATTGAGCCTCTCATGGAGATTTTTTTGTGCCCCCTGCATCTTAGTGACCGCGCTCCTTCGCCAGCCACGGGGATAAACAGCGTGAATGTCCGCCAGGGAGAAACCAGGGAGTCGCAAGCATGTTTGCCAAGCGCTCAGCCACGACTTTAATTCCTAACACTGGACTTGGATCTGGCCGCCTCTTACTTTCCCCCGCGCACCCTCCCCTCCTTCTGCGGAGGATTGTAACCCTCCGCTCGGCTTCCGATGCCGCTAGCGTGTGTCCTGCAGTCACAGGAGGTGCCAGCAAATAAATAACTATATTTGCACATAAATTTGATTCACCAGAATGCGGGACGGCCGACTGCGAACGCCCCTTTGATAGCCGCCTGGAGAAGCAGGGTGCCTTTCGGCAGAGGGGAGACGGGGCATTTTCTCCCGTTTCCCCCCGCTGCTTGCCTGCATAGTTGAAGAATTAATTGTGGTGATAAATACCGCTGCCCGGCTCTGCCCGCACTCCTTCCCTCCCGGCCAGGACGGCGGCTCCGCCCCGCTCTGCTGGGGGCG
>NW_008237681.1:7934729-7935422 GCF_000691975.1 Corvus brachyrhynchos
TTGCGCCGGGATTTCGGAAAGGGGATACGTTGTGTTTGACTTTCCCCTGCCAGCTCTGAGCCGAACGGAACGGTATTATTTACAGTGGGTTCCCAAACTAAACACAATAGTATAATTTAACCTTTCCAAGCACTCGTAAATTTTTACTGCTGTGAAACACAGCGATGCAAATGAGCGCGCTCATAGTTACTGACTTAATAACAACCCCGTGGCTCCCGAAACAATAACTCCTTATGAAATATAATAAATGTATATTTAAATACAGTATACCGCAACTACTATTTTACTCTTTTTATTGCTTCAGTTATTGTATCATTTTATGTGAAGGTCTCCGATCACAAGGGTGGTGGGATTTTTTTTCACGGAGAACACGACCCACTGATGGGATGATTAATTATGATATAAAATAGTCCGCTTGAATGAAAAAAAAAAAAGAAGAGAAAAAGAGAGGAGAAAGAGAGAGGGAGAGAGAGAGAGAAAGAGGGAAGGGGGGGCTGTAATACGGAATCTGATCTTTTAATCTCAGTTGGCCGCAATTAAAACAAACCCCACCGTATAACTCAAATATCCCTTTGCATAAAAACATATGGCCTCGCTATAAAAATTATGGCTGGAAAACACTGACCCATTAATAGCCCGCGGACTGATTTATACTTTATTGTTCTGCTCCCCCGCCACGTGACAGGCGCAGCC
>NW_008237681.1:7935856-7943903 GCF_000691975.1 Corvus brachyrhynchos
TGTCTCTCTCTGATTATGCTTGTGGTTCTCCTCCAGTTGATAGGGATAAGCAAAGCCACGAAGGCGCATTCTCTGAAAGCAATGGAGAAAGTGAGGCAAACGGAGAGAAACCGCAGATCGATCCAAGTAAGTGGGACGGCAAGGGTAATGGACTTAAGGGCTCTGCGCCGGCCGCGGGGAGGTGTCGAGGCGCTGGGGCTAATTACGCGGCCGAGCACCGGCCGCTACCGACGCCGCTGCGCCAGCCTGCCGGGGTCTGCCATCTGCAAAAGCCAGAGCTGCCTTTCTCAGGCTCGAACGGGATCTCGTACGGCTTTGGCTTTCCAGGCTGAAAGGAAAACAAAAACCCACCCTACAACTGCAACTTAAACAAACATTAAAAAAAAAAAAAGAAAAAGGAGAGAGAGAGAGAGAAATGCAATAGCCGCCTATCCCCGCTCCTGCCACCCCAGCAAACTCAGCAGGACGTGCTCACATCCTCCTACCTCGCCGCGCTCCCAGGCGTGGGCAGACGCCAGGGAGAAGGGTGCCTAGAAAGCACTGGATGTGAATCTGATCTTTTTTGAGACGGCTCTCAGGCCAGGGCGGTTATTGCTGGGCTGAGAACAGAAACCTCGCCGTTGACTTGGTTCCTCCCCTCCCCCCTTCGTCTCCTCGGTGGAAAACCCCGGGCTGGATGCTCCCAGGACTACGAGACTGGTGGCAGAGTGCCTCGGGATTACTATCGCGATTAACGCCGTGCGAATGAGGGTCCTAAGAGGGCGAGGGTTTAATTATGCCGGCTGTAGACTACTTCTCCATCTCCCTGGGTCTTGCCAGGGATGACACCGGAGAACGTAGAAATTAAAAAGAGAAACAATTTCGATGACATGTTGACCTGGCTGGTCACTCCCCGGGCTGGCAGTTTGAGGTGTGGGGTGGCCAGGAAGGAGGGAGGGAGCTAGAGAGAGAGGAAGAGAGAGGAGGAGAAAGTATTTTAAAACTGTATGCTACAAACAATAAAAAAGGCGAGGGGAGGCGGGGGTAACGGGGCTTTGCCGCGTGTGGTTGCGTGTGAGCTCCCCATGTGTCTGTATTTTGGAGTCCATTGTGCCTCACGATCCTCTGTGCCTGGGGAAATGAGAGCCACGTCCTAAACACGAATACCGGGACACCTGATCGGCTGTTTCTGCGTGGATTTCCCTCCCAGCCCCCTCCCTCCACACCCCACCCTCCCCCTCAGCCTGAACTTCTGTTGTTTTCGTTGTAGATAATCCAGCTGCAAACTGGCTCCACGCAAGGTCCACCAGGAAAAAGCGATGCCCTTACACCAAGCATCAGACATTGGAACTGGAGAAGGAGTTTCTGTTCAATATGTATCTCACTAGGGACCGTAGATACGAGGTGGCCAGACTCCTCAATTTAACAGAGAGACAAGTGAAAATCTGGTTTCAGAACAGGAGGATGAAAATGAAGAAAATCAACAAAGATCGAGCGAAGGACGAATGATGGCGACACGTGGGTTAAATTGAAAATGCATAAAGTAAAAGGAAAAAAAAAAGAAAAAAGTTAAAACAAAAAAATCATCCCCTCGAGCCCTGCCATGCAATGCATCTGGGTCCAGGCCTCATTTTTTCCCTTGGCAAATTCTGATTATGATTGTACAATGATAGTCACAGAGGCCAGATTGCCAGGAGAGGTACAGTAAGACTTTTAATTTTCTAATAGGAAAGAAAAAGGGGGCATTAGCACGAAAAGGCTGTTTAACTGGCTTGTATAAATCTACCTGTTTCTTCACTTATGGAAAGAAAAAAAAAGAAAAAAACTACCTTTTCATAATGCACAACTATTTACGGACTGTATAGTTTAGTCTACGTAGTTAATTTTATTCGCTCTTTGCGTGGCAGAGAGATCTCTGCTCTAATACTTGAACACTGTGTTTTATTGTGGTAATTATGTTTGTGACTCAATTTATGTGCTTGGGTGCTGTACCGGATGTAATGGTGTAAGCTAGAATTCAATTTGAACTCAGGTTGTTTATTATAAAAATTGCATAGAGTATAGCTCTGTAGTGTATTAAGTCTTTTCTGTATAATTAGACAGTTAACCTTTGATTGTAAAATATATATATTATATATCCCAATGCAAAATAATAAAATAAAGGTAGAAAAAAATTCGTTCGGGATGTCTGGGAATTACGGTTCTCAAAATATGAAGCAAGTCATTTTAGTATGCACAGTTGATATATATATAGTACTGTCTTCGTCGGTTGTATATATAATCTATATATTAAAAAAAAGTAAATAAACAGACTAGCTTAAATATTGTTTTTGCACCAGTGAGCAGTTAGCAGATTTCGGAGCTATACGTATATGTGAAAAGGGTAACTACCTATGGTTTATGTTTGAATTTTAATCGAATGATTTGATGGTTATTGTAATGAAGGTTAATTTTATTGATAATAAATTATACATTATAAAAACCTACATTTGGTTATTGTAAATTTGTATCAATTAAAAAAATAAATCTGGGAAGTTATGTTGATGCAGAACGTACACTGTCTATTTTGAAATAGTTACCTCATGGCCTACTGACCAAATCGTTGTGTTGAAATGATATTTAACTTTTTGCAAAATAAAATATATTGATTCTTTTATATTTTGTGATGTTTTAGCATTATTGAGGAGAGGTTCTTCCACAGCACACTGAATCTCGCCAGCAGATTTGGCAGGGCTAGGGCAGCTGCAGAGGTGAGGCAAGGAGTGGTATTATTTTCGAGCCAAGGCAAACCCACGGTTTTATAAACGCAGCCCCCAGGTGATGGAAATTTGGGCTTATGTTCATCCTAAATGGACAGATTCAGGTCCTAAATGCCATAGCTTCTCTGAGGGTAGGCATCCTTCCTCCCTTCCGGATAAGATTTGGTAAGCCGGTGCTTAGCAGTGTGCGGAGGAAGCCCCTTGGATGGCAGCGGGGCACGGTGCCGAGCTAACGCCGTTTTAATAAAATTCGCCGGCGGGGCGGGGGAACTAGGACCAAACCAAAATGTCCGACGTTCTTCAGTGCGGACAATAATGTAAATCAGCTCAGACAGCGACATTTAAACTGAGATTGTTAATTAGCCTCCACCAGAAAATGTCCAGCACTAAGTGTGCTCCCACAACCCTTTTGAGAAGGCTCGCCTTACCAGGGCGTTAATTTCAAATTCCCTGCTAGAGATAATTGTCCATGCAAAATATGT
Organism: Corvus brachyrhynchos; assembly: GCF_000691975.1. Lineage (NCBI taxonomy): Eukaryota > Metazoa > Chordata > Aves > Passeriformes > Corvidae > Corvus > Corvus brachyrhynchos. The sequence continues at coordinate 7,939,077 of NW_008237681.1, forward strand.
TATTTCAAACGTCATCCACTTTTTTCCTTCCCTTGCCTTCACTTTTGGGGTTTTTTTTTGTTCCCCCCCCCCCCTTTAAATGTCCCGTGGCAAAAAATACAACCCATTGCGTTTTACTAGCGCCTCAGATGATATATGTATTTATAGATAGATATAGATACAGATAAAATTTTACTGACAATTATGGTAGAATTTATGGTGTCCATTTTAGTCGCTGATTTAGCCGAAGGAAAGCGGTGGGCTGGCAACAGTCTACAGCAGAGAAGACGAAATAGTATTTATTTTTAAAAAGAGAAGGATGGTTTCTTTGGAGTGAAAGATTTCCATACACCCCCTCCCCATTCCACCTACCCCTCCCCCGCCGCCCCAACCCAAACCAAGCTCAGCACCAAAAGAAAATAGCGAAGTCTATGAGCTTGCTCAAATTTACCCTTGTTTTGGGCGGACATCTTACTGCTCAGAGTGGATATCCTCCATAACATGAATCGCAGCACAGCTCTGCACCACACCGACCCTTGTTCGCAAATATGGCGAATAACAATAAAATCCTTCTTGTTTTACGAAGGTACCCTTACATATATATATGTATATATATACTTAAAGCAAAATAAGACGGAACACGCTTATGGTCTTGGCAGAAGTTGTTGTTAGGAAAATTCAGAGCCATACTACAGTGCAATAAAAGAAAATGACTGCTGTAACCGTTTATGGGGTGTAAAACGCTGCAGGGCTAAAGACAAAACTTAGGGAGCCGGCAAGAAGTTTACAGATGTGCAGAACGGCGGGAGGAAAAAAAATGCTTTCGACTTCACCTTAAAAAAAAAAAAAAAAGGAAATAAATCCGAGGTAAGATTTGATGAGTTCTAATTAGCAAAAGGGAGCTCGTTCTGGCGTGCACACACACAAAAAGCCCCTAATTGATCCCTGAGCCAGTATTTGGGGATGCTGGGACGCCCTCTGTTGTTGCAGACAGAGGCAACTTCAAAGAATCAGCATTAAGAGTGTGTAATAAATGACGGGTCTGCAAACTGTCTGGAATTCGGCTCTTAATGAGTTTACAACTGTCCAGCCACAATTAAGATTTTCTACAAAAGCCTTTTCATTTGTTTTGTCTGGCTGTTTTAGATAAAGCGGGAGAGCGGAAATAACAACCTTTTTCTGGCCTTCCCGTGCTTAAATCCCGGCCGTCCTCCGCCATCAAGCGCTCGGCCGCCTCCCCGACAGCTCCTAAAATGTCGACTTTATGGGAGCATAACCGTGCTTGGAAGCGCTGGGTTGGTTTTAACAAAGGCCGATAGGTTTGAGGGTGTTTTTACCCCTCGTATCCTCGAGTTTTTTCCCCACCTTATCCGGCCGACCGGGCGCCGTCAGGGTGGCATTTACCGCCTGGCCACGCTCAGTGCACTCGTGGCAAAAGTAAAGCTTGATCTGCACCAGGGACACGCTGTTCATTTATTATTCTCAAAATACCGAGACATTTCCTACTATGTGATAGAGACGGATGGAGCCCTGGCACCGAACTGCCAGCTCCTCTTTCTTTCCCTTGCCCCAAAGGTTTGCTCTTCCCTGGTTAAGCTCTGAGCCTGCAAACAGGGTATCCTGATTTCCCGAAAGGCTGGTGTGAAATGAAATATTGTGAGAAAGGGGGAATTGAAGGGTTCGAGCAGGATGTAACAGAGTCTCCCCGGCTCAGCCCGGGAGGAGAACGCCCAAAGAGCTTCACCTTTGGAGATCTGGGGCTAGCCGACGAATTTTCCAATGCCCTTGTCCGCTCCGCGTGGCTGAGACACAGCCGTGCGGGGAACCGGCAGTGCCGCAAAAATCTCGTTTGAAAATTATTTACCGGCGGCTAAAATTCTTCAACAGCTGTCTTTGATACAAATAAAAAGCCTTGCTTGTGTCCGAAGCAATTTCAGCTCTGTGGGACCCGTTGTGATTATATTACACAGATGTGAGAAGGCTGATGCTCTGCAAACTTGACGTGTCTCTCAAAGTCATTCCTAACTTGTTCTCGCCGTCTATTTTGTTTCCTCGAATGGTTTTCCTTTTTTTTTTTTTTTTTTTTTTTTTTTTTGACGCTTTGCTTTTGTTGGCTTCCACGTCTTGAGAATGAGGCTTAGTGTGGAGTTGTGGAATATTTTCAGATGCCAATTGCCAAAAGAGACGGGGAAAAAAAGTAATTGGAAGGAAAATAAATGCAGGAGGAAAGGAAGCATAAAATATGGGCTGGAGTATAAACGTTTTATTTTGTAAGTTTAAGCCAGACAACTAAACAAATCGCTGCATAGTATTCCATAACAGAACTACTTTCTCTGCATCTTACTTACATTTCCTTAAATCAAAGCCAATCTCTTTATATCGAAATTCAGCACAGGGAAAGAATGCACTGAGCTAGTTTTTCCCCGCACTGATTCAAAGATTTAATTCTTTCTAGGGATAAAGACTAACAGCCACTCCCTGCTTTCTAACAAGAGCCTTCCTATCAAATGTTTGCCTACATTGGCAGTGCTAAACTTATTATGATTAATTATTTTTTCCTTGGGCAGTAAAATTACACTGAAATTTGAAAGTGTTTATGCATCGTCATACTAAGTAATAACTTGGCACAGCACGTTCCATTATAATCGTGGATAAATTACAGCGAGAACAGATTCCAAACCAACAAAATCATCTCTAGTATGAACCACATCAAGATACTGCTTAGTACACAAGCCATAATCATGTAGTGCTCCCAGGTCGCTTATAACTTACGAGCACCGTTTTATCACTACGTTTTACTTCCCGGAAAAGCTCAGCGGCAAAGAGGTGTATCCCAGAGTTTACAAGGAAAAAAAAATTACAATTAATCCCTCCTAGACGACTATTTTTAAAGCGTGTGAGAATATAGCCATGACCAAAAACTTGAAATCTGCTCCTGTTCACCCTTTCTCCGATTGGAAAAAAAAATAAATTCAAATGAAAAGCGTGTTTACAGGCGCGGGAATCTAACCTGATCTTGTAAGCGACAAAACGAGATATTTCAGAGGGTGTTTCAGAAGCAGCGTTATGCCTAACTCGCAGAGGTGGGGGAAGTCAACAAGGTGGCGGGGATCCATGTCTAGGGGTCCTTCTAGCATTTATTCAGTGAAGGCTTTTTGATAAATCTAAAGGGCTGGCAGGGGAAAAAAAAAGCTGAAAGCAAAATACATTTTTAAAAACCGTGGCGGCGATAAGAACACGTAAGGAAAGAAAAAAAACACATAAACGTGCAAATTGTAGAGAATCAGAGAGCTCGAAATACAACCACCCAGACAATCTATTCGGTCCTACACTATTCATATTTAAGTCTAGTCATTGGTTATATTTGCTATTTCTTTCTTCTTGCATCTTGCTATGTTGTCACCAGAGGAGCAATTTATTGGTCTAATGTCATCTACTCCAGCCTCTTTGATCTTCTTGGTCGTCGTCTTGTTTGCATCGCATTCGTTTAAGTTCTTGGGCCTCTATTCCTTTCCAGCAACCTCTTCTGCCGGCGTGTTCCCACACCGTGATTGCGACCGCAGGGATATTGTTTAATATTGGTGAATTGGAAGAAATAACCGAAGGGGCTCTTTCGGCGGCTTCTCCCTTATGCCTGCGAATAATAACTGCGTTTTCACATACTTAACACTTGGCAAACATTTACATGCATCTGCCACATCTGCATGCTCTGAAGCACCAGTATCTCAGGGATCTGGCTTTCAAGAATTGACTTGCTTCTGTCAGTAACCTGTATTCATGGGGCTGCAATAACCACGCATAAAGGGTGCCAAAGGGTGCGCGGTGTGTGTGCGGGTGTGTGTTGGAGGTGTGTAGGGGGGCAGAGGGTGCTCCACTTTTACAAAACATAAAGTTTAGGGTCCGTGCGAAATATCGCCAAGAACAATTTTAACTGGTGAGAAAGTCTTTGTACAAGGGGCACCAAACTATAATTGAAAGGAGAATTTCCGGGGCAATTCCATTGTGCTTCTTCCAGTTTATGATGTGCAATACAGGCAGGCAGTAAAAGCTGTCTTTACCAGGACTCCCTGTCTGAGGGAAGGAAACTCATTTTACGATCCGTTTAAAGGAAGGGCACGGAGCAGCATCCTCAATGGAGAGCCATTCGCATTGTTGGGGAGCACAGTGTTTAGAAAGGCAGCCACTCTCCCCGTCATCCGCGCGTACCGCTGCTGCCTCACGCTCTGGACTGCAAGGTATGTAGGGCGGAAAGGTAACTCGGGCAGTAAACAGGCGGCGGCAATTTGAAGCCATTTGTAGGCGATTTCTTCAACTCTGGAGTTTCGGTTTATTCTGTTTTTTCTTCTTGAGAAGTTCAGAAAGTTGAACCCCCAATTTTTAAAATTCTTTTTGCCATTATTTTTGGTGGGTGGTGGTTTTTTTTGGTGTGTTCTATTGCTGGGTGGGAGTTTTTTGTTTGGTTGGATGTCGTTGTTTGTTTGGGGGGTTGGTTTTTGTTTTGTTTGGGTTGTTTTTCGCCTTTCCCCGGGGAGGGTGACTGTGATTTTTTTTTTTCCCCCGGTGCTGACTGCTAGGGAGTGCCTTGATTTCCAAGGCTCGGCACCCCTCGGGACCAGAGGGGGGTGCCCTCGCAAACCCTGTTGCAGGGCTACCTCCTGATTCTTTCCATTACGAGAAAACAACGCGGGGGGAATGAGCCACCCCCTTTAAACTTGATATAGATACATATACACACACATAGACATATATATTTAAAATTTTTAAATTTGATTTGTCGCAACGCCCCCCGGTCCATCAGCGACCACGCGGGGGGCGCGCGTCCCCGGGGGCCGAGGGGCCGGCCCGGGC
>NW_008237681.1:7944059-7949473 GCF_000691975.1 Corvus brachyrhynchos
GGCAGCTCAGTCCAAAAGAAAATGGGGTTTGGTGTAAATCTGGGGGTGTAATGTTATCATATATCACGCTACCTCGTAAAACCGACACTGAAGCCTGCCGGACAACAAATCACAGGTCAAAATTATGAGCTCTTCGTATTATGTGAATGCGCTTTTTAGCAAATATACGGCGGGGGCTTCTCTTTTCCAAAATGCGGAGCCTACTTCTTGCTCCTTTGCAAGCAACTCCCAGAGAAGCGGCTATGGACCAGGCGCGGGTGCCTTCGCCTCCTCCATGCCCGGCTTGTACAATGTGAACAGTACCATATATCAAAGCCCGTTCTCTTCCGGATACAGCCTGGGCTCTGATGCCTACAACCTGCATTGTTCCTCTTTTGATCAGAACATTCCCGTCCTCTGCAATGAGCTAACCAAACCCAGCTGTGAGAAAGCGGAGGAAAGCAACCTGCACAACCAGGCTGAGCCTAATTTCCGGATATACCCCTGGATGAGGTCTTCAGGTAGGGGCGAGCGGAGAGGGCTCGGAGCCGTGGCAGTCAGGCAAAGCGTGTCGCCAGGATTACTGTCAGCACAGCCTTTATGGTTTTAATTATAGCCGAGGCGCCATTGCGTAGAAAGCCCGTGGCATTGTATGTAAATGAGTATCATAAAACTTTTTATTGCCCAATTAATGGGTTCTAGCCTCGTAAATTTATTTAACTCCATTTGCTATGGAATTTTAGCATTGAGTTGATTTGCGCTGTTTGCTACTAAAAAGCGGAGAGTTGGCTGCGGGCTCCCAGCGCCCCCGCGGGTAAGCGTCTCCCCTGCCCTGCTGTCGAAGTTGGGAAAAAAAATCCCGCTCGCTGGGGAAGGCGGAGGGGACAGGGGCGCTTAGGACCGAGGGACGGCATACTGAGGACTTTGCCAGCCCGCGTTGCCGAGACGTGCCACTCTCGTCCCCCCCTGCCCTTTCCACGGAGATAAGGATCTATAGAAATGTACTAAACAGGAAAACGGAGGGGGGAGGGGGGCTGGGGGACGAGAGTCTGTGTGAAAAAGGAGAGCTCTCTTCTGGAGCTAAATGCTATGTATTGTTTACGATCCAGGCGGGATGGGGGGGGGTGGGGGGGGAGCCCACGACATTAAAATAAAATAAATACAGCCCAGCCTTCCAGCTTTTTATTTCCCCTTGTGAAACGTGAAAGTCTGGAAGGTTTTAGGGAAATACATCGCCTGGGGGAAAAGTTCCTCCTCCCAAAAGCAATTTCCTCCCCCACCTCCTCTCCTGAATGCTTTCTCTTCACTTTTTCTAGGTCTCGAGCAACTTAATTTTTGCCCTGCCTGAGCAGGGCAGGTCGTGTGGTTGAAATGTCTTTGTTAGGGCAAAGTGTGGGGGCGGGTGGAAGTCGAAGAAGGGGATCGTTCAGTCTGGCTCGGCCACTTTTTTGTTTGTTTATTTATTTATTCATTAAAAACATCAACAAGAAAAATAAAAAGAGAAAACTTTCCACTTCTCTTCTTGTCTAACTCCTGGCCGTGTGTTTGCCTGTTTTCAGGTCCAGATAGGAAGCGAGGGCGCCAGACCTACACCCGCTACCAGACCCTGGAGCTGGAGAAGGAATTCCACTTCAATCGTTATCTGACTCGGCGGCGAAGGATAGAGATCGCCCATGCCCTCTGCCTGACGGAGAGGCAGATCAAAATCTGGTTCCAAAACCGGAGGATGAAGTGGAAGAAGGAGCACAAGGAGGAGAGCTCCAGCACCCCGGCTCCCAACGAGCCCACGTCAGCAGCAGCTTCTGTCGAGAAAGTGGAAGAAGACGAAGAGGAGGAGGACTAAGAAGTCCCACTCAAGGAAGTGATCTCTTAGAATAGTGTATGCACATGACAGTTGGAAAAGCTCCCTTTAAAGGAAAAAAAAAAAAGAAAAAGAGAGACTTACTGTTTTTATTAAAAAAAAAAATCAGTTCCCTTTAATAATCATCTTGAAAGCGAGCATTTGCAAACATGAAAACATTTCTTGGGTTGGTTTTCCAGCCTTCTCTCCACTCTCCCATACTCCCCAAACCTGCCCTATGCCGAACCTTTCGGTAATATTTCCTAAGAGCATCTTACAATCAGTTTGGTTTTTTTCTTCATTAACCCAAACCTGGGTGGGCTTCTTCAGGGGACATTTCAGTGGGAGAACTGCTGCTTGCACAGATAGTAAACCGTGACCTTCCGAAGTAACTACCTGACTCAATAGTCCCAATCATGTGTAAGGGGAAAAGTGCATTAGGCTGACATTAAGAAAAACTACCTAATTTTGAATAAGTAGCTCTGCACTTCTCTTTTTGTTTTCTTTTTTTTTTTATTGTTGTTAGAAAAGTATCATAAGTAATAGCTACACTAACAAAAGGTTAAAACAGCAAGTAAGGGGGAAAAAATGTTCCACAAACCACTACACTCTACAGCAATTATTTGTACTACCTATTTTCCAGACTACCTACCTATATATCTTGCTCTGCCTACCTATCTTCGAAAGTATACTGTATTTTAGTAGTCAAAAGGATGTTACAAGATTACTAATGTGAATCGCAAAATGCTTTTAGACATGTAAGTGTAGTAATTCGAAAAGCACGCATCAATAGCTTTGGTATAGAATTTGGTACCGAAAAGTCTGAATATATTTAAATTTAAAATAATATATTTATTCCAAAGCAATTATAAATGAAAACCATATGCTGCAATATATCTTTGTTCTCGATTCTTTGCTATTCTGAGAGAGGAAGCAAACACACGCCAATATTGTACAAAGCAGTTTAATATCTCCCGTTGGCTTCTACCTTCGGCTGCTTCTGCTAAAGGCCGTTTTCTTATTCTACATTGATCTTACTTAATACAGCGGAAAGTGTTCTTTGAAAAGTGAATTTAAATGATCATGTAACCACCTTAAAAAAAAAAAAATCCACAAACTGTTTGTCCTGATTATCTGAACGTGTTAATATGTAATACCATGAATTTTCCTACAATAGCAGATATTGTAATTTTTTTGTCATTTATATTCGTCTTGAACCTCATTTGTAAGATCATGTCATAAATTCGGAAGTATGTAATTAATTTGGAAAGTTTGTAGCATGATGTATTGTTAAGAACTCTGTATAAATCCGTCTTGAAGGTTTGGCTAAAGTTTATTCACAAATTGTATGTTACAATGTGTTTCGATGTGTTCGTTGTGAACATTTGGATATGCCGTGTAAGTATTGGAAGTGGGAAAAAAAATGTCTGTGAACTCTCTTTGGAAGTGATACCGTGTTCAACTATCTCCCACGATAAATGTGTTTTATGTTACACAGAAAATAAATATGCTTGTTGACAATGAATTGTGTTTCTTTATTAAGGAACCAGTTCGAGGGAAGCATAAAAAAATATATTACACAGTCAAATAAAGAAATTAGACCCTCTAAACATTTTTTTGTTGTTGTTAATCAGAAAGGAAAAAAAAAATCCCAGGTGATGAATTGATAGGAATCAGTCAATATCTCTATCTCGACTTCGTGATTTTTTTTCCCCTGGCGTTGTTGATTAATAAAGCGGAAAGCCTTCTTTATGGGAGAGCTTCCTTCCACCGTGTTCCCGTGTCCTCTTGCAGTCATAACCCCAGTCCAGACGATCGGCGATCAAGTCGAAATCGCATGCAGTGAAAGAATATTTTGTAATGAACAGAAAGTGCAATGCGAAACTTCCAAGTGTAAATGATCTGATCGGATATATATGTGGTTTGTGTGTGCGGCTTTTGGGGGCCAGGGGGCATCACGGTGGCACGAAAATGGGAAAAAATTGCTCCACTTTAGAAAACGTCTCATTTTTGTCAGGTACCACGTAATATCAATGAGATCTAATATTTCCCTTTTTTAATTTTAATTTAAAAAAAAAAATCTATCCCGAAAAGTCCCTTTATTCGGCCGGGTAAATAGAGGTAGACCTGGAGCATTTTTTGCGCTGAAGTTCCCTTTTTTCTACTACACTCCATTCCTGGTCAATGTACTAATTGTAATTTTAATAAAATTAGTACAAAGTCCAGGTCTTTTAAAAAACTCCAGGGCTGCCTCTGTGGTAAGATGGCGCCTCTCTAAGACCTGCCTCTTCTTAGTGATGAGGAAAAGGCCATAAATCCGTTGTTGTTTATGAAAATTTACAACTTTGCAATACAACTTTATGAGTTGTTCGGTTTTTCCATTGGTCGTTGTCGGTCATGTGGATGGTAACCGTGAACATGAACTTTTTTATAATTTCCCTTGCGAGAATAGAGCCGCATTCTTTTGCTGAGCTCTGTCCTGCTTCGGATCTCTCTGGCTTTCAATCCCCATTTCATTTGTTCTTTGTAAGGCAATAGTGAACAAAGTGTGCGGAGGTTCGGCATAAGCAGCCGCCTAGAACACAGATCCGGGATGGCAATTTCCAGTTCCCCCGCTGGAAGGTGTGGCATATTGGATTCAAAGCACTGGCGTGGCAGATTTTCAACTTGCAACCTGGCTAATTTCCTGCTTCTTCTGGCACCAAAAGGAGGGCGATTCGTCTCCTGTGCAGCCAAAGCGACAGCTGTCAAAGTCGCAGGGGCTCCTGTGAGCCAGAACCTAAAAGGTGAGAAATGTATATGACACTACTGTAAGCAGGGAAAAATGGTTTAATACGTTTAAATATTAGACATGTGCAATTAAACCAAATGGAAATGTTACCGGCCAAAAATAGAGATGGCTGCAGCTCAGTTGATTTTGACTTAACCAGTGCATGCAAAAATATGCCTAAATAAAATGTTTGTTTTCTGTGATTTAGCAAGGAAGCGGTGTATATATATATTTCTTTTTTCACGAAGTTGATTTCTTTTTGCATTAGCCAGGGGTATGTTGTGACGTTCAGGTTATTTTCTAATAATTCAGTTTTACAGCATCAGTGAAGGGGATTTTTTTCCCAGCACGAGGGAAAAAAAGTGATATCCCCAAACATTTTAAAATATTAATTCGCATCATTAACTCATTAACTTAAATTTCATTTGCGGTTGACGAAATTTAGATGTAATTTATTTTTTACTATTTCATTAAAAAAATACCAAAAAACCCCCCAAAAAACAAACAGCACAATGTCTCCTAGCTTCTCTGCCATGTCCGGGAGGAAGGCTATTTCTAGACGGGGGGAAACAGCGCGAATGTGCCTTGGATTTTCTTTATCAGATCAAGCGCTGCCTGCATAAATCCCTTGCCCCGCCGTGGGTCCGTTCCCGGCGGTTCGCGGCGTGGGCGGCTTGCGCGCCTCGGCTGCGCGGAGCGGGCTTGGCGGCGGCTTAGCCCATTTCAGCGCCGGAGACGGAGCTTTCCCCCCCTTTCTCTCCTTGTTGTGACTGTTACGGTGCGGCGCTGGGGCGGGGGAGCGGCGGCCGGCGGGCCGGTGCCCCG
>NW_008237681.1:7949899-7952093 GCF_000691975.1 Corvus brachyrhynchos
GACCCGCCCGCGTCCCCCGGCCGGGCTCCCTGTACCCCGCCAGTCTAAACAACGGTCCGCCTTGCCCAAACTGTTTGGATTAGGAGCTATTAGTTAAAGGTTGGTTTTCATGACGCTGGCGAGCACGAGAATGATTTGAAAGTGGTTTTATATACCAGGAGAAGGAGGCTTTTAAGCTTAAGAGGGTAACTACCCCCGCACCTGTATCCGAAAGTGTCTGGGGTCGCGGACGCGTTTTCGGCGGGAGGAGGAAGGCGAAGTGTTCTGTGGAGGAGGTGCTGGGTGGAATTACGAAAACAAATAAACGGGGTATGAAATACACAGGTATCGCGAAGTGTGACTTTGTTTCGGTGGCAAAATGCAGAGGCTGGCTTTCTTTCTGCTTTCCAGAGTGGGGGCAGGAATGGTGAAGGAAAACTGCTGCGAAATGTGTCCAGGCAGGACATTTCCTCAGCAGATCTGGGGGGTAGCAGATTATTGTAATTCGGGGTTTTCTGGGGTAGGGGGAGGAGCGGAAAGGACGCCTGAATGTGACTGAAGCAGAGATTGCAGTGCAGATTGTTTAGCTGTCACTGTAACTACTCTAACACGACCCGGTCAGGCAAACGTGCACATTTCATTTCTTTTCATATTATGGGATCGACGAAGAAATATTTTTCCTGCCTGCGGCCGGGCTTTCACAACTTGGTTTGGACGTAAACAGTAACTTGAAAAACGGGAAAGAAACAAAAAGAAACAGAGGGAGGAAAAATTAGGCTCTAACCGATGCTATAAAATGCAAATATAACTAAGCCTGGAGCGATTTTTATTTTAAATTTTGTTTTGGTCTTTGTGTGATGGATTCAAACAAAAGATCGTCTGCCCATAACTTTTTAAAGTAAGGCCGGTGGGGTTTGCTTGTCCCTAGTATTCATTTTTTCGTGGTGCGTTTTCGGTCTGACCTAAACTGGCGAAAATATGCTCTTTTAAAAACCTTTCCGCATTTAGAGTGCTGTGTATGGGTGCTTGCTTGCTGATGTTTCCTCCTTTTTAAACTCTATTCTCACTGAGTAAAAAAACCTTATTTTTCCGGAGGAATCTGCTTTTCAGGAAATACATGTTTCTGAAATGACCTCTCAAAGCATGCAGCTAGAGAGCTGTAATTCTACCAGGTGTGTTTGTGGATTAGCTGAGCTGAAGAGGTTAAGGAAGTTGAAAAAAAACCCGAAGGCAATCAACATCTGAATGTGAAAGTCCAGCTGAGACTGCAAACAATACAAACTATTGTGGAGCGATGTTTTAACTCGCTACTGTTTTATAGGTATCGTAATCTGCCCCCGGAAATGAGACAAATAGTCTCCCAACAACAACAAAACTCTCCTTTGAAAGCTGCTTTAGGAAACGGGGCTCGTACGAATGTCACTTTAGGTGACAGAGCGCGTTTAAAATTAGTCTATTCAATCTGTTGTAATGGGCACGGATTATGAGTAAACACAGCTTGGAATGAACAACCTCCTGTTATCTGCAGGAACTGCAGGGTTACGGCTGAATTAAATGCGCATCAGCAAATTTCATCAGCACTGTTACTGTCCGAGCCCTGGGCCAAGAATTATATTTCCGCTATGGGGTAACTGCCATGTTGAAAAATGAAGGTGGAAATGTTTGTTTCGTGTATTGTTCTTCCCCTGTTAAAGACACACACCCACGTTTAATCAAATTATTCGGAGCAACAACGAAACCGATTGGCTTCTGCTGACTCATTAGCGGGGTTGTATTAATTAGGAATAGTCCTACTGGCTCGTTTTTGAATTTGAATGTTTGATTCCCTCGGCTCTACTCTGGCGGGAGGGGGGTAGACTTGGGGAGAAGAGACACATGGAACTTTATCTGGGCTGCCGGGGGGCGCCGGGAGCTCATACAGATCTTCCCGAGGCCTCCTCGGGCACTTGGTGCAAATCAAAAATCCCACTCCCCAGAAGGCCTCCGCCACAATCTCCTAATCACGGGGATGTTCATTAAGATACGAGACCTCTTCCATTGCAGGACGCGTTAGCCTCTCTCACAAAAGCTGGGTTCGGCGCCGGGGCGGGCTCCCTGATCTCCGAAGGGAAGCCTTAGTGGAGGGGCAATTTTCGACTGAGTGGATAAATAAATACATTTTAGAATCGCTTAAAAACTGTTGGATGCTGTTGTGGCATCGCGACGGCAAAATGGA
>NW_008237681.1:7952520-7956254 GCF_000691975.1 Corvus brachyrhynchos
TTTTGGCGCTCGGCCATCCAGAAACAAACCACTTCGATGACTCCTAATAGTTATCGCCAGATGTACTAATACACAACAAATCACGGTCCGGGAGAGGGGGAGAGCAAATGAGTTCCTATTTCGTGAATCCCACTTTCCCGGGGAGCCTGCCCGGGGGCCAGGACTCCTTCCTCGGGCAGATCCCCCTGTACCCGGCGGGCTATGATGCTCTCAGGCATTTTCCGGCTTCGTACGGGGCAAGCAGCCTGCAGGACAAGACTTACACCTCACCTTGTTTCTACCAACAGTCCAACACCGTCATTGCTTGCAATCGGGCTTCCTATGAGTACGGAGCCTCTTGTTTTTATTCGGACAAGGACATTAGTAGCGCCTCTCCTTCCGGCAGTGGGAAACAGAGGGGGCCCGGGGACTACCTGCACTTTTCTCCCGATCAACAGTACAAATCCAGCGGCGGCCAAGCCAAAATTATAAATGACGAAGGCACCGACCGGAAGTACACGAGCCCTGTTTACCCCTGGATGCAGCGGATGAACTCCTGCGCTGGTAAGGCATCTCGGCGCAGTCAAGGGCGGGGAGGGGAGGAAAAGGAAAAGTTTCTTTTTTTTTTTTTTTTTTTTCCTTAGATAAAGTCCAGATTGCTGGAGAAACACGGTTCCTGCAGGGCAATATGTAACATGAAACCTTCCCAGGTTATTTTAGACCTGGCACGCTGGCACCCAGGGAATGGTGGCCAATATCCCAGTATGTAGGTTTACCGGTGAAAGTTACTGGGGAATCCTTAGGAAGTAGAGGGGGGAAAAAAAGAAGTAAAAAGGAGCAAAGCAGTTTTATCACTGTCTTAAAGCCATACCAAAGCCTCTGCTCTGCTTCTTCATTGTCAGAGAGAGATGCATGGAATATGCCCTCTGTACTGAGGATCCAATGCATTTATGGTACATTCCTCCTCGCCCCCCTCCCCCAGCTCATTAGCCTGTGAGTATTGGATATTGAGAGCACGTTTCTGGGGCCGTGGGCGCACTTCCATGGCATCGCGAATTTTTTCTGACTTAGGAGTGAACTTCACATAATTGAACTATTCTGTACAGGAGTGGTGCTGGGGGAGTGGAGGGTGGGGGTGGAGTGGGAGGGTTGTATTGGGGTGACATTTATTTTTTATAATTCCAAATTTAAACGTTTATTTCAAGTGTTTGCTAATGACTCGCCTTCTCTCCCATCCTCCCGAGTTTATGTTTGCTGCAGGGTAGGTCTCATTCCTGTTTTTGAAAATTAAACTTTTAGCAAGATCATTCCGATGCTGCTTTGCATTCAAGAGCAATAAATTCCGGAGCAAATGGCAAAACGGTCTTCTACGATCTTTAGCTGATGTCTATAGTTATACTTAGACACCTTCTGTAGTCCCAGCCATGGCAATGGCTGTGTGTTTGTGTCAACACAGCCACATGTGCGTGCACACACACACGCACGGACACATGCGTGAGGCTCCCCGGATAGCACACGTGTGCCTGTGTCTGTGTGTGTGTGTGCGCACAGGCTCCCAGGGCGCACAGCGCAGCCTCTGCTCAGCGACTCACACCGTGCTACCTCCTGCACCTTCCCTAGGTCCACCTTAAAGCCTCTTTGTATCCCACTTACCCTGCCACTGCCTCCGTAAGCACACTGCACGTCCGCATTTACAGCTCGTCAGGCAGTAGAAAAGGAAAAGAGAGAATTAAAAAAAAAAAAAAAAGCCTCCAGGAAACCAGAGCAGCTTCCCCCACTCTCCGTGATTGTGCCTGCAAAAGGAGGCAGAATATACTAATCGCTCTTTCTGGTCTGAAATCACTGGGCCCTGTCCAATGCGATCGTTTTGTCTTTACTTCTACAGGTACAGTATATGGAACACATGGGAGACGAGGGAGGCAAACTTACACCAGATACCAAACGCTAGAGTTAGAGAAGGAATTTCATTTTAACAGATACTTAACCCGAAGACGACGCATTGAGATTGCAAACGCTCTCTGCCTTACTGAACGCCAGATTAAAATATGGTTTCAAAACAGGCGGATGAAATGGAAAAAGGAAAACAAATTCATAAATTCCACACAGCCCAGCAGCGAAGAAACAGAGGAAAAGTCAGGGGAGTAGAACCATGTTTAATAAACGCTACCAGGCCTTTCCTTAGCGCTTACTACTACTATTACCATTATTATTTACCTTGTGTTCCTTCTGCTACTGAAATCCTATAGGTTCGTCACAGTCTATTAATCCCCAAAAGGCTTGGTTAAAAGATGTATATTTGCAATCATCTGTGACTTACTTTAATATATGTGGAAGCCCCAGCTTTTGAGCTACAGGCATGTATGTATGTAACCACCTTCCCAAAGCATATATGGCGTTGGTTAAAGTATTAGAGAATTGGCCCAGAATTGTAAATATTTGAGATGAGCATCTATGTGTGGGCGAGTGTCCCTGGTGTGGTTGTGTGAGAAAAGATAAGCAAATTATTTTTAATCTTTTTTTTTTAATTAGAAATGTTCATACTGTAGGAAGACAAGAGATTTTAGAAAATATTTGGTTTATGTTTTTGCCAGCTCCCGCTACAGCGGGCCATCTCGTTGTGCTGTGTTTGGGAGTTTATGATCTGCAGGGGGAAAAAAAGTTTTAGTTATGTATAAGATATTTAAATGGCAAAAGGAAGAAAAATCCTTTTAAAAAGTCGTTGTGTAAATCCCTGTGTATAAACTTTCAGTTAAAGCGAAGATGAATTGCAGGGAGATTTTTTTTTTTAATGCCGCTAAACTGCTTAATCTGCACTACTAGTATTAAAGTAAAAACTCAGCGTTAAACTTCAGGGGAAGCAAGGGAAGAGGTTCCGAAGCAGGCAATTTTCTGTGGTTGCCGTTGAGCTTACGCTGAGGTTTTTTTGAGCTCCTCTCTACACTAAAGGGGCTTTGAATTATGGACTGCATTTCTTGGGGCTTCGTGAGCTTAGATTGATCCTTTTTTCTTTTATCTCTGTTTCATTCTCTCTTTCTTTCTTCCTCTCTTTCATTTTTTTCTTTCTTATTTAAAGAAAAGGTCTTATTAACTCGGGGATTTTCTTTCCTGCTTCTGCGGTGTCTTAATTCACATTTGCATTACTTAGCACTGGAAAAAATAAATTGATACTCTGAAGAAAAATAGCTGCCATAAAATGCTTCCACTTCGAGTTCTGTAAAAGTAAAATAAGCGCAGCAAAAATATTGATTAATATGTGTGTTATACCTCTCTATATTATATTGAGTGTGCATGAGTGTGCATGTGAAGCTGTGTACAAACGCACTTGTATATGCATCGAGGCTCTTTTGTTTGGAAGGCAGCACAATTTGGGCTACCACTCCAAATGTTTTAAAAGCCAAATCTGGAGAATATAATGCAAAATGGCTCCCGCCGCATTTAGAGGTTTTTTTTTCCTTCCGAGAGGCGATAAAATAACGGCGGCCGTAAAGCCGCCTGGAATTTGACCCCCTAGTTGGAAAAACGCTGCACGATATTTATCTTCAATAGATATCTGCCATTTCACATCGGCAGGACCCGGCTGCCTCTCGAAAGGTCCAGCACGGAAATAAGTGTGGGAGGAAATTATATATACATACATATATATATGTAGAAGAGACACAAGCCTTGTCAGCACCCGAGAACGGTTCGTATAGGATTTGTGAACTGGTGTAAATAAGCCTCGCACGGAGGAGAAGGCAGACACAAAGCCGAGCGCT
>NW_008237681.1:7956425-7969531 GCF_000691975.1 Corvus brachyrhynchos
GAGGCGCGCCCCGGGCCGCCCGCGCCCTCCCAGCTCCCCCACCAGTGCACGAGTTTACCTCTAGAGGTCATCAGGCAGGATTTACGACTGGACAACAAAAGCACGTGATGTGAAGCCGTACCCCATATTTGGGTGCCTACGTAGGAGGGAACCAAGTACATGTCCCAGTCATTTCCATAATTCATCATAAATTGTGCAAGGGTGCTATAGACGCACAAAACGACCAAGAGCCACAAATCAAGCACACATATCAAAAAACAAATGAGCTCTTATTTTGTAAACTCATTTTGCGGTCGCTATCCAAATGGCCCGGACTACCAGTTACATAATTATGGAGATCACAGCTCGGTGAGCGAGCAATACAGGGACTCCGCCAGCATGCACTCCGGCAGGTACGGATACGGCTACAATGGCATGGACCTCAGCGTCGGGCGCTCTGCTTCTACCCACTTTGGTGCCAATGAGAGACCCCGCAGTTACCCGGCCAACACCACCTCTGCCTCGACAGAGCCCAGGTACAACCAGCCCGCGACGTCTTCCCACTCGCCTCCCCCTGACCCTCTGCCCTGCACCGCCGTGGCCGGTTCGCCTGTCAGCGAGAGTCACCACGGGGTGAAAAACTCCCTCGCCAACTCCACCAGCACTTCGTCCAATTCCAGCAGCAACACGCACATCAGCAGAGACGGGGTTGGCACCTCGTCTGGGACTGAGGAAGACACTCCAGCAAGCAGCGAGCAGGCAAGTGCCCCGACCGACCAAAGCACAGCCCAGCCTTCACAGCCCCAGATCTACCCCTGGATGCGAAAACTGCACATAAGTCATGGTAAAGCAAATACCCTCTTCTTTCTTTATTTCTCTGGAGGAAAAGGAGGGTTTAATGTAAACCGGGTGGCTGCGCCGAGCAAGGTCGGGGAGAGGGGGAGAGGAGGGCGTGAGAGCGGGCAGTCTCCGCGCACACCACAACTCTGCTCGCAGGGAAGCACGCTCCCTTCTCTGGGCGAGTCCCCCCCGAAAGGAAAAAAACCGCCCGGCCCCGAAAACACCTCCCGCCTGGCTCCCAGCGCCGGCGGGGGGAGTAGAAGGCGCCTTGCCGAAGGGAGATCGGGAGCAGAGGCTGCTCCCGGCTCTCCTCCGGATGGGGTGTCTTCCAGAGGGAACGGCGCGGCTGACCCCATTTATTTTGCTTAGACATATTAAAAAGAGAATAGGAAAGGGCGAGAAGGGCAGTTTTCACTGCTGGGAAGCCGTGGGGGAGGGGGGAGGGCGAATCGCCCCAAACTCGGAGGAGAGGGCTTGAGGGGCGCGGGGAAGCGAAGCAACTTTCAGCCCCGGGTACCTGCCCTGCCCTCGCTGCTGGGAGAGCGGCCGGAGGCTCGCTGCCTCCCAGAGCCTCCCCAGCTCAGCCGTGGGAAAGGGCTGCACGCTTCAGCCTTGCTCTCTCAACTCTGAAAACCCAGCTACCAGCAGACACATCCTCCAAATCAGCTTATCTGGAGGAGGCATGGGGGAGAATTAACCTTGTTAAAAAAAAAAAAAGAAAAAAAAAAAAGAAAAAAATTCAATTAAAAAAAAATCGAATCGCAAATTCAAGCGAAAACTTACCGAGACTACCAAATCCCCCTCCCCCAAGCCTTTCCTAAGAGGGGCTGAAGGGGGAAACTTGTTGAGTGTTTATCCAAACCAGAAACAAAACCAAGCAGGACTGAGAATAACGGTCCTGGTCGCTGGTAGCTGCAATGAGACACGAAGGCTCCGAGTGGCTGCTGAGAATCTAAATCATGTACTTTTCTCTTCCAGACAACATAGGGGGACCAGAAGGGAAAAGGGCTCGGACTGCTTACACCCGCTATCAGACCTTGGAGCTCGAAAAGGAATTTCACTTCAATAGATACCTGACCCGCAGAAGAAGGATTGAAATAGCACATGCTCTTTGCCTCTCAGAGAGACAAATAAAGATCTGGTTCCAAAACAGGAGAATGAAATGGAAAAAGGATAATAAGCTGAAAAGTATGAGCATGGCAGCTGCAGGAGGGGCATTCCGTCCCTAAGCGTTTGATCAATTAAAAGTACTGAGCAGTATTAGCTGACCCTGCGTCGTCTCATGTCAGTACTAAGTTGACTTTCTAAAACTTCCTTGTGTTACTTCTGTGAAGAAACCCTGTTCTTGTCGCCCTTATTCATCTTTTAATCATGAGCCTGTTTATTACCATTCTCTCGCGTGTATAAGTAGATCTGCTTTTATCGTACATTTCTTTGTCTTGAATGGCTTTGTCTTGAAAAAAATAATAGATGTTTTAACTTATTTATATGAAGCGAGCTGTGTTACTTGAAGTAACTGTTAAAACAAAACAAAACTAAACAAAAAAGAACAAAAAGGAAAAAAAAAAAGAAGTTAAAAAAAAAGGAGAGAGAGAAAGGAAACCCTCCCCCGGTTTAGTACAAATGTTATGTGTTGCACTCAACCTGCTTAACTGTGCATGTGTGGTCAAGTGTTAATGTCTGTATAGCTCCAAGCTGTTAAAAATATTTTTATTCAAACTACCTATATAATTCCTGTGTAATTAATGCTGTTGTAGAGGTGAAATGATGAAATCAACTGAACTTGTCCTACGTGTAGTGAATAGTGAATCTGTGACGAAAACTGTGATTCCAAGCAGTATGTCCTTGCTGTGCCTTTGTATATGACTCTTTGCACGAACTCTTAGAAGTGGCTCTTATTAAGCGCAGCTTCTGTGATGTATGTTTTTTGTGAACAAAGTTACAAATATAGTCAAAGTCTGGCTGTTTGAGCAAACTGTGATCAGCTTTTTTTTTATTATTATTATTATTATTTGTTTTTAAAAAAACCTGACTGGAAATCAACAAAAAAATAAACTTTCTATTGTAAAGTTTTTGTGATCTGGTTTGTGCAAAGCAAGAAGTTGTGCTTCCTGATTTGCCTCTGAAAAAAAAAAAAAATTAGCCCGTGCAGAGTTTGTTATAATATTTTACCTGGCTCCTGCTGCACGTTGCAAATGGTGGATGCTGCAATTGTCCGCTATCAGTATTTTTAATTGAAAGTTTGACCATAAGTTCTTCCTTGCTTGTTTCTCGCTAGGTGGAAAGCTGCATCGCAGGACCACAATCAACACCCTTTGTGGCTGAATCAACTGTTAGCTGTTTGCTGATGGTTAAAATTTAAAAAACAAAACAAAACAAAACAAAAAACCCAAACCCCAAAACATGTGCTTTGTTAAAATATGCTGCAAGCTCCAGGGTGTGTTTGCATCGCTCTAGAATTTCTCCTGTGGTTTCATTAAGTATATTTCAGGACAACCATGTCCAAGCCCTCTGCGTCTATTAGTAACCCTCTCTAGCCACATTCCCACTCTTCACCCTTTAAAGATTTTTGGTTTTCTTCGCTACAATTAGTTTGCTATAAACGTAATGTTACTTACCCCATCAGAGCTTGAATGGTTAACTCTTCTGAGCTTCTAAGAGCAACTAAAGATTTGCACATTTACTGACTGGTTACATTGATGCCTTCCCTTAAAAGTTATAAAACAGTAAACTTTATAAGCCCTAGTTCCGGCTATATGACATTTGGGTGCCAAATGAATAGGGTTTTGTCTATGAATTAGATCGTAAAATCATCCATAGCACAGACAGATAGGCTCACTGGCTATAAAAAGTCACGTGGTGCCATTAAAGTAAGTTTTATGGTTTTGGGGAGTTGACATCCAACATTATATACCACATAACATATAATCTCACTGACGCTGGACTTCATTTGACTCTTTTGCAGGCTACGTGTGCCTCCTGGCCATTCAAATTGTCAGGTTTAGGGACAGAAGTATCCAAACCACAAGTTCTCAGTACTATGTGAAAAATGTCTCCTTGCAAGTCAAAGGTAAGTTTTGTGCACAAGTTCCTTAAAGTTTATTTGTACAGTGGGGAAGCTGAGGCTCCTGCTCGCTCTCGCTGCCTCTTGCCTCTCTCTTTCTTTCTCTTTCTCTTTCTTTCCCTTCCTCTCTGCCTGGAGGTTTTCAGGACGGTCCCACCGAGCCTGAGAGGCAGGATCAAGCACTAATGATCCAGGTTGTGCTGCAAATACCTCCCCCCCATCCCTTCACTCGCAGCAGCTAGCTCTCTATTTTAATGATCAAATCAAAGTAAACCACAATAAGCGACTTTGGCAGAGATGGATTTTGGGGCCTAGCTTTAATCACTTTGACTACCACAGAAGATAATTACTTCCTTTGCTCCAATAGACTCTCCAAGTTTGGAGAGGTTTTGTTTAGCAAAGAGTAGTTACTGCAGGCGATTAAAAAAAGGGGGAAACAAAATAGATTGGGCTCGATATTATCTGGGCAGCATCTAATGTAGGCATGATAGAGTTGGAGGCGTGATGATATGGTAATAATCTTTGGATTGGTGAAATATGTTGCACATCAGAGCCAGTATTAAAATGGCACAGACTGTATTGGACCGCTTAGATACATATTTTCTGCATTGGGTTGTGCAGAAAGCTTTAGCTGTGTGTATATGTACATCTGCGGCTGTGTAGTGTGTTTTGGGGATGCGCATTCATAACGTTGCTGTAACTTTTTCCTGATTCTATATGTAACTGCATAAATATAAATATATTTAAATTATATGTGTGTGTGCCTGCATGTACAAATCAGTGTGTATGTCTGTGTAAAGCCGTGCACATGCATATATGTGTCTCACATTGGTGTATTCATGGATACAAAGGGTGTGTACGTGTGTGTACATATATATGTTCCTGTGACTTCCTTTTTTTTTTCTTTTAAAGCGAACCAATTGACTGTAACTTGTAGCATTAATACAAGAGACTACAGGTCATTAGAGTGCTGCAAATTATGAAATACGGGCTTGGTTTATTGAAGATTGTAAATATCCCCCTAGCTCTGCTCTCTCCCTTTCTGCCTTATATTGCTGGCTGCCATTGTTGGGTAGGCCCCAGCTGCGTGTTTACTTCAACATTCTTTTTATTTAAGTGGACTGTTCTCACTAGAGTGTGATCACTCAGCAATAAACTTTATGGCCGGATTTAACTTCAGTCTTTGAATTTCCAGGACTTGAATGAAAGGGTGAAAGGAACTCTATCTTTCTCTGGGTAACATTAAGGCCTGATCCTTATCCTCAGAGCTGTTACTTTGGCAAGTGATCTCGGGGGGTGAAAACAGACTAGTCAGGGGCTAGGGTAGAATTTTGAGAATTGCTATCTATCTATCTATCTATCTATCTATCTATCTATCTATCTATCTCTCCAAACCAGCTGTGGCTATCTTTCTCTGCACAGGTTTGGAGTAACATTGATTCAGCAGATTGCACTGTTTTCCTTCATGTGTCATAAAGTCGGGTTTGCAAAAGAATAGGGTGGTTTGATGTGAGAGATGGGCTTTCTTTTATTTTGCTAGTGCTATGCCATTTGAATATTGTGGTTTAGGCTGCTTTTGCTACTGTGAGCAAAAATGGGAGAAAGGTGCAGGGTTTTTAGGAGGGCAAGGTTGTTGTGTACCTCTGCAAGGTCTGCATATTTCTGGCTGATTCCTATTTTTAATTTATTAGTCTTTAAAGAAATGGTAGTATCTAAGGTAGGTTCATCCCAAAGAGCTCAGTTTTAAGAACATTTATTATTTAAAGTCAACCCTCGTGGAAGATAAATAGTCTGATGCCTTTGTGTCTGTCGATCCTTCCTATCAACACTAAACAAACACATCTGCCTATATTTCATATTAAAAAAAAAGAGAAAGTCTTTAAAAGAGCATATCCAAATGCACATTTGAAAATCATTTCCTTATAAACAGCTGGAGATTTTATAGCACTCTAGTTGACACGTTCTCGTCAATAGGAATATCAGAAAGTTATATATGATAGGCGTGTATTATATTATACTATATGCCATAAAATTTTATAGTTTGAGGCAAGGCATGAAAAACCCTTTAAAGTTTGGTCTTCATTTATATATGGGTCCTTTTCCAAGGAAAACCCTTTGCCTGTAAACGGGAATTATACTAGACACAAACAGCTCATGATTACTCAATATTCAACAACACTGCGCTATTTGAATTATCTGGTGAATATATAAGCATGCACAGACACCCGTTTGACTAATATTTTAGGATCCTGGAAAATCCTGGATTGTAATTTTTCATTGTCTAGAGTGAAAAGATTTGCTACCATGTATTTTCCACATTTTTGAATGTGGCTTCTGGACCATATCCCACACAAAACAATGTACAGACGTTCAAGAACTACGGAAAAGAAAAATATCCCTAAGTCCAGAAGCGTATAAACCCGCCTGTACTGCAAGAAACACTAACAACAAAAGAAAGTTAGCTAGAAATGACAACTTCACCATGTTTCTGGCCCTGCCTTATCCTAAGCATCACAGTTGAAACCATTCAAACCCAGAAATGCATTAAGATTTCTTAATACGCTTTGAAATTTGAAATTTGAAATTCAAACGAGCCCAGGCTGCCGAACTCTGTGAAAATAGTCCCAGGTCCGAATTGTTTTCGGAGGGAAAATGTCATGGAGAATTATCACAGGGAATCAAGCGAGAGGTTTTATCTGCACATGTTATTTTTCTGATGTGTTTGGGGGATTAATAAGTGCGCGTTTTTTCTAGTTTAGGAATGGCAAGTTGCGTTCGGCAATTCGAAATACAGTTTACCTAATCCTTTGAAAGAAATACTTGCGTGTAGTGTCTCCTGTCTAAGTGTAAGGCCAATTAAAGATTAGGCAGCTGTCTTAATGTGTGGAACCAGTGACTTTGCAAGACATAACTTTCTCTAAACCAGAAGTATAACAATCCAATGGAAAGTCATCCGTAAATTACAGCTCTGCAGCCTTGTCTAAACCATGCAAACGCCCTAATTTCATAACATTCCAGGGAAATTATTATTCTGCCATTTCCTTACATTTAATAAGTGTGTATCTGTGGAAGGGTGACAATAGAGGAGTTTACAATCTGCTCCATGGGAAATTGAATGGAACTGATCATGAGGGGGGGACCAGGAGGTTTCGATTTCAAATCCTGAATACGGGAGCAGTGCCCCTTCCATCCCCGCAAATACAGATTTAACGCATTTAGTGCAGACACAAGTAAATCTCCTGACTAGGTTAAGATGTCGTTGGCTTTCTTAGTTCTTTCTCTTTCCTGCCCTCAAAATCTTCCCGATTTGAGGTTAGGGTTACTAGCTAGAGCAGAAAACCACAGTTCCCACAGTCGTCTGGTCATCTTTGAAAATATTATGCCTTTCAAATTAAAGCATCTTCACTAATGTCTCTCTGGAAGGCAAATGCTCATGGACCACCCCAGTCACATGTTCCTGTAGCTACGCGCACAAACAATATCAAATCTGACACAGAGAGTGTGCAAAATTTGCATGGATTTTGCCTTATAACATGCAAAAGGAATCTTTTCTATATCCCCTCCCCCCAAAAATGTCTTTTCAATAATAATATTTGCTATGAAGGTTATTGGGTAATTATTGCAATTTTGTGGAACAGTCCTTGCTTGAGGTGAAGTCTGTCTCCGGATAATAAATGGCAGCCCGTGCAGTTCACTGCCAGGTTAAGTAAATGCAGAAAAGATAAATCTGCACACCCTAGGAATCACCAGCAGAGCTCGCTTTAGACCAAGTTCACAGTCAACTCGTTTGCCTAGACAAGGCTTCGCAAACAATTAGAGTTGTTTCTTTATGTTTAAATCAAGGAGAAATGACTAAAACCCTTCAGCAGAGAGCTGCAGCTTTTCCCCCAACGCTCGTCGCTCCATTCCTTCCAACCTCACGCCCAGAACTTACCCAGCATTTCACCTGCAATTGTAACCATATAGCGCCTTTGAGTAACAGGCTTCCCTCCAACGCTGCCGAAAGGCTGTGCAAACTGATCTAACAGCATTTTACAAAGCTGCGAGATTAAGAAAAAGAAAAAAAATAATTAAAAATGCAAAAGTATCCGATTTCTCAACAGCAAGAAGAAGAAGAAGAAGAAAAAAGCGCCCTTAGAAAGCTGGGGGAAACGGCAGAAGTATTGAAACAAACAGTGCGAGTCTCTTACTCCTAAAAGAAGCTGCATAGCTTTTGTATATCTTTGTGGTTAAGGGCGTTACAACTGCAGGTCAAAAAGTTGAGGGTCAAAAGTTTACGTTTTGCACCACTCTTAGTCATTCGCCCAGACAGAGTTTGATGTCAATGTTATAGCCGAGATCTTGACTATCAGCACAAAAGATAAAATAGCTTTGAGTTACGTGTGTATCACAGTATGGACTCCAGGTGAACCCTACTGGCTGAATGACCTCAATTACCGAGGAAAGGATAGAAAATTCCTCTTTTCAAGAGTAATACACGTTGTATTTCATCTTGAATTATCAGCCACATTTGTGTCTGAATATCTTGGGTTCAGCCGCGGCAAGTAAACACGCGTGTTACCCCCACAGAAGACACTGATGTTGCCTCCTCCAAAAGTCAGGTAGCAAAATGCCTCACCCTTGTTTATTATATAATAACCTGCTCTAAGAGGTTTAATGTTACGCCTTCTCACTTTGCAAAATGGCAGGCAGATAAGATAGGAGCGAAGCTATTAACGCGTGTATTGATCCTAGCCGCGTCTTTGTTTTTGCTCTCAATTCTGTAGCGACCGCTAAACTGTGCTTAAACAGGACATGCCGGAGATAATACGGGCTATATGTTTGGTCCGAAGGACCTCGTTTAAAATGAGGAGCGGTGGAGCCGTGTTGCGATACCCATGGAAATATTACAGAGAAGCTGGCGCCCTGCGCCTCTCCGTGTTTTGGAGGGTTCTCACAGCCTTCTGGAATTACCCGGGGCGACAATTCCCAGCGAAACTGGGAGTAGGACGCGTTGTTTTTCCTCTCGCCACCCACCCCTCTTCACTCCTCCAAGAAAAAGTTTAGTGGAATTTCTTAGCGCAGAGAGATTCCCACATTGCTGGGATTTTTTGTTCCCAGTGCCGCCTCTGAGTGAAAGCTTCAGCTCCTTGGTTAGACGTGTCTGCAGGGAGAACTAGCCAATATTGATCCAGCAACTTCATTCTGGAGGACATAATCGCGATTCAGGGGTCGGTGGAAATGGGAAAGGATATTCCCAAATAGCCATAATCAGATCTGGAAGGTGTGAAGGAGGGGACAGTGCGACAAGGAAATCCGGGAAAGAGCGCACCTCACCCCCAACTACGCATTGCTGCCTTTCCACTCCCAAGGCAGCAGCCTAAACCGGCCTCTGTTTAACTGGTACGCGTGAATTATTCGCCAGAGACACAGCTGGATCGTGGCAGGCGAGCGCTGTATCTTGGGAACAAGTACGCGAGAGATTAGATATCAGATTAGCCAAAGTGATTATCGGATATTGTGCCTAAAGTACCTGCTGAAGCCTGGGAAGTGTGTAATGCAAGTGTTTGCTCGGCGTGTAGACGCTGTTCACAAGTTGTTGCTGCTGCTCACTTGTAGCGAGCCCTGGTACTGCACGGTTAGGGAGCCTGCCCGCTCTGGAGATAGTATATAACCTTTCACATGCAGACTATTTATTTGGTGTAAGAGCGAAGCCTGATAACAAGCTAAAAACCGTAGCCAAATATCTATTTTGTTAGAGAATAGCAGGCGGATTGTTTCCAAGAATAACAATGCGTCTTTGATATACCCAGAATGAAAGCTGTTACTATAATCGGCTTACTCAAGAGTAGGTGACAGAAATCCATTTACTTCCTCACTAAAACAATTAGTGGTCCGGATTCCATATTTTAAATCTGGTTTAGAATAAAAATATCAACGAGAATAATTTCAAAGAAGTTGAAGCCGCGACTTATATACATATGGAC
This sequence comes from Corvus brachyrhynchos, assembly GCF_000691975.1. NCBI lineage: Eukaryota > Metazoa > Chordata > Aves > Passeriformes > Corvidae > Corvus > Corvus brachyrhynchos. The sequence goes on from NW_008237681.1 coordinate 7,966,275, forward strand.
TCTTTTCAATTATTTTTTAAATTTTTCCCCCCCCCAAAAAAAAAAAAAAGAAAGAAAAAAAAAAGAAAGAAAAAAAAAAAAGGCAACAGGCTAGAACAGAACAGTTAATAATTTGAGACGAACTCTTTCTGTCCTTTCACTCTCTGCATTCAGTACGCTGCTCTCTGGCGTGGAAGGTCTGCTCAAAAGCCCATTCATTTAAAATCCGGGCACAAATCACATTTTACGTGTGTTTATTTAAGCGCACCAGGACAGAGTGAGCAAATCCCGCCAACTATCCCGTTGTTAAGAGGAGCCCCAGTGCCAGGGAAACCACCGCTTTTACCAAATGCTGAACTTGGGGCAAAAATGCCAACATTGCCCCGGCAGCGCCCATCGGGAAGGACGCTCTCGTCCGCGGAGGCAGGAGCAGCTTCGGGGTTGTATCATTCCCAGGAACAAAGAAATTAATACAGTCGATACATTCCATAACGTTTACATTTTCCCTCGATTTTTTTCTTATTTTTCTCTTAGAAGTAGTGACCTGGGCAAAGCACCCTGCTATCTAAAAGACACTGTTATAGACCTTTTAGAAAAACTAAGTCCAAGGCCGAGGTGAACTTCAGGTCACCGCGTCTAACAAATATGAAAATGTCGCCTGGTGAAGGGCACGCCTTGTTATTTAACAAAGACTGTCAATGTGTAAGATTAATAAGAAACAAAATGCACACGGTGTCACTTTTCGGTCACTTTGAAACTTGGGACAGCCTCGCATTCAAGAGGGGAAAGCTGGGACTAAATATATTCAAAATGGTTCAAATCAAAGTCAAGCCAGGCTGCTAGTGCGATTCTTCCTCCTCCTACCGCTCTCGGTGGAGGATGCCCGGCACGGCGAGAGGTTGACTTGACTTACTATTATTATTATTACTACTACTATTACTATTATTATTGCTGTTGTTATTATTCTTTTCTCTTTCGTGGTAATTACGTTTTAGCTGCGTATGTGGAGGGTAGCAGGAATGCTTGTCTGTTTCACCAGAAAAAGAGGGATCCCCTTTTCCCCCCTCTTTCGGTATGTATTGAGTTGCCTCTTCTTGGTGCATGAGCATTTACTCTCTCCCTCTCAACTTAATTCCAGTGCTGTCCCCATCCTGGTCTCGGCCAGCCTCGGCCAGGAAACTCTCGCTTCTTTATTAATTGATTGAAGTCTCCTTCTCCAGTGAAATCGAGCCTTTAGTCCTTCTGGTAAAATAAGGGAGCTGGCCTATTTTATCCTGTCCTTTTCTTTCTTTGAGAACTTAGGGTGATGGTACAAGTTTGTTAAAGGGAAGTACTGGGGGAAAAAAGGGGTTTGAGATTGTTTATTACAGCCATAAATCTTGCAGTAAAATGTCGAAATGGCCGTGTGCAAGATAACACTTGGTGGTCTTGGCTGGGTTCTTGTTTATGATAACAAAACCACAAAGACACGGAACAGGCCTTTTGGAGGTCCTGCCTCAGCACATCTTCGCAGACTAATAGAACCACACGAAAAAACCAGACTTGAGCTGAGTAGCTCAGGTCACCTTGCAGATTTACACTCGTATACAAAATTGAGTCCTTCTCTCTGTAACCAAGCGCCAGAGCCCCACCGTAGAAAGAGGCACGGTGAAACTTTGAGATCTAATCACAGTAAATAATACGAAGCAGAGCCCGGTCAACTCTCCCAATATAACGCTGAGCTTACAAACCGAGACAACACTTTTCGTTGTGTTCTACTGTGGCGTGGGAACACAGCAGCCCGCTGTAGTGCTCCGGCCAGAGTGCCTCAGGACTTATGCCGAGGATAATATTTACGATACCCCAGTGTAATTCATCTGGTGCTAGCCGGCAGGTATTTGTATGTATGCGTCTCTGTGTGTGCATGTATCTCTTTACGCCGGGAAAATGCTATCGTGGTGGATTGCTTCGGCAATCTTTTGGTTTTTACAGTCATATAGATGGGACCTTTTTTTCTTTTAGGAAATAGGTTGCTGTTGTCTCCTTGTTGTTGTTTTGAATATAAATAAAACAATCTCCCCTTTTCTGTCAAACGTGTGCTGTTGAACAGTTGCGGCTGTCTCTGTGTGTAGCCGCGTGTGTGTAACCGCATTTCCTCTCCACGCAGAGTAAATAGAGAAACTTATCTATACACCAGTTAGAGTTCCATAGATGTGCTGTTGGAAATGAGTAAGTAAATGTGTTTTAACTCTCTTTACAAATTAGACATTCGATAGTAGGAGGAAATGAGTGATTGTTTAGATAAGCATCCCAGTATACCCAAGTGCTGGAAATGTTCTAACATATTACAAGCCGCATGCAATGTGCATGGCTGTGTGTCTGTGGATAAAATATAAATCGATACGATGTGTGTCTTGTTAGATAGAATATATATTCAAATAGAATTTTATTGCATGTATCCATTATCTATAAAACTGCAAAAGACAATAATCTGAATTTAAACCTGGGTAACTGTTAATGTAATATCTTTAGGAGGGTAAGATCTAAACCGTATCATATTTACGCTTGATATATTAGAAGTATTTTCCCATACCAGCAGATGAGATTAGCCACTCAGCAATTATATTCTCTAAGGGTGCGGTAAATATTTCTATGTGTTTATATGCTTTCCTGTAAAGATGAAAAAAATAATCCGAAAAGTTCGCGCCTACTCCAAATGTGGCAGACTAGCTGATGTTCAATAAGCATTTTTTTCCCTCTTAGAATAAGAGCGTAATTAGTTTAACCATCAAATTTCAATTACCTAAGGTCAGGGCGGTTGCCTCGTTTCCCCCTGAGCTGCAAATACCGTTAACAGTCTCAGTTTTAGCAACCTAGAAGTGCCCGAGTGCCCTCGCCCTCCTACACCAGGGTTTGTGAGTTACTTCTGCGAAGGCGCTAGCGTTTTCTCATGGAAGTGAAAATTAAGAAATAAACCCAAGACGAGGCATACCGAACCTACGGACTTAAATTCGTAGTTCAGAAAGCTCTCCTCCGCGGGGAGGGATGCTCACAGTGAGCCCTGCAATCGCCGGTAGGAAGTGTTTGATACCGTCGTGTCCGTCTTCCCCTCTCCCTTCCCCCTCTGTTCCCCGTTATTTTCAGGCTCGCTCTATGCCTCACACTCCGCAAGCCCCCCGATGACTCTCCTCGGCCTCCCCGCGACCTTCATTCTAACTTTTGCATCTATTCCTCCAATTAGCACAGCTTCAAAGGCGCAAAGGGCTGTCCCTGGAGCTCCTGGCTGCCCGCGGTCCGCA
>NW_008237681.1:7970673-7975054 GCF_000691975.1 Corvus brachyrhynchos
CGCTGCGAAGCAGCCCCCGCCGCCGGGGCCGGCACCGGGCCCGCCTGTCCTCTGCTGCCCGACAAGAGTCTGCCCGGGTTGAAGGGGAAGGAGCCGGTGGTCTACCCCTGGATGAAGAAGATCCATGTGAGCACGGGTGAGTTGCCCTTGCCAGGGGGAGGTGGGGATGCGCCTGCAGAGGGGGGAAGGGGGGAGGGTGCTCCCGGGGCCGGGATGGGTCGTTGCGTGTGTGGCTTTTTTTTCCCTCCTTCTCCCTCCGCGTTTCCTAATAGGACAAATGAAAAAAAAAAAAAAAAAAAAGAAAGAAAAAAAAAAGAGAAAAAAAAAAAAGAAAAAAGTGAGAAACCTTTTGTATCCGGGGTCCTTTATCAAAAGATTTACGAGACGCCAAACTGTTAGGGCAGTAATTATAGCCCCCATAAATTTAATTGCCCTGCAGTGGCTCTGGGCCATGTGTCTTTGAAGCTTTTCTTCTAACCCAAATGCCCATCACCATTTTTTATTGCTCCTCGATTGTCCCCACTGTCGATAGGCTGTGAAACAATTTTTCTTGCCGTTTATGTATCTTATGTGAACCCGGTGTCAAGTTATTATATAATGATTATGTTCCATCCCTTCCCCTCTCCTTCTTTCCCATCCGCGTGTGTATCTGTGTGCCTGTGTGTGCACGTTTCAGTCAATCCCAATTACAACGGAGGGGAGCCCAAGAGGTCTCGCACTGCCTACACCAGACAGCAGGTCCTGGAGCTGGAGAAGGAGTTTCACTTCAACCGCTACCTGACCAGAAGGCGACGCATCGAGATCGCGCACACCCTCTGCCTCTCCGAGCGCCAGGTCAAAATCTGGTTCCAGAACAGGCGCATGAAGTGGAAGAAAGACCATAAACTGCCTAACACAAAGATGCGCTCCTCAAACCAGTCCACACTGAGCCAGCAGTCCAAAGCACAGACACAGGGCCACCCCCATCCGCTCGATGGGGCTACACCCAACGCAGCCGCGCTATAAATACGGTTTTTGGTTTGAGTCTTTTTGTTGGTTTTTGGTTGGTTTTTTTGTTTGTTTGTTTTTTGGGTTTTTTTTTAAATATATATATTTACCTATCTATTGGGGTTTTCAAGCTGCCTCGAGGTGGAGGCTGGCCTTTTGGACCAAACTGTGTAAAACAAAACAGGAGCAGAAAAGGAAGATGAGACGTGTCCAAGAACGGGCACATGTTTAAACCAAAACCCGGACGATTGTCTACATTGTATATAGATAATGGTTCCATGCCCATCATTTTTTTCTATTTATGGAAACGCTCTCTTGCCCTCGGTGTAAGAGAGGGCTGGATGCTGTCATGGACAAATTCTCTGTACCTAAGACGGACTCTTTTTCTTTTTTCTTTTTTTTTTATATTTCTTTTTTGTTTTAGGGAACATTTTAAAAATAAAAAAACCCAACATTTAAAGCAAAGAGCTCGTGAGACGCTTGTGTAAGGCATTGACTTGAATAGCGCTGTTTTGTGGTGTGTTCATGGATTCCTCTGTGCGTGCTTGTGTGTGTGATGGTGCACAAGCACGTATACACACAGACCAACATGGGAGAGAACGAACACGTCCACAAGAGGTTAAAGACTTATGAAAAAGTCCCCTTACGTTGTCTAAAGGAAAATGTTTTATGTATCAAAGGTAACTTAACTGGTTTTAAGTGTAGCCCCCTCAGTAGCTGTGATCTATTAGTTTTTCTCCACATTCCCTATTGCATTTATTTAAAGAAATATTGCTATAAAGGCTGTTGCTGTCTTCATATTTGGCACCGTCTAAATAGTTTGGGTACATGTACAATTTGTGGATTTTTGGTGTAATGTATAACAGTGCCAAATGCTAGTAATAAAGATTATTCTGTACAAAAGAATTAAATGCTTGAAACACAAGTCCACTACGTGCTCTTTCATCCACCTTGTGCTTGGCTGGTGTTGGCATCAGGAATGGAAAACAATGGTTTAATGTATTGTTTTAGCTTGGATTCATCTTGTCAATAAGGTAATGGTTATTTTAAATGTGATGAAAAACGTCCTGACTCCTACATGCCTGGCTGGGAAAAATTGTGTCGCAGGACGAGGAAGGGTCTTGCTTCATTGTATAGGTGAGTGGTGCTCTCTTTAGCTGACTTAGAATGAGTCTGATACCACTGATGGCCGTGCAACTGTTTTCAGCTGCCTGACAAGAGAAACTGTGCATCTTCTGGGAGCCAATAAGCTCCCATGCCGTGATAACACTTTAAATCTTTAGCCAGTCGTGATTTATTCGTTCATTTTCACCCGATTATGATTTCTTAGCTGGCTAGCCCTATTTAAGGGGAATACATGAACAGTAATCTAAACTTTCTTTTTAAGCTGCCTTTTCTGTTTCTGTTTCTTTTGCTTTGTTTTGAGATTATTTCGAAATGTGTTCGGAAAGCCTCGGTAGACACATGAATTTGTATACAACTCATGAGGCTTATTCGACCGAGATTGTCACAACTACTGTGGCAAAATGGGATTCAACTGGTTCCAGCTCAGCCTGTGCATCTTGCTGCTTCCAGGCAGCTAAGGAGTTCAGGCAAAGCAGGGCTGCTAACAGAGAGCCCTGCTTGGGGCTTTCACGACACGGTATAGCACTGAGCTGAGTAGGAAAAGTCTTGGAAAGGAGCTCAAGTGCTAGTAAATCTTCCAGGGAAGGCCTGAAGGCCAATATTTATTTACTTACCCAAATACATACAAGATGGATTCTTGGAATCAGTGCTTGTCCTCACGTGAGGCCACCTGGACCAGGGGCATCATCACCCCTGGTTGAGGCAGCACCAGGCTCCAAAGGTGGTACCAGCATCGTTGCCTAGCCATGGAATATGGACCATCCCAGAGAAAAATGTAACGTGCCACTGGCAGAACAGGTTCAGCATCAGGGAGGTGGCGGCTGTAAATACCCTCAGCGAACACTGCTGTCCCCATACCTGACCAAAGAGCAGGCCTGAAAAGCACATTTCTGCTCACATATTGCTGTTTACTAAATCCCGAGTAGCCAGTTGTCGCCTTATAAATGGAAAAATATATAGCTGTATGTGAGGTAACTATTATCCACAAATGTGTAACTTTTCATTTGGGTTATTGTTGAGAATCCCTTAACATGTTTAGAGCCAAAATTAGCACAACTGAGCAAAATTCCAGCTGAAATGTATTAACTGGCAGTGCAGGATTTCTTTAGCGTGCAGCCTATGTGTATCAACCTGGTTTGCTCCCATTGTAAAGAGAAATGAAATCACGCTGCAAATAGCAATTTTAGCGAGAATCATTAATCACCTCCTACAATAAATACTTCTTTGTAATTCAACAGCGGTTCTGAAAGGCATTCTCTTGGAAAAGTCTGTGAAGACGCAAAGGATTTTCCTGGGGGAAAAAAAAAGTGGTCATGTGTAAAGACACAGCATCTTGGCTGTCTGCTAAAAAAATGTACACTCTCTTGTTGGAGATTGAACTGCGGACTGCAAAATACCCCATGGCAGATTATCATCGTTTAAGGTAAATTCTCCTTCCGTCTTTTCCCCCCTCTGCCTGTGCTGGGAGCAGAATGCTGCTCCCGGGCTGGGAGCCCTCTGCTCCCCATCCCATACCTCTCCTCTTTACAATAACTTCAAAAATTACATCGTCCTGTTTAAATTCTCGCATTGTGCTCCCTTTGCTAAGGCAACCAGGAGTTCACCGAGAGGACAAATTTTCTATCCCATTAATTGTTTTTTTTAGAGGAGCAGACTGACCCTTCAAACCCTTGACCTTTAAAGACAGTATTCTTTTTAATCCGGCACTTGGACCTAAATGTCTCTTCCCCCCTCCCTCTCTCTCGATCTCCCGGTGTCTCTCACACACGAATTTATCTGCTCTGGCCACAAAGGAGAGTGCAGCCCAAAACGCTGGAAGTGGAAGTGTGTCAATATTTCAAAGAAAGAGCAAATCACCTCGGAGTCAATTTGCTGTCCGCAGGGAACGCCACTCGGTTAACCCCGGCACCCAGCTCCCCTCCACCCACCAAGAAGAATGCTCCTCTTCCAAGATCCCCCTCCTCGTTTCTCCTGCAAGCTCTTGCTATACCTGGTGTTTCATTACATGAGGAGCTGAACTGTGACAAGCGCCTTGTGGTATTTAATAACCAGGGCCATCCTGCATTGGGGGATTACGCAATGCTAGGATTTTTTGGTTTGCTTGCTTGGTTGGTTTTTTAAATTTTTTTTATTATTTCTCTTTTTTCTTTCTTTCTTTTTTTTTTTTCACCCCAGGGTGCTTGCAGTCCCAGGTCTTCTTGCCCCGTGTTTGTAAACGAGAAGGGGTGGGGGGAGCCCTCACACAGGCGGAGATCCTGAACGGGTTGCC
>NW_008237681.1:7975525-7988799 GCF_000691975.1 Corvus brachyrhynchos
CTCCGCCCGGGCCCGCGGACAGGCAGCACTCACCCGAGGAAGACGGCCCGTGGAATGCCGCCCTGATGCTCTCCCGTCCCCCTGCCAGCAGAGCACAGAGCCCCCTCCCCGCTGCAGACAATGACGATCTGGGTTCTACTGATTCATCTGGCGGGGGAGGGAGGGTGTAAAGCTGACCCAGCTCGCTGTGCAGAACGGGACAAACCCTTGTTAATAACGCCCCAGAGCTCTCCCTGGAAACTGAGGAGCTGTCAAAGGCAGTAGAGATTAGGGGACCCAAGTACGAGCATCCCTGCCCTCTCAGATAAAGGTGTTGCGTCTGTTCTGGGGGAGATATTGAAATTTTAATCTTTAGGGTCACGTGACTCATTAAATAATTAATGCAGATAGTCAGGAATGGATTTGTGGCCGTCAGTCCTCACTAGGAGTGATTCTCTCAGAAGTGAAACTCAACTCCTTATTACTGGAGTTTGTCTTTTCTTTTTCTTTCTTTCTTTCTTTCTTTCTTTCTTTCTTTCTTTCTTTCTTTCTTTCTTTCTTTCTTTTTCTTTCTTTCTTTCTTTCTTTCTTTCTTTCTCTCTTTCTTTCTTTCTTTCTTTCTTTCTTTCTTTCTTTCTTTCTTTCTTTCTTTCTTTCTTTCTTTCCTTCCTTCCTTCCTTCCTTCCTTCCTTCCTTCTTTCCTTCTTTCCTTCTTTCCTTCTTTCCTTCTTTCCTTCTTTCCTTCTTTCCTTCTTTCTTTCTTTCTCTTTCTCTTTCTTTCTTTTTTCTTTTTTTCTCCCTCCTAAAAAAACCCCCACCTGATTTATCTTGAAAGATTCTAAACTTCTTAAGCAAGCAATAGGGTCTGTGTTGGTAAGTAGGTAGTGTGTATTTCTAGCTTGATGACTTTAATTGTTTGTGCTTGCTTTGTCTGCTGAGCATTTGCTTAACAAGTTTAATATTTAGAAATGTTAAATCTTTGTTTTAGCTGCCTTGTGGTCACATTACGGCTTTTAGTGATTAAGTGTTACGGAGGCAAACACACTTGATAATGTTCTAATTCACACTGTGGAAGGCTGGGTGCCACAGTGCAGGAGGACCTGCTTTGTTCAATTTTCTTGGCGATAATAAATCACCGTCTCTTAATACAGGGCCAAAAAAGCAATGGAAAGGCAGTGAGCATTGCAAAGGAAAAGTCATGGGCGAATTTCTCAACGACTCATTAGTCTGAACGATTTATGTACGAACTTACAGTGCTGCAATGAATATTAGAGTTTGGGATAACAACAAATTTTTAAAAAGTCATAGTTTTCGTAAAGTGCTTTATTGCTACTTAGCAACTCTTTCAAGAAACAGCATACTTTAAAGGACCGTGGCAGTGTAAAATATGGTAGCGTGACCTAATAGCTCCAAAATAAATAACAGAAAGTCGCTGGCACCATTTTCAGGTACACGCTCCATATTTAACACGAGTGGGACAACCCAGTCACGGCACGCTTGATCGATGATTATTGCTGTTTGTAACATGATTATTGATTACGGATCAAAACAGCTAAGGTATGACTTTGAGCCTAAAATGCCAGGGGGTTCCCCCTGCACTGAAGCCGAGTGGAAGGAAAGGTAGAGCTTAGGATAACTACAGGAAGCAGCGCCGGGCTCCGTGATTGCAGTTCGAACTTTCCATTTTCTTTTGTGTTTGCCAGTAGATTTTAACAGTCAGCACTCGGAAATTTATGAGACAGCAATAAACAGTTTAGTAGGCTATTATTGCATGATTTTATGTGGACTGGAGTTCAACACCAAATTTAAAATTATTAGTGTAATTATGGAACTACTAAATTACCAAAGCAAAGTATCTGCTGGAAAAGTTCTCCCAAGACAGACTTAATATTTCCAGGGCTCAGATAACACCCTTCAGCAAGAACGGTGTTATTTAATTATTAGCATTTACATTTACTGACGATTGTAAGATGCATTAGATGGGTTTTATTAGCAAGACTGAATACAGGGGTAGATTACTATGTGTGACAAATTCATATGTAAAAGTGATTCAGTAAGTAGCATGCAAATAATCTGACTATTGTCTTTTTGGACTGTGCAATAGTGTTTATTTTAGGGGAAAAGAAGCAGCCCGATTTTTTCCCCTCTGTCAATGGCTTTCAGTGATGTTGGTTTTTTTCGTTGATTTTTTTTTTTTTCCCCCAAGCATTTGGGCCCGATCCCGCTTCACTGAGGTCAATTGTTAGTCTCTTACTGAGCTTGCGGTGGCAGGATTGGGCCCCGGCTAACCGTTTGAATAAAAGCCCAACCACAATACGCCCCGCATTTAAACTGGAACCCTTTCCGAGTTTAATTCAGCAGAGATGAACACCACGACTTGTGTTTAATGTCTGTTCTTGATTAAATGATCCTAAACAAAGGTTTCCCAGAGGAAAATAAAGCAGACGTTCATGTAACAAGAGTTAGGAATGACAATATTTCCAAACACTTGGAGACAGAAGGCATAGCTGTCTACGGGGGAAAAAAAAATTAAGGAAAAAACCCCAACCAAAACAACGGCACGCTTTTATTTCTCAGCTCCCCGTGCTCTTCACCCGGGTGGGAATCCACGTTCCTCGCGGGAGCCCGAGTCCTCTCGGTCCCCTCCCGCCCCTCTCCGGGCTCTCCCAGCGCACCCGGCAAACCATGTATTGCCAATGAAGGAGCAAAATACCTCCCCCTGCACTCCCCGGTAAGGCACTGTTTGTTGCTTGTTTGCAGGGAGCCCCGAAACGAAGCCGCTCGGCCAGGGCGGTGGAAGAAGCTGGGAGCGCCTCAGCCCAACCCTGCGCAGCTGGAGGAGGTAAGAGCCGGGCAGCGGCCGCTGCTTTTGTGCCCGTGGCAGCTGTAAGAATGCGATTTGCCCGGTACCTGCATGAAGAACAAGACTGCTGGAATGAGATTTTGTTGTTGTTGCGATAAATATTTAACCTAGCTGGAATTTTTTTTTCTGGATTGGCTCTATTCATCTTCCATGGGTGGTGAATGCGCGTGTCTGGGCAGACAAAGAAGTGTACGGGACCTGAGTGATCGCCATCCTTATAAAGGCATTGGGGACAGGAAGGATGCAAAGTCATCTGAAGAGCGAAAGAGTTAGAAAATTTCTTTGTCCGTTCTTAGCTCCTTCCGAAATCAAAGGCACCAGGCGAGGGAGAGAGGGTTGGAGCCAATTCGGTGTTGAATGGCTGCTTATCGCGGCTTGTCTGTTCGCCTCCTCCTCGAGGAGTTCCGCAGCCAGTCCTGCAAACGAGAAGTGCGTGTGGGGATGTTAGAAAACCTGATTTTTGTCTGCGTGCATACAACAGAATGGCTCGCGAATAAATTTCGGGTATTTGTCCGTCCTGGCCTGCTTTGCACTCAGTGGAGGTCGGTGTCTGGTGGTTCGGAGTTGCTGAAGTCCTTGATGCGCTTGGTCCTTTGGCAGGAGAAAAGAAATGCTTTCCATAGTGACAATGTTTTTATGTCGGCCGTCGAGAGGGGAGGATTACATAGAATTAGCTCAAATTCCTGCTAGATTTACCTGCTTCTTTTTGGATGTTGATGTACAATTAGTGTATTTTACTACCTTTTAAAAGCGGCCATAAATTACAGGACTACAAGGGCTCTTTGTGTTGGCTTAATGAGCTGCTTAAATCTTAACTACAAAAAGGCGCTGCAAATGTCTATTCACGCTTGTGTTCGGAAATTGAAAGCGAAAACACGGTGCGAAGGAACCTTCCTCCGGTGGCATGTACCCACAACATTGAGGGCAGAGATATTTGGGATTCCTTAACGGACCCAACACCGGCAGACTCAGCTGACTCTGAGCAGAGCTTCTCACACAAGGGCACAGTCGATAACGCTGCTCTTTTTATCTACTTGGAAATGATCAAAGACCAACTTTATCAGACGCACGGATGTAGGTAAACAGCTCTGCGTCCCAGCAGATTGCAAATCTTTCGAGGTAGCGAGGAAATAAGTACTTAAATCGTACGGATGATTCCCATTTCATCTCCACACGGGAGTGATAGGCACACCTCTTACCAACTGGCATAAAAGTAAACTTGAAGCACAGTAAAAATTCTAAATCTAATTATACTGGAGATAACTTTAAATAGCATTAATGCTAAGAGTGGCTATTAATACCAGAACGGGCACAAAGGGTCTCCCTTAATGAAGGCACGTTATGAACTCAGATCTGTTTGTTGTTACTGAGGCTGGAATTTAAACTCAGCTCGAAGCCATGTGTATAAAGCACAGAAAAATCAGTAGCAGACCTACTGATAAACTCCACATTTTTCTACTAGAAACAGTCTTTCGGGTCTCCAAAACACAACGTTGAGCGTCCAGGAACAGGAGCAAAGCAATAAATGGGGTGGTGAGGAAAGTTTAGCTCCTGCGACTCGCAAGATCATTTGAATTTGTATCTGAAAACTCGTGATCACGCTACTAGAGCAAGGAAAACTTTCTCCAAATTCGGCGGAAGGGAATAATTTTCAGCTGCAATTTAGGACAACACAAAGTTAGGCAGACTCCCCCTTCTGCCTTCCCAAAGCACACTCTGTGAAAGGTATTCACACGTCAAGAAGTTACTTTTCTTAAGAATTAATTAGTTTCCCCACTATAAACACCAAGTTAATTGTTAAACAGTAGTTTTAGGATTAACTTGACCATTAATACTAATAAAGATGTTCACAGAAACAGGGTTTGAAGCCAATAGCCACAGCTAGCGTTAAGGCATTTCAGATGACTTATGATTGTGATTTATTGCTTTTGTAGTTTCTATTTGCTCAAGACTCTAACTTCTAAAGCCATCTTTCTACTTTTGACGCAAAGCAGTCGATAACTTTTTACAACAGCCCCAAGAAAGACTTGCTTTGCTTTTTTCAACATCTGCTCCATTCCCCATTAATTTCAGTTTCATTGTTGCAGAAGAACTTCTCTATGTGTTTCTTCTATGGGATGTAAACACACCAAATTTAAAAGAACTGCGAATCCATCTCAAGCAAGTATCAGCCTTGGCTTACAATAAGTATGAGAGCTGTGGAGTTACCAAGCATGCTGATAGTTATAGATTCGGGCATGCCGAGTGTGCCTAATGCCCTCTCTTTTTTAAAAAGTCTGTAGTTTTTATTCCAGTTCCTAGTGAGGGATAATATATGTATACCCTGGTCCTAGCTTAGTCACTTCCATATGAAAAATTGCAAAGTTTTCTCCTGCTGTAACGTCATGCTGACTTTGCTGCAATGCCACTACTCTACACTGTTACTAATGGGTTTACATTCCAGTGGCCCGCTTCTACAATCCAGGCGAGAGTGTAACAAGACTTGGCCATAACACTAAAAGTCACCTTTAAAAAGAAAACTCCTTCCATTCTGTTCAATGAAGTGCAGGTGAAACAGTGAAAGAGTAAGGATATGTAGTTAGCTTCTTTGAGCTCATGGGAGATGGTGCAAAGATTTAGGCAAGGGTGTGTAGATGATGATGCACAATGCTGGACTCGCAGAACTGAACCAGGAGCACGCTAAAAGCGTGAACTATCTGATTTACTTTGACTCCTTCCAGAAAAGTTGTGTGAGTGAAGGGTTTCTTTTGTTTGTTTAGCTTATTGTGTCAATAGCACAAGTTAAACAATCTTACAGGGAGGATGTGATGGGTTCACACACAGGCAAAGCTGCCTGGCTCAGGGGCCACATACAACTTTGCTTTTTCCTTTTTTTTCTTAATTTTTTCCCCTTAGGCAAAGAGCTCCCCCTCCCCAATTCTTTTTTTTTTTCCAACGTTAGAAACCTATAATTTTGTGCATCACTCAAACTAGCTGTATAGGAAATGCGTAAGCACAGGTTTAACAGCAAGATCCCAAAAGATTTTGCAAAATTCAGAGGCACGCCAGTGAAGGAAGGTGTATTCTTCATAGTGTGTTACGAGGACAAAAATCAACTAGCCTCTTAGAAGAGACTCTTTTTTGCCTTTGTCAGGTAATTATAGGTCTTTTTAGTTTCTACAGGAGCCCTGATGTAGCGTGTGGGAGTTGAGCAAGCCCTGTACAATGGCAGAGTAGAGGCAGCTGGGGGTGGGGGGAAGGCTGATAATCGTCCCGTTTAGAAGGGGGCTGGAAATAATGGCATTAAGATTTGGGCTTTCTTCGGGGCTTGCAGAGGACATGCGACGTGGAGCAGAGTGGCGGGCCCGGGGAGCAAATGCCGGTTAATTAGGCTAAGTATCAAAGTGCAGCGTTATAAGAATTCCTCTTACCTTCCAATGGGCTTTGTGTGAAGAAATATTGGTGTGGGAGGAAAGAGAATCAGACCAATCTCTCCCCATAGTCATCTGCATCTCTTAGACTTTTTTTTCCCCTCCCTTAAAACTCTTCTTTAACATATTGGGTTAAGGCTTTAAAAAGCGAAGGCTCGCGCTAAGAAACCCTGTTCCTTCAATGATTCCCTATTTCAAATAAAAGGATTTAAGTTGACGTATGACCACGTGAGCACATAATACAGCGCATTATTGTGGCATTTGGAGTGGAGACCCGGTCTGGCTCTGTCTGCGATTACGCTTTTCCAGTTTCTGTTCAGAGCAAGCACTGCTTTCTATTATTTTTTTTTTTCTCCTGCCCCCATCACCGTCCCCACAAGAGCTGGCTATTTCGCTGACAGCTTTCGTTCCTTATGGAAAGGTTATTGTCGAGTCGAGAGGACGAAATGCTTCGTTAGAAAGGATGGATTTTATTTTAAGGTATTTCCGTTGATTGTTCATTTATGTGGTGAGTTATTGCTGTTCGAGGCAAAGGTCAGTAGCAGAGGCTGGAGTGAGTGCGTGTGTGTGCGTGCGGGTGTGTGTGCACCCGGAGCCAGGCTGCTTCCCCCTTTGTTTCAATTTGCTGTGGTAAATATTCAACTCTACCCTCGCAGCGAGCTGAGCAGGGAGAGTTTGCTTCTTTATTTATTTTTCTCCATAGAGATCCCACACTGCTGTTGATGGCCAGCTGCCTCTGCTACAGCCCCTCGATTGCCATCTTACCATTATTTATGACCGGCTAGAGATAGGAAGCCTCTCTTATTGTCGTGTTTGAATATTTTCCCCCTTAATTTTATTCTATTGTTTTCTCTGTGTGTTTGTGTGTTTATTTATTTATGTATTAGAGCAAGTCGGAGAAAACGATGTGGGGGGCGTGTGATGCTCCTCGGTCGGGGTCGTGCTCGAGTGTGCGGCGATGGTTGTTGTTTCATGGGTGTTTGTTCGGCCGCTGCCGCTCCGTAAATCGATGACTGTGCGATCGTGCTGCCATTTTATTTATGATGCTTTAGTGGTACTTTGTTTATTGTGCGAGGAGCGCTGCATGAGTGCTCGGCTCTATGGCAAAGCTTCCCCTTCCCAAATGAGCCAAGGCGCTCCTTTTTATTTCTCCGTGGTGTGAAGGAGCTGAACCAAGAGCCAGCCACGGCTTCTAACAATAAATCAGTCTTGAAAATGTGGGGGTTTATTCTGTCTCTCTGAATGGGGATCTGGATAGAGAGAATAAAAAGGAGAGGAGTGGAAAGTATCTTCTAGGAGAGCATATACTAGTCCTAAATCCATATCCATGCCGTCGCTTACATAAATATATATATATATCCATATATATAAATATGTAAGTATTTGCATATACTTATCAATATGAATGAATAGATATGTATGAAGGACGTACTTTAAATGACAAAAATGAAAGATTACCTTGCTATCCAAAGAGAGCAAAATGCTATATGAAACCCTATTTCCCTGGTGTGCCCCGGCATTGGGAAAGGTTGGAGCACAGGGACTCGCTTTCCTCCAGGTCGCTCCATGCCTCTCGCCTATTCCTGTTGAACCATTTTCTGTCCAGTTACACGCTGTTTGTAATTGCTCGTCTTCTAAGGGGTCAGAAAGAGAGGGAAAGAAGAAGAAAAGTGACCGATGATAAAAACTCCGCTGAGAGCACCAAAAAAAAGGTTATTTCCACTTGGAGATATTCGCGGCCATTCTGCAGAGACCTTCGGGGTTATGTTTGGGATGGTCTCACATTTTCCTGCTCTTTAAAGCCGCTCTCAAAGCAGAACTGACCCAAATAAATTTTATTTCCCCTTCTCGCCATGCTGAAGCATGGTGTTTCTCTCTTCAACAAGGGAAGGAGAGCTCTTTCGCTCCCATCTGTATGTCTAAAAGGCAAGACTGGCATTGCCGTATTTTGAAATGGGCCAAAACGTGCCTCAAAAATAAAATCCAAGCTTTAATTGCAGCTAAATTACTTGGCAGCCTTTCCTCTGATTTATGACCCAGTTTGGATGCATATTGACCCAGTTAAAATGCTCATAAATAATACAGTCCTGCTCTAGAGTAAAAAGAAGCAAGAAGAGTTCTGGAGGAGAGGGGGATTTCGGCGAGTTATGTAAATAACTTCAGTCTGTTGAGCAAATAGCAAAGAGTGCATCGCCTCTCTAGTGTTAGAAAATATCAACAAAAATTTAGATTGACCACGGCTTGCTTCGATTGTCCAGTCCTTCTCTAATTCAGTTGATATCCCCTTCTTACACTCTAACGACTTGGACAGGGACCACTTCCAGAATTGTCCCACTTCTCCCTCAACTCCCTGCCTTGCTATTTCATCCCTAAGAGATCCCCCAGAATCAGCCTTGAATTATGGTGCTGCCTGCTTCCATTTCGGGGCATCCAAGGACAAGGCGCTTTACAGGCATTATTTTATTCGGAAAATAGTAATTCGGGGGAGGTGGGGGGAGGGAGGGGAGGGAGTGCCACAGAGTGGGACTCTTCGGGGAGAAAAGGCAGTCATTTCTGACTCAGAAATCAGCCCCAAACACTGCCCGTCCCTCCCCGAGCTAAGCCCTATCTCTCTCAGCGGAATGGAGCAGAAAGAAAATATTCGGCCTCTGGGAGGGAAAGACAGATAAAAGCAGCGGGGATCTGTGCGTTGGGACACTTATCCCGACATCATAGGAGACATTAAAAAAAATAATCATCTTCTCATGTTTAAAATTACCTCTTTGGGGAGAGAGGGGGCGTGGGGAAATGGGACTAATTGGAGAAATCTCGCAAAATACTCTTTGCAGGCAGTAAGATGAATGGAAGAAACACTTCAATATTCCTATGAACCACTTCGGTTCTCACAATTGAAGTCCTTACATATCCTTTCATTTTTAAAAAACCTCCCCCCGCTTCCCGTTCCCCGTTCTTAAATACAGACATTTAGTCAGAATATCCCGCTGGAGATGGTTCCCAAGTTGAAACGCCCTCTTAGGAAAAACTCGTCCAGCTTTCGGCGGGGATCCCCAAACCCGGCAGGCTCCACGGTGTTCGTAGGTTTCGGCAGTCCCCATCTTTTCTCTCCCTGTCCAAATCCTCCTCGCCGGTCCGGGGGGCTCCGTCGGGCGCAGCGCTGCCTCTCAGTATTTGGCCGAGCAAGTGGGCGAATGGCAGATCAGCAGTTTCAGAAGAAAGTGTGGGGTTGATTATTGACTAAAAAGAGTTTTTGTTGGGTTTTTTTTTTTTTTTTCCTTCCAAAGCAACATTCACAGGATTGTTTGAAGCAAAACGCATACGAAGGATTTTTGCCTCTTCTCTCCTCCTACGCTGGCCGCTTCCCCTTTCATGTGGTGCCTTCTCACTTATGCCATAAGGAGCAAGTGTTTTCTGTTTTAGTGCTCTGTTTACAGCTTTGGTGCACGAAGTCATAAATCTTGCATAGCCATAAATGACAAAAACCATTGGTATGCGTAAGAGGCCACCCCAGCCTTATAGTGCTTTTTATTTCTCGCTTCCTCCTCGCTTTGTTTGTATTTAAAGATGACGCTGGGTTCCCTCGTGCTTTAAACGGACTAGTTATATTTATAATGCCTTAATTAACGAAGTAACGTCAAATTTACACCTAGATTTTATTCGCAGGCTCTGCTTAATGCACGGAGCCCACAGCCCCGTTACCGTCTGCCAGACGGGCAGGGTCTGCAACTTTGTTTAAGTTCTCGTTTGCACGGTCGCTGCCGTGTTTCTGTTGCAGGAAACTGGGGGGACACCACCACCCCCAAACCCCGTGGCGCTGAGGAAAGAGGCGAGCGCCTTCCCCAGCTGTGCCGCGGAAAGAAGGAGAAGGCGAACTGAGAAGCTCCGGGCCCGCGTCCACGCGGGGCTCCCGCCCACGCGTCCCCACGGGGTGCTGCGGGCACCCCGACCCGTCTGTGCAGCACATGTGTGTGTGTGAGCGCCTCTGTGCCCGTGCCGGGCGCTGGGGATATTTGAGGGGGGCAGGGGGTGTCTGTGTGTACATCTGTGTGTGTGTGCGCTCACGCATGCATGAGTTAATAATTAGTAACTCTAATGATTTCCAGCGTGGCTCTGAAAGCATTGCCCAGAGCGGGGATCCTGGTGGGCTTCGGTTGGCTCTCCGGACCCAGCCCCGGCTCTCCGGGCTTTGCTCCCCTCCCCGGGACTCAGCCGGGGCTGTGCGGGGCTCCCGGCCGTGGGGAGAGGCAGAGGGGCTATTCTGCAGCTGCCCCCCAGGCCCACCGGTAAGAGGGACAAACTCAACCCCCCACAGCAGCACCCTGGAGGCTGGTGAGAGCGACCCTTTGTGAGCGCCGTTTGTCTTCATTAGCATAATTTTCCTGGACTTCGGTGACGCCCGGGTGCGGGGGGGCCGCACTCCTTCACTGCCGTGCTCCTGCGCTCCCTCCCCAGCCCCCACCCTGCCCCATGCTTCCCCAGGCGGCCGCCTTCCTTTCTTTCTTCCTTTTTTTTTATTTTTTCCTTTTTTCCCCCCTCCAACTCCCCCCCCTCCTCCTTTCCTCTCTCTTCTTCCCTTCCCAGAGCAGCCCTGGGAAACAACCCCGTTCTCCGTGCCCCGCACAGGGGGAGCCCGGTACGCCGGGGACCGGCTCGGGGTAGGGTGCGCAGCCTGAAGTGTCAGGGGAGCGGGGTAGGCGGGTGTCCGGAGCCACCGACCTCATCCTGTGCGGAGCAGGACTCGCCCCTCCCGGCCGGGGGGTGCCGGGTGCGGATGAGCTGAGCCGGTGCCCACCCCGCGGCCACAGGGATCGAGCTGGGGCAGACAGCCCCTGCTCTCTGGGTTGTGTCGCCTGCAAAAAAAAAAAAAAAGAGAGAGAGAGAGAGCGAGCATGCTGGCTTCCGCCTCAGTCGTCAGAAGTTAAGGTAAGCAGGCCACAAATACGCTGCTATCAGTCGTGAATGGCGGAGTTTATGTCCCAGTGATTTATGACCGTAGACTTAAATGTCGGTTCAAGAAGAGTTCACAAGCTGGGGCTTCCTTCCAGGCAGTGACTGATACCCTTACACTTCGTGTTCAGGCAGCTCTCTCTCCTCTCTTCCCCCCACCCCCCACCTTCTCTCAACTTTGTCTTTATCTTTCAGGAAATCTTTCAGGGGGGCTGCCTGGTTTTTCGTCCTAGAGTCAGAGTTTGGGGCTCGGTTGGGAGTTACAGGACAAATACCTGGTGTGCTTGGGAAGGGGGGAAGCACAGGGAAGCAGAGGGTGGGAGAGAGCTGAAGTGGTGAGTGGGGGAAACCAAGCGGACTTGCCTCCCCAAGCAACTTTCATCTGCTGTCTCTGGGCTGTCTGGGTTGGGGGGAGAGAAGTTGGTAAAGTGCAGAGCTGTGTACTGCACAAAACGAGATGGAGCCGATAAAACAGGCATTGGAAAGATTGGGGGCCCTTGTGTGTTTGTAAGACCTGTCTTTTTGTCTTCGAAGGGGAGAGGAGAGCTCTTCCCATCCCAGGCACCGGCTGGGGTGGTAAACCCACCTCCTCTCCCCTCTCCCGTTAGGACGCTATCGTGATCGTTATCGCTCTTAATCCCGCTATTCCCACTTTCTCCTGGAATGACCGGGCGTTCCTCAGGTTACCCTCGCTCCTCTATAACTTTGTAGGAAGTGATTAACTCGGCGAACCCGAACTCGGGATCTGATTTTTTTTTTTTTACTTGCTGGCAGACGGCCGAGGCTCCAATAATATTTTGCCTTCCAAGTAAAGTTGCCTATTGTCTGCAGGCCGGCAGCTACGGGAGCAGCCACCCCGAATCCTCGCTCCGCGCTGCCCGTCCTGCCAGAGCTACAAAACTTCGCAGCAGCCGAAGGAAGGTGAAATGTTTGGTGTCGCGGTCATGAAAGGCGGGTGCCTTTGTGAAATCACCCCTGGCTGATTGTTTCCTCCTTCTCCTCTGGTAGTGGTGTCTATCGTCTCTCTTTCAAAGGAATTGAGAAAAATCACACCAGGCCTCGATAGCACAGGGAAGGAGAGGCGAGGAGCTGGAAATTGTTTGTGCGCCTCAGATCTCCATCGGCTTATTAGCTTAATAGCATCCCAAGAGCTTGATTAGTGCAATAACAGGGTAACCGCCCTGCTGTAGGTGTGTTACCTTCATTTTGTTACGATCTAACAAAGGGAATACAGTTTTCTAAGAACTTGTATAACTTGAAAGGCGTAGAATGAGCTCGTTTGGTGCATGTGTTGTGTAAGGCTTTTCGCCCCTAAGCATTTGTCCTCGTTAGATGTTTTGGGGGGGAAATATCCAGCTGCTTAAGTACAAGGAAAGTGGTAAAAGAAAAGAGGCTCTTCTGATCTGAAAAGACGTGGTTATTTGCCAGCGAGGGGGTAGGGGGACGGTGAGTAACACACTTCAATTTCGGAGAACAATGTGAGTGCGTGTGGAAACACCTCCTGGATCGGAGGTTACGCACAGGTCTCCTCTCTCATTAATATAGGCAATTCTTTAATTGGCTATTTTCAGGCAGGTGACGAAGTAGACTTTAAATGGGTGAGTGGGAATCCCAGAAAGAAAGGAGGATGGGTGACAAAAAAAAAAAAAAAAGGGGGGGGGGGGGGGGAAGGGATTCGCCCGGGCAGGAGAAGCATTCTCTGAGTTTGTGTCCACCCTCTCCCCAGCCAAGTGACCCTCATACATCAAATTACATAGCAGTTTCCAAGACAGAACCTATTATCGCTAAGTTGGAAGGAAAGTTCAAGCCGTGGTCATGGAGATGAACGCTGGTTTTTCAGGTTTCTGGTGTGTTTTTTTCCCCCAATCCATCATGTTTTAACAGGTAGGATCTGGCTGATTCCACGAAAAGTTAGTGTCTTGAAAACAACTGCTGAAAAAGCCAAACCGACGACCGCCCCTGCTGGGCCCGCTGAAGGGGCTTTGCGCGGCACCGGGTTCAGTTGAGGCTCCAGACCCACTCAAGAGTGGGAGGCAGGCTCGGGGGCTCCGTGGGGTGGCCCAAGCCGAGTTCCGGGA
>NW_008237681.1:7988834-7993421 GCF_000691975.1 Corvus brachyrhynchos
GGTGCCAGTTTTGTTTGTTTCCCTATCGAGCGTTTCACAGACAAGCCAAAATCCATCACTTGGGTTCGGGGTGTTTAAATATCCCTTCCTAGGAAACCTTTCTACCCCGCTCCTGCCCCCTGCCACACGTAGACGGGAACCATCTCATATATTTCTTTGAAGTTGTATGAAGAGCCTTAACCAGGAGAGAAAGGCTAAAAATAAAACAACGCTGGTTAAAGGAGAGGGTTTGATCTTAGAGTTGGACTGAAGTAACAGCCCAGCCCCTTCGCATTACTGATTCCTCGATCACCCTTATCTCTGAAACCGGTATTAAAACAGCCTATTGGTGACAAATGATCAACCCTCTTGCTCTGTTCCTTAAGAAGAAAGAAATAATAAAAAAAAAAACAAACCTAGAAAGCCCCTATCCCAGTGCAGCAAAGCACATATTTGTAGATGCCAGTAAGTCCAGGCAGCTTTTATATCGAAATGCTCCACGCCTGAGGCCAAGTCATGCTGCTAAATATTGCTGACCACTTTTTCTTTTATGGCTTTCATGTCACTTAGCTATTGAAAGTAAGATGGATTTGTACCATTTCTTCACCCTGCTCTGCTCTCCCCACACCCCAGGTCTGCCCGGAGAGGCCATTGGAGGAAGAGCGCCACGTGACAGAGGGGTGCCAATGTTATTCTCCAAGGGTGTCAAGACCCTGTCAGTTTGCGAAATAAATATTGGGAAACAACGAAATGCAAAAAGCGACCTACTACGACAGCTCTGCAATCTATGGTGCCTACCCCTACCAAGGAGCAAATGGTTTCACTTATAATGTGAGTCAGCAGCAATATCCTCCATCTTCATCACTTGTGGAAACTGAGTACCACCGCCCCGCGTGCTCCCTCCAGTCCCCCGGCAGCTCTGTGTCCCATCACAAGGCCAATGACATCAGTGAGAGTTGCATGAGGACCCTCCCCAGCCAGACTCTCCAGCCCCCCAGCCTCGCTGACCCACAGGCTCCACCGCAGCCACCTCCAGCCCAGCAGTCACAACCTCCA
This sequence comes from Corvus brachyrhynchos, assembly GCF_000691975.1. Lineage (NCBI taxonomy): Eukaryota > Metazoa > Chordata > Aves > Passeriformes > Corvidae > Corvus > Corvus brachyrhynchos. Next base: position 7,989,870 of record NW_008237681.1, read on the forward strand.
CCTCCGTCCTCCACCTCACCATCTCAAAATGCCAGCAGCAACCCTGCCCCGGCCAACCCCACCAAGAGCCCAGCTCTTAACTCACCCACCGTGTCCAAACAGATATTCCCGTGGATGAAAGAGTCTCGGCAAAACACAAAGCAGAAAAACAGCAGTTCCAGTTCAGGTATGAAATGTGTTCCCCCTCTCCCTGGGTATTTCTGGGCTGACTATGCATCCTGTGGGGAGGAGGGCTGTCGTACCCACCTTCACTTTAGGGAGGGGAGGATGGGGGGTTTTTTACCCTCTGAGTTGACCCCATGAAACTTTTGGAACGGGCTTGCCATCACTCAGCTTATTCACTGAGGGGAGCTCAGTGTAAAAAACACCCCATGCAAAACTTTCCCAGCCTTGCAGAATGGGTCTGAATTGACTTTGCTTCCTAGTGGCAGAACCACTTGTGCCCTCCAGCATCTATCATATTTCCTAGGTAATCCCCCCTTCAGTAAATCATGTCAGTGCGGAGCAGCCCAGGCCTCAAGCCAGAGGCTTGTCCCGAGTACTTTGTTGGCATGGTGCTGTTAGATTAATAAGACAGTGACCTATCTCTGCTGAAGTGTAACGGGAATAAAATAGCTCATAATCATGTGCAGGCAGGATCAATGCCCTGCATGCAGTCAGAACCTCTTCCTATTTTAATAAGCTGATTGGCAAAGTTACAAGCCTGGTAAACAAAAGTGATTCTGGAGTGCTATAAACTTCAGGCCGTAAAACATTATTTGAGGGATGGAAGTGTATATCAATGCTTTTATTACTCAAGGAAACCCAAACTGATAACACCAGTGCTAGCTCCAATGCCCAGAAGTTGGGCTTATTCTGACTTCTTTTTCACTTAAATGTGCCTTGGAAATAGAGTTCAAAACTTTAGCAAGTGTTCTGCCAGTCTGCTTTTTAAAGCTGTGGTAACACTGCTGTTTACAGTCTTCCATATGATGTATTTATTTTATCAAAAAGCAGCAACACTTAAATATATCTCCATGCCTATATGCAAGCCTAGGTACTGTATGTTCTTCTTTATATATATTATTCTTCCCAATCACTACCATCTGCTTATATTACGCTATATATTTGATATGATAAAAACCGTTATACTGACAATTCTATATTTATTTGTTAAAATTTTGTATTGTGGATACCTAACTTTCAGGTATTTGTAGCTGATGTATACATATACATACATGGGTTTTCAGAAAAGAGGGTTTTAGGTCTTTACAGCAATAGAGAACAGCTAGTTTTTGAAGACCCTGGTCCCACTATGTCAGCAGAGGCACAAGTTCACCTTCAGAGTTTGTAAACCTCACTGTGTTTCCCTGAACCCTCCTTGCTCCTCTCCACCAAGCTCAAGACATGTTGCATGCTGTCATTCTTAAGGGAAGCACATGTAGTCATATAGTGACATTAACGAGGTGAAGGAAGTCTTCTGAGTCTTGTAGTTTGGCGCGACTGAGCTCGTGCCATGGGGGAGGACTCGCTCCACGCATGGGCATCCATCTTGCCTTTGGGAGCCAAACTGTCCAGGCGCTGGTGTTGTTGGCCATTTTCTCGTGTTGCCATGTGTAGGTTCGCCATGCTGATTGTGTTCTTTGTGTGATTTACATAGGTGAGAGTTGTGCTGGTGATAAAAGCCCTCCAGGGCAAGCCTCCTCTAAGCGAGCCCGTACAGCTTACACAAGTGCCCAGCTGGTAGAACTGGAAAAGGAGTTCCACTTCAATAGGTACCTTTGCAGGCCACGAAGGGTAGAAATGGCTAATTTGCTCAATCTCACAGAAAGACAGATCAAAATCTGGTTTCAAAACCGCAGAATGAAATACAAAAAGGATCAGAAGGGCAAGGGTATGATGACCTCTTCAGGAGGACAGTCCCCAAGCAGAAGCCCTGTCCCTCCAGCTGCTGGGGGATATCTAAACTCTATGCATTCTTTAGTAAACAGTGTCCCCTACGAGCCCCAGTCGCCTCCACCATTTAACAAGCCTCATCAAAACACCTATGGCATCCCTGCATCGTATACTGCTCCTCTTAATAACTGCCCACCTCCTCAAAAGAGATACACGGGGACAGCAGCTGTGACACCTGAATATGATACTCATCCTCTTCAAGGCAACGGTTATGGGAATCCACATATACAGGGAAGCCCCGTCTATGTAGGGGGCAACTACGTGGAGACCATGACCAATTCTGGGCCTTCCATCTTTGGTCTAACTCATCTCCCTCATCCTCCCTCTGCCAACATGGACTACAGCGGGGCTGGGCCAATGGCCAACAATCACCACCATGGACCTTGTGATCCACATCCAACATACACAGACCTTACTGCTCACCATCCTTCTCAGGGAAGAATTCAGGAAGCGCCCAAACTCACTCATCTGTAAGAGACAGGAGTCACTAAGAGGAACACACCAAGCCCCCAAGTTTTGGAAAGTACTCATCCCTTCCCTTCTCTCTCCTCTCCCCAACATGTGCCCTCCCCTTCCCTTCTTGTTTCTTTTGTTCGTTTTGGTTTGTTTTGTTTCCTTTCGTAAAAGCGTTTTCTAGTTTATGTGACGTAGCAATATTTGTTGCTTGAATTGCTCTATAGTTTCACTAGTGGATATTTATCTTCTTGAACTGTAGCCTTGTGTCTCACTTTGGGAGTATGCAGAGGCTTTATACTTTACCTTCTACACTTTTATCAAAACAGGGTATATGAACAAATTTTCTATAAAAGGAATTCTTAAATGTGAATTTGTTCGTACATGATTGATCCCACGGGGAAGCAATTTTTTTTATTGCACTTCTTTTAAATAGCAAGAAAGACATCAAAAGCGCTTGGACAGGGACTCCCTGGACAATTATTGATACGTGTAAGTCTTTCAATGTGTGTATGCTGGTGAACATTCAGATTTATTTATATTTTTTTTTCGCAAACATTGAATAATCTAAGTGTTTAAAATTTTATTTATCCCCATTTGTTCATATTTATATATATATTAAAAAATCTGTACCCTGAATATTCAGGAGGCCATATATTAGATGGCATATCGGCACGCGTTAGAAATATCATTTGAAAGGAAACTATTAACTCCTTTTATTAAAAATAGTGATAATAATGATGATGACGATGCAATAAAATCTGGGAAAAAAGATCACGGTTTGAATATTTTATGCTTGTGACATCCAGCTAGGCAAAAAGTGTGTGAAGCTGAAAAGGCTAGATTTGTTTTGAAAGTTATACATTCCTTGCTGCTCACGTTCTGGAAAAAAAAAATAAAGTTTTTATTCTGAATAATAAAGAGTTAAGAACATGTTCTTCGCAGCGGAGGGGAATGAAGAGCCCTTCATGACGTGGGGAGCTAGGAAACCCGTCTATAAACTTACACTAGGATCTGCTCGCCCACCCGAAGGGCCCCGCGATGCCTTTTCAGCATTTCATAGGCAGGGAGAGAGATTTTTCTTTTCCTCTCTCTCTCTCGCTCTGTTTTTTTTTCCTTTCTTCCAGCAGGGGAGGTTTCAGGGCCCGCGGCGGCCGCCTCCTC
>NW_008237681.1:7993564-7996346 GCF_000691975.1 Corvus brachyrhynchos
CGCACCGCTGCTCCTTCCACCCGCTACCCGCGCCGTTTTCCCCTTTTCCTTTAAGAAGTGGATTTTACCTTTTCCTTTCCCTATGTTTCCCCCCCGAATTAATATTTTTTTTATATTTTACTGGGGCTTGTTTCATTCTTGCTGAGCCTCCTTTCCTCCCACGGCAGCCTGAAGGTGTGGGGGAGGGGAGCCTTGTGCTCCGTTTCTTCCCGCGGGGGTGGTGTGGATGTGTGTGCGGGTGCTTGTGTCGGAGGGGGGGGACACGGTACTGTAGAAGGGCGACGGTCCCGGCCCCAAACGGGCACCCGTAGGGGTCTCCGGTCCGAATTGGCTCGAGGTAGAACGTAGAAACCCACAAGCTTGTGCTAAAATCCGGTTTTTATTCCTTTCAGGCAAAATGTCTGTAATTTTTAGATTGAAACTTGAAAGATAAATCAAAACGGACCTTAATAGACTAGGTAAAATATACCCCTGCACGTTTATAAAGACATATTCCTATGCTGTGTAGATAATAACACACGCTGTTCACCATCTGTATCTTTTAGAGCCCAGAAAAAAAATTGTCGCCATTTTGGTCTCATGCTGAAATATTATTAATCTTTGGGCTTTACCTTGTTCCCAGAACCATCCTTGCCTGATGCTGAAACGTTGTCATGCACCCGTGAATCTATACAGAGCTTTTCTGCATAAATAGATAAAGCATGCCCAGTCAAAGAAAAGGATAGCAAATAGATTTATGCCGTGCTGTTTATTGTATATATAGACATGTAACCGTGGAAGGAAAGGCTATGTAGGCTAATATTTTTCACTGAAACCTGATTATTACCCAATACAGACCGACGACTGATTATTATTTTTGTAGGCGAAGGAACCATTTTTGCAACATTGCAAGACAATGCTCGTTTCAAAGGAGCGCCCGTATAAAATTCAAGCCGCCCCCCCACCTCTCGGATCAGTTAGGTTAGATACAACAAAAGGTAACGGTGTAGTCACGATACTTACTGTGTGGTTCCTTTAGCACCACGAATTACATTTAGAAAAATGTTCAAATGGAAGGAAGTTGGCGTTTTACTCCCCTCCCACCCTGAAGAAAGAAAAATACAGGGGATTTTCCCCTCTTCTTTCCATAGACCGTATTCAATCCTCTCTTCAGAGCCTGTAGGTTGCAAATAAGAATTTGTAATTTTGCATTTAAGATTCGTCCGATTAAAAGATCCCCCTGGAGGCAGCAGTAATTGATTTTCCCAAGAATTTCGCGTCCTCTCTGCAAAGGTTTTGTTCCAGGTGGTTTTTGTATTAGACTGACCACAAGAAACAAATGTGCAGAATAGAGACACCCACACAGGTTTTACTCACAAAGCCTGGTTAAAATCCAAACCTCTCTCTTTATTATTTGTCATCCTGCTGTTAATCCCAATATTTTCCAGAGGGGAAAAAAAGAAATCAGAGAAAAGAAAAAGAAAAGCCCGACCCCAACGTAGGCACCAAGAAGCAAAATAAAACCGGACTTTTCCCACAAGCAGCCCAGTCCTCTGCCAGAATATTTTAAAAGCAGCTTTTTTCCTTGTTTACTTGCGTTTCTTGCTCTGCCTCTTTTCACGGCCACATTTGATCTTGGAAAGAGCAAGAAGCTTTAAATGTGTTCTTAAGGGCCAGTAGCTGTCAAACCTTTTGGCGGCCAAGATTGATCGCGGGCAGACACCACCAGAGCTTTGTTTGGACTAAAAGCAAGAAAATTAAACCCCTTGCATTTTCCAACAGCATCGATATTTGTAAGGCATCCCTTTCGAGGGATTAAATGACAAGTCTCGTTCTATATTTTATTTAAACAAGCAACCACCAAAAAGCCCATTTAAAGCCTCCCGGCCCCTCCCCTCCCCCTCTCTCCAATGCCTTCGCAGATATGCTACATCTTGTGGGTGCATTAACTTAAAACCGATTTTTAAAATGCACTTCCTGCAGACTGGACGAAGACTGATCCACTGAGCGCTTGGGGTCTTGTTCTCTATTTTTTTTCCCCGTCTTTTTTTTTTGCGATGGCTCCTGGCTCCTGGAGGATGCAGAGAGCGGCCTGGGAAGCGCTTTCCCCCGGCCCCCGGAGCACCCCACCCCGCCGTGCACCCCGGTCTCTGCGGGCAAGCAAGCCCCAACCGGGCTGTCTAGGGCGGCTGTGACCATAGGATTCATCCGGTTGGTGATTGTGGCCATCATTGTCATCGCTCTCCCTGTCGCCTCAGTATAGTTGGAAAATTATGCCAAAAGCATCCAAATTCGGGACTTGCCTCGACCTGGCGGGGGTGACTGGAGGCAGCGGCGGCAAGAGCCAAGCATCGGAGGCGAGTGCCGTCTCTCAAGTCATAACCTCGCAGCATTTTCGCTCTGTCTGGCCCCTAGAAAACAAAACCGCTACCAGCCCATATATTTCCTGGTAATCGAAAATACTCACCAGACCCAGCCTACTACGGTTACTAAGCAAATTATGCCAGCAGACGGGAGTATCGTTTGCAAGCTAATGCACGGGATATATACTTTTTTTTAAGAGCCAACAGCCAGACTCGTTTGCAGCCTCGCGATTTGGCTCGCCCAGAGATGTTCTCCTAGGGTTATGTTTTACGGTCCAATCCCGGGAAGCCAACTGGAGAGGGAAGTCATGAAGCTCCAGGGCTGCTGCCTATGTGACTCTTCCCCTCGAAGCAAGGTTGCTGAGGAAGATCCTGATAAACAATGGCTCAGCACCGGCGACCAATTGTTCTCCGTACTGTACACCCGATAGCCACCAAAA
>NW_008237681.1:7998237-8003014 GCF_000691975.1 Corvus brachyrhynchos
ACCCAAACTTTCCCCAAACTTGCCTAATGCGGGATGATTTATTTGAGTTGGAGCTGACCTCTCTTGTCTCGCCGTCCTAGAGTTAGGATATTTGACAGTAATGAAGAGTGATAGATTGCTCCCGCTCAGCTAAGCAGCTGATGCATTAATTATAAATTGCGGTATGGCTAATATAAAGTTTGCTCTGGTGTGGGGAGGTTGGGGAGCTGGAGGCAGCGATTTGGCGGAGGTGGCCGAGGGGCACGCAGCACCGGGCGCTCAGCAGTGCAACACAATGGGTTTACTGCATCCAAAGGCGGCCATTTTGTTGCAGTTGCTATTTTATGGTATATGGACATATAGATATAGACATATACATGCAGAGAGAGCACTCCCTCCACCCCCCCGGGATGCGATGTGCTGGGGTGCTGAAATTCAATCCGTGCATTTTGTTTTGTGTGTGTGTCCGTGTGTCTTTGCTTTCACTGTTCTGGCTGTGATGCTTTGGGGTGCGTGTGGTGGTGGTGTTTTTCTTTTTTTTTTTCTTTCTTTTTTAACAGACCCCCTTGAAATCCCCGATAGCGGTAGCGGTGGATCTAGGCGCCTGAGGACGGCTTACACCAACACCCAGCTTTTGGAGCTAGAGAAAGAATTTCATTTCAACAAGTATCTCTGTAGACCAAGGAGGGTTGAGATTGCAGCCTTGCTGGATCTGACTGAGAGACAAGTCAAAGTCTGGTTCCAGAACAGGAGGATGAAGCACAAGAGACAGACCCAGTGCAAGGAGAATCAAAACAGCGAGGGGAAATTTAAGAACCTCGAGGACCCCGAAAAAGCGGTGGAGGAAGAGGAAGAGGAGGAGGAGGAGAAATCCCTCTTCGAGCAAGCCCTCAGCAACGTCTCCGGCGCTCTCCTGGAGCGGGAAGGCTACGCTTTCCAGCAGAATGCCCTCTCCCAGCAGCAGGCGCAGAATGCGCACAATGGCGAATCCCAAACTTTCCCCGTTTCGCCTTTAACGAGCAATGAGAAAAATCTGAAACATTTTCAACATCAGTCACCCACTGTTCAAAACTGCCTCTCAACAATGGCCCAGAACTGTGCAGCTGGCCTGAACAATGACAGTCCTGAGGCCCTAGATGTCCCTTCTTTACAGGACTTTAACGTTTTCTCCACAGATTCCTGCCTACAGCTTTCAGATGCAGTTTCCCCCAGTTTGCCAGGATCTCTGGACAGTCCTGTAGATATCTCTGCTGACAGTTTTGACTTTTTTACAGACACACTCACCACAATTGACTTGCAGCATCTGAATTACTAAGAAATTAAAGACATCCTCTCCAAGGGTCCTGCTTTTTCCTCCTTATTCTTCTTTATTTTTTTCCCCCCAGTGAATTAATTTTATTTTCCCCCTCCCTTCCCTCTTCAGTATTTTCTGTTTGTTACTTCCCTCTGATATGCCATTTTGCCGTTTCTTTTGAAGTTTTAGTTGTGTTCAATTTTAACCTAGCCACATTCTAGGTCCTTCTATGAAAGCAATATATGAGGTCTGTAAGAAAGTGATCGTATAGGAATGTATCTTCACTTTCTTTTTATTTTTGTATTACATTAGGATGCGTTGTCATAAGTATTTTTGGTAGAATAAATTCTTGTTTGCTACAAGGAGCTTTCTCTTTTTTCTTTCTCTTTCTCCTCTCTTTCTCTCTGCTTTCAAGATGGATAACATGACGGGCATCTCTCCCCATCTCTTCCACTACTAATTTGCCAATAAACAAAATTCAGTGTTCTAACAACGAGCAATTGCCCTTTTGGCAATTTAGGACATTCATTAGAGAGGAAAACTCGTTCGTTTTCTTTATTGTAAGGGTACTCACAAGGGAAGGAAAAACAGACTAAAGAAATTAAAATCGTTCACGGGTTTGATGGAGATTTGTTCCTTTTAATATATAAATGTGGCATCTTATCTCCGTGAGGATACAAAGCTTGGAAGTGGTGAGCTGTAACAAAAGCATGAACGAGGACTTTCTCTGTTACAGGCAGAACGTAAGAGAGACTCAGTAGGATAAGCATCTCCTGCAGAAACCAGCCTGTTACATGAACGAAAGAAAAGGCGTTGTTTTGTTGTTTTTTGTTCCTTTTTAAAAAAAAAATAATCCTGTTTTTCTAAAAAGTAGTGCTTAGCAGCCAGCAAGATTTTTCAGAAAACGTGTCTTAAAAAATATCATAGCTCACAAAGAATGTGGTTGGTTACCTCTCACGTGCTGAGCAATCCAAGAAATCAGCCCTAGGAGGAGAGGAAATGGAGAAGTTAGTGCCTGTGAAATCAAAAGGGTGGGAGAAACGCAGGGGGAAGAAAAAGTATTTAGGGAGGAACCAGCCTCTCCACTCCATACTTTTCGGGGGCGGTGCGGGGGCAGACCCGAAGATATTTTCCTGTGTAAACCTTCTTGCGAGACGAGACTGATAACGAAAAGGGGAAACTCTGACTTTAAAGTTACATTATCCTCGCCCCCCCCCTCTTCTGCTGGAGGCAGCAAAGACGGGCTTTCAGAAATCTCCACCAAATTGCCTGCCACCCGGCGTTGCCGAACCCCAAAGCAGAGGGTGAGCCCCGTCCTTCGGACTAAAAGCGAGCAACAGATGCCAGCGGGGCTCTGCTGCTCCGGGGCCGGGGGATCCCGGGCGGGTACGTTCGCGGCTCCTTGCGTGCGTGTGGGTCCGAGTGAGTGTGTGTGGTTACATTACACAGGCGAGTGGGGCTTGGGTGGAGGTTTGTGAGCGGGGCTCTGCTGTCCGTCCATGCGAGGAGTGTTGTCTCCCAGCCCTGTAACACGTTGTGGAGCTGGGATGCGTGGGTTATAGCTGGAAGGGCTGAACGCAATTCTTCCGAAAGTCATAAATCAAACTCTTTCTATGAATGAGAATGTCATCAAAGAGATCAATTGCAGGAACACATGCACAAATAAAAATCCTCTTACGTATTTGCCGGGGCTGGGGATCCCCGTCTAAAACCATTAAGTGAGAAGGCGTTTAGTCATAATTCACTTTTATTGCTCTTTTAAAACAACAGCTTGGCTGAGCTGCGGGCGCGGTGAAACCTCGGCCTTGGTTCTCCTTCTCTCTGCTCCAGCCATGTCCCTGCGGAAAGCGAGCAGCCTCACCGGCATTTTCACTCCTCTGCCACTGAGTTAAATTGGACCGCAATGTGCATGTAAGGGTTGGGGTTTCTTTTGTGCCCAGATTTCCGGATGCTGACAACGCTTAAAGAAAACCAAAGCAAAACGAACTAAAAGAAACCCCAGACATTAAAACAACCCCCCCAAACCCCAATCAGAAACCAGAAACATCAAACAAAAAGAAAAAAAAAGAAAAGAAAAATAAAAAGGAAATGTGTTACAAGGTTTAAACTTCTCGTAAACTCCATTTAAATAAATGGGGGAATTCAGCAAGTAGGAGCCGCCTCCGAGGCTCCGACTGAACCCTGGGGCCACAGCGGGGGCACACTCCCACGGAAAAGCCTAAACAGCCGGGATCGCCTCCTTAGCCTCAGTCCCGTGGCAGGAAACGCGGAGCGAAGCCGCGGAGGGGCGCGGAGGGGTCGAGATGGCCTGAGGGCGGGGGGAAGCGGCAGTAGCTCCCCCTCGCCTGGCCGCGGGGGAGGGAGGGTTTGGTGTGTGTTCCCCCTCTGCTCCGACCCTTCTCATGATGTTGCCCCCATGCTTAGAACGGGCAGCAAAAACCGAAAGCCCCGCCAGAGAGACAATGCAACAAGAGACAATGGCACCAAAAAGGCAGAGAAAAAAGGATTTCAGAATGCTGGAGGCTATAAGAAAAGTGATTCATCGGAATTTACGGGTAAAAGGGATCTACTTGTATTAATTTTTTTTTTTTCTTGGCTGACTGAAAAAGCACTGAGAAGATGTCAGCCCTTTTATTAGTAAAGAGTCCTAATCGCCTGTCTTTTCTCTCTGCTTTATGCAGTACTTATCTGGTTTACAAGAATTAAATAAATGTGTTTACAGCTGTAACCATAGCCAAAATTGGCGCAGTATAATACCATAAATGCCTCTGGGGTGTTGTTGCTCTTGTCCTCCACTCCGCCCCCCTGCAGTTTAAGAAACGGAACCTTTCCAGAGGGCCCTTAACCATCCCTGCCTCTGTAGTAAATCAGAACAAATAGACATACTGAGGGCACCGAGATAGGAGTGTGGGGGAGAGAGGCGCCCTTCGGTTTTGGCTGACAGTAGAGAGGCCGTGCAGATGCCATGGGATAAGGGCTGACCTAACAGCAATAGGAGAGCTTTGCACCTAGGGGAGAGTGTTGTAGTTCATGTGGGAGGGAGGAGCTTGAGGGTGTGTGTATGTATTCGTGAGCAGGGAGTGGTGGCGGGGTAGAAGAGCCTTTTGGATTTCAAAACAAGCGAGAACCGAGCGTGAGAACACAGGGACATAAGAGTCGGCACCTGCAGAAATAGAAGGGGCAGCCCCTCCTGGGGCTGGTGTCAGGGGACATGACTTTCCATCCATCTTTCTCGGAGGCTGACGTTTTGCAGAAATTCTTTCGAAGACTTTTGGTGCCGTCCTTTCTGCCGGCAGACGGCTGGGCGCGCCGGGACAGACGGATGCCCGGCCTTTACCTCCCCTTTCCTTTTCCGCATACGTAAACCGAATATGAGGTCGTAACCCATATCTCACCGCCATCCCTCCTTCTCTGGCCACGGACCCACTTTTTTGACCCAGCTCCCCACGGGGTTGGGGAGGGGTGTGTTGGAGTCGATGCTCAGCGCGGTTCCCAAGGGTCCTG
>NW_008237681.1:8005015-8005740 GCF_000691975.1 Corvus brachyrhynchos
CTGCGCTCTCGCCGCCGCGGGTGCGGGGAAAGAGGCGGTGTCCCGCGGGGCGCTGAGCAGGTAGGGCGGCCCGCACCTCTGGGAGCACTCCCGGCTCTCTGCCCGCGGAGCTGAAAGCCAGCGCCGCTTATTCCTCACTTATTCCTGACTCCCCCTTCTCCTCCTCTCCGTGGTCATATTTCTCGTAATTCATAAACCACTTATCAAGTTTCCTCTGACACTAGAGGCTGACTCCGGTTTAGCACCTCGCACTCCATCACTCACCCTGCCGGGGTTTCCCTCTTATCCCAAGAAGTTCTTTCTCCCTATCGCTTAGCCGGTGTGGACATATTGATTACATCGCCTATAAATCATTTGCGCTCACTTACTTACCGCTGCATGTCCCCTTGCAGGCAAGGCTGGCGAGTACGGCTTCGTGGGGCAGCCCAATACCGTCAGAACTAACTTCACCACCAAGCAGCTCACCGAGCTGGAGAAGGAGTTTCATTTCAACAAATACCTGACCAGGGCCAGGCGGGTGGAGATCGCGGCCTCCCTCCAGCTCAACGAGACGCAGGTGAAGATCTGGTTCCAGAACCGGCGGATGAAGCAAAAGAAACGGGAGAAAGAGGGGCTGCTGCCCATCTCCCCCCCCACCCCCACGGGCTGCGAGGAGAAGGCGGAGGAGTCATCGGAGAAGTCCTGCTCCTCGCCCTGCCGCGCCTCGCCCGCCTCCTCCGCCTCGT
>NW_008237681.1:8005758-8009876 GCF_000691975.1 Corvus brachyrhynchos
GCTCGCTCCCCTGCTACCTCCGCCGCCCCCGCCGCCGCCCGGCCCCGGGGGTTCCGGCTCCGCCGGGTCCCGGCGCCTTGGTGCCAGGGGATTTTCTTCCCGGGCCCCCTCTTCCTTTTCTGCTGGAGGAGCTGTGTTGGCACACGCGTCTCCCTCCTCCACTGTAAGGACGTTCTATCGAGCTTCCCTGAGTGAAAGACAGGTTATTTAGGGTACATAACCTCACAAAGAGATGCACTATTGCAAGTGTTTACACGACTTATAGGACTTTCATCCCCTTAATTTAATGTATTCTTTGTTCGTGTCAATGAGTTCGTTGCTTGTAAATACTTTGTCCGAGAGATTTATCTTTTTACAGATTTTTCTAGAATGATGTTTCGATTATCAGGTTAAGCAGGGTGAGTGCATTCGCCAAACTGGATCCATTTTTATATTGGTAAAGCAGACGACCGTATCAAGTAAATGTCTTAAGCTCAAGCAGATACCTCAAAAAAAGTAGCGCTATTTCTTTAAATGTGACAAACAAGGCTTCAATTGCACTAGGTTTTTTAAACCTTACCCGGTGTGCTTGCTCCCTCTCCTTTTCCCCCTGCCCCGAAAGCTGTGTTGGATTACGCTCAGCTAAAGGGTGCAACCATCCAAAAGACCTTGCCTCTTCCTATTTTCATATTAACCTTCCTTTAGACTCGATGTCTTTTCAAACTACTCGTGAATGTGACAAATGGCCAAATGAATGTATAATTTCTGTGGTTGGTGTCCAGACCTTTGCATGACGCACCGTGCTTTGCTGTACTGCGGGTACACTGAGTTCTATCAGTTGTCGTGTGTGAGCAAAATGTCCTCCTGATTTTTCTGTACAATCATGAAAGGCACTGTGATTCCACTAGTGGTGGAGTCCAGGGCAGGATTTACGGGTCCTTATAATGTCTGTAATAAATATATTCCACTTTCAGGTAGCCCTCGTCTGCCTACCTCTGCGTGACGTCAGCGCTGAGTCACAGGCTGGGCTCAGCAGTTTTGTTTCCCTTACTTTCTTCTACTGGGTTTTTTCCAAGGGGGAAAGGGAGTGAGAGTCTCACAGCCTTACTCCTCCTGTGTTGTTTTGTCAGGGTAAGAGCTCTGGCTGCCCAATCTGAGTTCTTACACAAAACTTCTTCCTCTCCTATGCTAAAATAATATTATTTTTAGAAAATATAAGGCCCTTCTCTCCATTCTCTGTAACTGGGAGGAATTTATGATCCCAATCTATTTCTGAAGCACAAACAGGAGAACTTCCTGGGTCAAGTGCTAACCTTTTCACCTCGGGATGGATGCTGACACTTAAATAAATAGAACACCCTTCAAAAGCAGAAGCTCTCTTCAGCCAGTCTTTCCTCACACTGCAGGCCCCTCTCCAAGGACTCAACATTTAGTTAGCCTGGGCACTAAGCTTGTCTGTCTTCTCTCTCCCATCGCAGGCTGCTATCCCCAGCGCTTGATGGGGTGCCAAGGTGGGAGATTTTGTCCCACTGTGTTTTTGGCGTTAATCCCAGCCCGTTCCCCCGTCCCTCCCTCTCTTTTTATTAATTTACTTATTTTTTCCCCCGTGTACAAGAGCAAGCTCTCGCAGGTAAATATAGTAAGTATTCCAAAAAATGTCAAGTGAACAGCAGGTCGGGAAGGGAGAGGAGCCTCTGTGGGGAGAACCTGGGTGGCAGGACAGAGCAGAGGCATGCTCAGCTGGACAGGGGGTGTCTCAAGGCACTGATGCCACTTGAATTACAACGCAAACACGCCTAACATCTCCTTCAGCCGGCCCAGCTGCGGGAAGTGCTACCGGGCTTCTCCTGGGGCTGGGCTGCCCACGCAGGCTTTGCTTTGCGGGATCGGCAGAGAGTCAACGAAATTTTCTTCACTTCAGTGTCAAAAGACACATACCCTGATTTGCAAGGCGCGGCGGCCATATCAAGAGCCGAGCTATCTGCAAGGGAGCAGGGCTGTCTCCAAAGGCTCCCGCCGATGCCTCTATTTCTTTCATTTCCCCGCCTGCCATATACTTTACCTTTTGTTTATTAGTGTAAAGCCACAAAGCAAAACAGATGGCCTTCTTCCAGAGTCTTGGATGTGTTAAAGTGGCATTTACATGCCAATGAGGGCATTTCAATATCGAAATCTGGATCTAAACATTGCTGAAATCCGGATCTACAACTCGCTTCCACCGGTGTTGACTTAATGTGTTAGAAAGAGCGGCCATAAATTACAGCCTAAATACGAGAGACGAGACTCTTGTCAGTGCGTCAATGAGCGATTCGCGGGCAAAGAATCCCATCTCCTTCCAAGCCCAAACCCCACTTATATATATATACACACATAACATATATATATATATATATATATACACATATATACACACACACACACACACATATGTATATGTAATACGTATATATATATTTTTTTTTTTCCCCCTCAATCATAATGTATTTCAAGCAAAGACGCTCCAAACCTCCCGATCCTGTCTCATTTTGCTAGCGTTAATACTATTTCGATACTATCAGCCTTTGGGGTCAGGGGTGCGGGGAAGAGAAATGAAAATCTCTATCTTATAGTTTCTACCACAGAAATATCCCTAAAACCCCGCCACAGAGTGCGTTCAATGAAGACACTAATTTACCCTGCAGCTTGTAAGGATTTTTTTTTTTTACACCTTTTAAAATTAAAAAAAAAAAAAATTCTCTAGCGTCTCAGGGGGAAGAATGAGGGAAAAAAAACCAAACCGTCTCATCAAAACCCGTCAACACAAATAGCATTCAAATGTCAAACGGAGTTTAGTATCTTCCTATCATACTTAAGGCCATTTCTGCTGTTCACCTTTAAAGTTTACTTTTGGAGGCTATTGAGATGCTTTGGTGTTTTCCTCTGGGGCAATCAGATTGAAACCGATCAATATTTACTCAGTCTGAAAGGGCTGTTGAAAAGGCAGCTAACAACAAACTGCTTAGCTGCTCTCCCCTCTTTAATCTCAGGTTCACCGAAAGTTCAAGCAGAAATGAATTCCGTGATGGGTCACTTTAGAATAAATCCCAGTAGTTAATCTCACAGCCTTGATAAAGGCAACAATTACAGAGTCATCCCTCTCCCTCTCTCTCTCGCTGTCTCCCCGACAGCAGCAACTTTCCTCTCATTTTTGCCCAGCACATTTTTACTAAATTTTAACCGCTTTCCGCTGTTTTGTGGAGACAGCAAAAACTCGGCATCTCCCCCGCGCCGCATCTGACACTCAGGCGGGTATCCCCGGCGAGAGGTACCGGAGTGCGGGAAAAAAAAAAACATCCCGCAAAGGACCGGGCATTTTCAAGCGGGGGTCCGGAGGCAAAGGGAGGGGTGCTTGGGGCTTTCTCCTCAGCAGTGATGGCGGGTGGAAAGGGACGGCTGGAGAGGCACCCGGCAGCTGGAGGCGCTGGTGGAGCCGTGCTCCCCTCTCCATCTTGTATGGGAAAAGAGTAGAAATCAGGGCAAAACGCGATAGACGTCGCCTTTAATTGCTGGGACTCTTCAAAGGCCAAAGTTCACATAATCATTGCATAAATGCATGCTTAATAGGGATTTATTAGTAACTCTCTAATGGCAGCTCACGTTTGGGCTATAGACTTCAGCGGCTTTTTACCGGCAAACTGCCTTTCAGGAGCGATGCCCCCTCCTACCCAGGAATTGCCGGGGGACCCTGGGAAAAAAACTCCCGCCCGCGGCCCGGGCGGGCCCTGCGCCCGGCGGGAACACGGGGCTGGCATTCTTTATGAGGGGGGGAAAGGGTAGTTTAGGAATGTTTTCCGCATAAGCTTAGGAGCAAGATCTCCTATTCGGTTTTTTTTTTAGTAATTAGCTCTGTGTGATCACAGAAAATTTGTAACCACAAAAAAGGATTACATAAATAATGAGATTAATAATATAGGAATAAACAGATATGTAACGTATTTTGAGAAACCTCCCTTCCTCCCTTCCTCCCTCCCTTCCTCCCTTCCTTCCTTCCTCCCTTCTTTCCTCCCTCCCTCCCTCCTTCCTTCCTTCCTTCCTTATTCCTTCCTTCCTTCCTTCCTTCCGAATTCCTTCCTTCCTTCCGAATTCCTTCCTTCCGAATT
>NW_008237681.1:8009927-8010382 GCF_000691975.1 Corvus brachyrhynchos
TTCCTTCCTTCCTTCCCACTCTTCCTTCCCACTCTCCCGTCCTCCCTCCCTCCCTCCCTCTCTCTCGTCCTCCCTCCCTCTCTCCCTCCCTCCCTCCTTCCCTCCCTCTTTTCCCTCTTTCCATCTTTTTTCTTTCGGTCTGCCTTGCTAACTTTTTCTCTCTTTCTCTCCCTCTTTCACTTTCCCTTTTCCCTTTCTCCTTTTCCAAGACAAACATTCCTCTTCTCCCCCAGGCACACTACTTGGCCGACTTTCATTGTTAACATTATTCTTTTATGGTTTATGTGTCATAAAATATTACAGGTCACAGTTACTTCTGTTTCAAGCTCGGAAAAGACCAATGAAATCAATGGGCGCTCTGGGGAAGAGAAGTCTTCTCTTGTGCCTAGGCATTTGGGAGCAAACTGTGTTGATTTTGGTCGTGCAAGGAGTTCTCTTTGCCATATAACTTCAAG
>NW_008237681.1:8010415-8017810 GCF_000691975.1 Corvus brachyrhynchos
ATGGGTCCGGAGTATGCTTCTTTGCTACTTTTTATAGTTCAGTTACACATTTTAAACCTTTATTCCACATGGAGAATGGTTCAACTATTACTTTTACAGTTATTTTGGCTTTCCAATCTATTTTCCTTGAAAGTATATATCTCACAAAATTAAATCGGGACTACTGATTCTGATAAAAATGTGGTCGAATAATGATCAGCCTCGACTATGACGAAACCGATAGCCAGTTGATGACTTTTCCGAGTGCAAACTCAGCGTATTGCAAAATTTCTCCCGCTCAAGTAAGTAAAAGTAGCAAAAAGAAAAAAAACCAAGTAACCCCAGATACAAGAGAGACAGCGGGAGGTACGAAGCCAATCTCAGTCACAAACTCTCGTGCCTGTGTTCACATCGGTCTCAGATGTGGTGCAGCCAGCGGGAGGCGGAGGGATTAGGAATATGTGGGGACTCATGGAGCGTTTTGCTCACCAGAGTTGTAGGTAGTGTCCGAGAGGTCGAGAGCCAGGGTACGTGCGCGCCCTGCCCCGGTGTTTGCCCCGGTGCCTGTCTCGATGCCCGCCTGGCGTCTCGGCGCTGCGCAGCGGTTCTTGTTTGCATCCGATAAGCTCGGCTTTGCCAAGGTACTTATGCAGTTTCTAATTCTACCCCATGCGGGGTTGTAACTCTTCGCCAGGAAAAAAAAAAAAAAGAAAAGAAAAGGAAAATCAAAAAATAGCAATATGCTATCGACTATTATAAATTAAAAAAAAAAAAAAACCAAACAAAAAACCCCCAAGGAAATACCTATTTTGACTGAACACTTCGCTAAGGCATTTTGTAGGGATCGATTTCATTCGCAGCTGTACTCGTACTTGATCTTCGAGAAATTACTGATACGAGGAAAATTCGTTGTGTGAATTGTAATAACAACAGAGCGGGCTACGACCGCCGGGCCGCTTTGCTCGGCGCCCGGCCCGGGGGCGGCGGGGGAGCGGTACCCGGCTGCCGCGCTCCTCCGCACCCAGCTCAGCCGGTCTCTCCCTCGGGACTCGCCTGCGGGAACGGCAAAAGTCAGGCTAACCCGAGAGATGCCCCGGCGCCCACCCCGTCTCTGCGGGAGGGAGGCTGCGGGCCGGCTGGCCGAGCCTGAGGTGGCACCGCAGCGCTGAGCCGGGGATATCGCTTCTGATGTCCTTTGTCTATTAATACAGCCATCACCAAATCCCGGATAACCTTCCTTTCCCTCTGTCAACACCCCTCCGCTTCAGCCCGTGCTGGGGGAAGAGGGATGGGACCTGCCATCGGGGTCCTGTAGCAAGGGGGTGCCCCTCTTA
Organism: Corvus brachyrhynchos; assembly: GCF_000691975.1. Classification (NCBI taxonomy): domain Eukaryota; kingdom Metazoa; phylum Chordata; class Aves; order Passeriformes; family Corvidae; genus Corvus; species Corvus brachyrhynchos. The sequence continues at coordinate 8,011,729 of NW_008237681.1, forward strand.
GGGGTAACTTGGTGACAGATGTTGACGTTTCTAGGGAGCTCGGTAAACAGAAAGTTGGACTGGACTTTTTCATAGCCCATGTGTTTTTCATCATTCCCCGTCAGGCTCAGACCAAAGGCAGAAGCTTCCCGCTTCACACTCCTCATCCCTTCTCATCTTCAGCAGTCACTCAGCCTCGGTGACAAGCAATAAAGAGCAGAGAAAACACAGGAGACCAGCTTTGTTAAGTAATGAAAAGAGATGGGGGTGAGGATGAGGCTGGTGGTGGAAATAGGGGGCCTCCTCCTCTGCACACCAGTGAGCCCTCAGGTGCAAAGCACACCTGTATAAATCACAGACCCCTTCTGGGAACAGTGGGGGCATACTGGAGAAGTCTTGGAGAAAAACTGCTTGTCCAAACGTCCTACTGCCTTCATAGGAAGGTGAAGGTCATGGAAGGGGCTAAGTCACAGAATGGGAATTTCTACACAGTTTTAATTGAAACTCTTCTGTTCCAATAAAATCAAGATTTTTCTTTACTTTTGCAACTGGTCTATTATCTCAAATAACCCTAGTACAAAGCATCAGTTGCAGTGGAAATATCATCCAAACCCCAATTTATTTTCTTAGCATAGTAGTAAAATATTCCCACTAGCACCTAGCAAAGTAGACACTTGGACCAGATTAGTCTATTTTGGAAGAAATAAAATCACTGCAACACTGCTCTGCACTATCAGTGGATTTAACATCCCTGCATAGTTCTGTGGACAGATGGGTCATAAAACAAAAGGCATTGGTGGGGTAGTGTTGTGTTCTTCATGCTGTGATGGGAAAAAAAAAAGGGTAAAAAAAATAACACTGTCTAGAAACTGAAAGGTGATCCCATCTGAGCTGAGCCATCTGAGAGCCATGCATATTTCACTGCACAAAAATGTTATCTTGGAGGAACACTCCTACCAGCAAACAGTATTAACATGAACAATATGTTTAGACATAGAAGTGGGTATTGCAGACAGGCAGGACCCCATGGGGCTTTGCAGTTCATTACATCTCCCTGTATATTTTATTTTCTGTATTTCTGACATGAGTGCTATGAGGCAAGGCAGTGATCATGGAAATAGAAGGTGAGGCAAAAAGGGTCTGAGAAGACCTGTCTTCAATGACACAGCTCAGATCCCACTGCACAGGAAACATGCAGTGTTTTTCTATATCCATAGGAACATGTATGTCCCCAAGAACTTAGATTTACATAAAAAGGCATTACCCAAGCTTCTTTCAAGTCAGCTCACAAATGGAAAGATTCAAATGTTAGCAGAGGCTTGTACCTGATACATATCTTGGCTTTGAGTGGAACCTACTGTGGCTCATTGCTCAGGGAGACTCAGCTCACCTGAGACCCACAAGTCTGCAAATCCAAAAATTAGCCTCATTGAGCCTGGTAATCCACCAGTAAAGATAAGTTTTCTCTCTTCAGATCACATCTTTCTCACCCCAGGGTTTGAATGGCATTTATACTGTGAAGTATATAAGGAGCACAGCCAAACCCACTGAAAATTCTGCTGAGGACCCTCTAAAAAGACAGTTTTATTGCAAATCAGATGAGAGACTCTAGAAATCCAGAAAATCTCTATGTAATCCCTTTTTTGAACATCATGATGTATTTTGAGCCTTGTTAATCATACAGGGTGACTCCCACTTTTATTGGAGCTGAAAGAAAAGAAGACATAGCTATTACCTTGGGCTTTAGATCAGGCCCTAACTGCAAACTCCACATTCAACAATGGGCAAAAATTTCCCCTTTGCTTTTCACTAAGAAGACAACAGGGCAGACTGTGCACTGAAAGCAGTGAAAATCTAGCAAGAAATCTGATCACAGATCAGGTTTTTTTTTTTGTATCCTGTATGTAAGCAACCACAGATGAATTCTGATTGCAGAAGGGGAAGGCGATGCATTTAAAATATTTGCTTCTATCAGAAAGAAAAAAATTTGTCACCCTGTCCTGCAGGTAGGAATCAAAATAAATGCAAATCTTTGAAGTTTAAATACAAATCTTAGCTGCAACCTGAACTATGATAGTGTTCAAAACATGGGAATGGAGGAGGTCCTTTAGTAACCAGTCTTAACCAGGATAAAATAGAGAATACATAGTGGGACCTTCTTCTACAGATTTTTTTCATTAAAATCAGTGGAGTTTTGCCTTAGAAAATACTCCAGACAGGACTTTTTAGCCACTAAACATTTTTCAATGTGACATTTTACAAATTAAAATAAGAAATGAAAATTAGTTACCACAAATGCAGCATTTAAAGCAACGGTGAGCCCATGTTAACATTGATTTTTCTCTCTGTGTCTCCTCTCTCTTTCTTTATAAAACTTATGTACTCTGTCGATAAAATACCATCCTCTTTGACAATAAATCTGTTGTTTCAAGCTAGGATGCAACCGTTTCCTTTCCCATGTAATTTATAGTTATATTGATTCTAAAGCTGTGGTTCTCTATTTCCCGCCTGTTGTATTAAAAATGAGTTCTAATTGTGAGGCAGATAATCTTTGGTTGAAGGACCTCACAGGGTATTTTAACAGTAGCTAAGGAGATTTAATTTGATTAATAGAAAAATTAAAGCCTTGAATATTTAAAATGATAATTTTCAGTTTAGGAAAAAAAGAGAGACAGACAAAGAAGGGAGGTTAATGGTTCCAGGAAAAGCATTCATAGATCAGCATGAGCAGATGTTCTTTTACTTTTCTGTCAACGTTTCTGGTTTGTTGTGCATATAGAAAAACAAGCTTTTCAACTCTCACCACGATTTCAGCCTGTTGCCAGCTTTGCTTGCCTGCAGGATATCTGCTTATCTCGCACGGGAGCAGGATCAGGCCTCCTCCCCTTTGGTCTAGAAACAAACCTTTCATATGGGCTAGAAGGTTTGTCACGCTCCCCACCCCCCCTCCTTTGCACGCACATTTTCAGCCCTTAGATCTTCATTTCATAAAATTCCTTTCCTCTTAGAGACCGAAAAACTGGCCAGGAGATGAATGGAGGAGCTGAGCAATATTAACTGCATTCAGGTGTGTGTTGGCTGAGATGAACCTGGCCCTCTTCCTTGAGGGCAGGACGCATGTTCAGCCACGTGGGACAGCAATCCCCAGGCAGCTGTAGAGGGTCACCTGCACCCCTGGTGTCTGCACTCAGCATGTAACCTCAGGGTGGGAAGGGTGCTCTTACTACTGTAGGAAATTCCAATAGCCATTTTCCTTGGTGAAGCACCTTTGAGAGCTGCCCCATCTGCTGACATGTCTGAAGTGTCCATGTTGAAGGAGAAGACCGATCTGAGGGTGCACGGGTGTGTCCTTTAGGATTCACGAGAATGAGGCACGTTATTTCATGTTTTTAATCCTTAGAGCAGGTATTTTGTTTAGTGCAATTCCATATTAGTTTGGAACAGCAGCACTAAAAGTGATGGAGTCCAGCCTGAGCCTTAAAATTAGGTTTGTTTGTCTGTAAATATTCTCCAGGGCAAGGAATATATATCAGCCTTTGGAAAAAACAATCTACATTTAAGAAGATTAAATAATCTAAGATGCATTGTTCACATCTCAGAGGGTAGGACACTTTTTTTTTTTATTGTTGTAAAATATTTAGAGTAAAAAAATGCCAGCAGGCATCAAATAGAAGATTTCCTTTAATCACAAAAGCTTAACTCCTGCTGTATTTGTGCTATATAAAAACGCCTAGTAGTTTCAATGGGGAGTTTCTCAGAAAAAGGGCTGTGGAAGTAGCCGCAGAAGTCACACTACTCATGAGGTGAACACTATCTGAACTCAAAAGAAGAGGGAGAAAGGAACGAAGTCCATCAGCAGCACTGTCTTGGGACATACCTGCTTAATGTGAGTTTGTCCAAAGGCAGGCACTGTGCTCTGCTCCAGAGATCCTGTCAGCTGGATCTGAAGGACATTCCTTGAGCTGTCATGTGAGAACATCCCTTTAATTGTGAGCAGGAGCATGTGTGGTTATCCAGAATGCCACTACTGAAAAATACTGCTTTTTCTTGTCCAGCAAAATGAATTCTAGATGCACTCATAAGCTGAGGAGCTGCAAAATTTCTTTTTAGGAAAATGGAGGAAATGAATTCCTCCTTGCATCCATTGTACTCTCCTACTTAAAAGAATATTAAGAATAAAGCTTTATCTAGATGTTTCCTAGGTACTTACCCACAGCTATGAGACAAGCTCTTCAGCATCTCTTCACTGGTGATCCAAGCCTTTCCAGTTTTCCAGACTTCATGAGCTTATGTTCTCCAGCCTTTGGCACAGTTCTTCCATTTCTACAGTCTAGGTTAGGATGAAGGTGGTCAAAAGGGCAAAGCGTGTGTGAGGAAGGAAGATGGACAACTGTGGAGGGGCTCTGCTGGACACGGCTGCCACTGTCCCCAAGAATATTGGCTATAGAGCAGTGGGGTAGCTGAAAGGAGAGACTGTTGCCCAGGAGTAGGGGCAGGAGTAGGTGCAGAACATGGAGAGGAGAGTCCTCAGTGGTGATACCTCATCCTTTCCCAAGCAGTGTGAAATTCTATATTACATAGAGAGGCATTTCAAGTTACACTTTACATGACCACCAACAGGATTGCTATTCTTTAATGCATTTTTAATTCCTCAAGGTTTTTTCTTCCAGGTTTTTGCACTCTTTAGCTCAGCTACCATCACCCATGGTTTTATGCTTTTGAAGGAGCATAAAAGCTTGCTTTTCTTTAAAAGGCGTGTGGATATCATGATAGAGAATGAATGACTTAAAGATTTTTTTAAGACATTTTTCACAGAAGATTGATTCCTTCCTTCCTTCCTTCCTTCCTTCCTTCCTTCCTTCCTTCCTTCCTTCCTTCCTTCCTAATGGGAAAATATTTCCCTTGTCACCCAGGTGTGACTATAAGATATATGTACTTCCATCTCCTTTCTGGAATGCCCTGCCAGGTTTATACTGGGGTGTGTGGGAAGGAAAAGAGTCTGTACAGTTTCCTTCTCAGTGTGAGGTTTGAAAGTGAGGCTTTGATCTGAGCATTGATAACTCTGCTGAGGGTAAGGGTGGTGTTTTATTGTCATTGGATGCTTGTTTGGTGTTTGCTGATTTCATGTCTTGCCCCAATTTCTTCAGTCTGGAATTCACAGACTCAGACTTCTGCTGCAGGGAAAACATGGAAATTGTTTTTTCCCTTGTCACAATGTGTTCTGTAATAGTTGCCTCCTTTTCTGCTGTCTTTTCTTCTGCTTTAATATCTTTAATAAGTGTTACCATCTGCTTGGGTGCTGGGTACTACACATTGTGAGCAAGGCCAAGAGTTTCTGAGGGGCTGGAACAGTGTTGTTTACTATTAGGCATAATGGAGATTATTGTCTTTGCCTGGGGCAGGTGTGCTGTGGCTGGAACAGACATAGAAATGCAGAACATGTGCTGGGGTTCAGCTATTTACAGTTTTCTTAAAGGGAGGTTTGGCTGTTGATGTGTTGGTGTTTACTTAATATGCAGGGACTCTTTTCTCCTGCCATTCTCTGGCCCCTAACATGCTTAGCCTTAGAAAGACAAAACACATTGTGATGCTACTAAGTGGTCAAAAGACACTATCAATTTTAGATGCGATAGGTACATGTCAGAATCAGAATAATTAACTGGAATGACAATCCTGTTAAATGTGTTTATGCCATTGCACTGGTAATAAAGCATGTGTAAATTTACAATTAAGGCCTGTCTTTCTTCTATACCTTGGAGACTAGTGACAAACATTAAGAAGTTGTATAGCTGCAGAAGCTGAAGAGAGGTATTTATCACAATAAAAACTTTAGGTGATGCATTTCCCAGATTATCTGTCCTTCCTATGCAAATACTCTTTTTGCTGGAAATTTCAGGCTAAGTAATAATTATATTTCTGATCTGAAGGGTGATATTTCACCCCCTGAATTATTGTTTTCATTTGCAAGATGGATGAGAACCATATTGTTAACTACCTTGCATAAAGGTATTTGAAGTAGCTCCCATTTCACATTATGCATCGAGCTGCACTTTCTTTATATTGAGTGCACTGCACATTGCAGATCCACAGAGAAATTTTCAGG
>NW_008237681.1:8017863-8025015 GCF_000691975.1 Corvus brachyrhynchos
GGAAAGCATCAGCACAAGTAAGATAAAGGTGATTTAAAGTTCGTCTGTGAGTCAGGCAGAGAACTGACAGCCATCTTTAACCAGCCTGACCCTGGGATGACCCTGAGCTCAGCTGGTTGTGAGATAGTTGGGTCTATTATGGGACAAAGGATCATATGTCTGACAGGATGCAGAGAACACATTACAGGATCACAGCTGAGTAACAGTGCAAGACATAACGTACATTTATTTGACGAACAACACAAGCAAATCTTGCCAAGAAAATTTAATTTCAACTATTTTGTTTATTTCAAGTCAATCTCTTTCTGCTGCCTATTTCAAGAAATTAATACAGCTTTTTCTCTTCTAGGAATGAAATAGATGATCACGCTAGTGAAATTTATAAAGCATGCAGAATGTACACTGATAAATTGTTATAATGGGGTTCCACATATCTACTGTATTTCCCTCCCATGTGGGCTCAATCTGCATCTATTCAACATTAAACTTCAAACGTCTTTGCCTACAACCACATATAATTTGGTCAAGTGAGATTGGAAATGTCTGACCTAGTGCAGCAGTAGCTAGAGAGAGAGCTGTGGGCTTGAAACTGCATGCGGCCTTGTAAGGGCGTAGCTGCACTCCTGTGAAAAGTGCCAGGAACCCAAAATTTTGGCATGGCAGCCTTCTCAAGAAGGGGGAAAAATAACCAAGCAGACTGATAGGCTGAACTTCCTTCACTTCTAGTTTCAGAGATAATACTGTGGCAAGGGATCTGATATCCTCAATTTCAGCACTGGGAAAAGGGCTGACAGAGATATGGAGAACCCATATAACCTTGTACATAAAGAATTAGATCAGCTCTACTAGCCTCTCCACTGCAGAGCTCATCATGTGCCGTGGAAGGGAATGATTGTTGGGCTGAAGATATGGAAGGCAAGGCTGGGGATTGCTGGGGCTTGCCTGGTTGGTTGATCAGGCATTATGCAATGTGCCCTGACCCTGTTGCCGACCACACCAGGTCTCTGTTGTGGAGGAAAGGGAGAGTGGTATCTCATTGCTAGTGTGTCAAGCAAGAGAGGTGGAGTGATGGGGAAAGAGGTCAGTACGTCTGTCAAATGACAAGACTCTTGTCCCCCTGCGAGGGAGGTAGGACCACATCTGCCACAACTCCTGGCAGTGCTGTGCCCCTGTCCCTCTGCTGCCCCAAAGCTGCCATCCAGCATCACCAGGCAGGAGGCAAAAGCTTCAATCAGCAGAAGGAAAATTGAGAGTTAACCCCCTGCCCTTCCCGCGACCCCCACCACCGATGTGGAGGGGTGATGAGAGAGGGGGGATGAAGAGCTGCACCACAGGCAAAGCTGAGAGCAGCGCTTTACCTCAGCCAGCTTTCATGGGGACGGGGGGTTAATCTGCTTCCCAGGCTCTGTTGTCAGTAGCCACACGTCCTATTGCTCCAGGCAGGCTTGGATCTGGCTCAGAGTCCTATACAAACAGCTCACTCTTTACAGAGCTACTGCGCTGGGTGACCTCTTCTAATGTATTACTGGTTTATATTTGTGCTGATTGCTTCCAAAGGGGAAATGACATGAAGTGAATCAGTGTGACCTCATTAGCGTGGCTCACACTGCTAAATGGATGACCACCATTAGGAAGGCTCTGTTGTGGCAGTGCTTCCATCGTGTTACCTGTGGATAGTATCATCATCTTGCTATAACCTGCTGCAAAGATTTATGCACTATGCTAACTTGCGAGCTGCAGCTGCTTTCTGTCTTATAAATATTGACTTCTGTGCCAAAAACAACAACTTGGTACAACAGGAATTAATCTTCTGCTTGACTGATGCATCTTTACAGACCAGTTTGTCTTTAGAAAATAGAGCTCAAGAGAGTTTTATGATTTAGAAAAATACTTTGTGAGTTGATTTAAAATATAGGCTGTGATAAGCAGAGGCATCATTAAAGTGACATGGGGGCTATATTTTGCCTTCTAGATTTTCCTAACCATGCCATCTGTTTGTCATCTCGACTTGCGTGAAATTTTAAAGAAATTGCCAGACTCTGGGTCCTGAATCTTTTCTGTATGTTGTGGTTTCTCAGATAATTTATCTATCACACTATTCAAATGGTTTTAATTATCTTTATTATTATTATTATTATTATTCTAATTTAAAAAAAGAAAAAAAATCTTTAGTCAATCTGATTTATCAGAAAACTTGGCAATGTCCTCTGTTGGGGAAGATGAAACAGGAAAGTCTTATAAATATGATTGCCTGACAAAAGATTTTGGGAATATGAAAAATATAAGCGACATCGAAATGAAAGCCGCTTTTGAAATACCAAGTCTTAGTTACTGAACAACTGGAAAACAATGGTATGGCCGACTGAAGGTAATCCCCTCTTGATTGAACAATACCCTCTCCTTGCAGGCAGGTCCAAGGGTCAGAGCAGACCCTACTAGCTCAGCAGAAGGGGTCCAAAGAGTAGTTTTTAGAAGTTAAGATGTAACACTCTATGGTAATATAAGAACTCTTATAGGCTGTATGTAAATGCTATAGGATTTGTATCTTGTATTAGATTGGTTAGTGACAATTAGAATATTCAGTACAGAAGATGATTTATTGTATTGTAACCAGGACTTCACCACTCCACTATCACTTCTTCATTCTCACTCTTACTCTTACTACTTCTTCTTCACTCTCTTTGCTCTTACACTCTCTCTCTCTTACCCGCTTACTCTCTTGCTCTCTTGGGCCTGCTCAGAGCTGAGTCTGGCAGCTCTGAGCAGTGCCCCTATACCCACGCCCTTTGCAATAAACCGCATGGTCCCAGATCTGCTTATAGAGATCTCCTGACTGAACCCCATAACCTACAGTCCTCCACTGACAGAGGACACCTTTTGTCCTCAGGAAGAGCATTACAGTGCCAAGGGAGGCAAAGCACATCTCCCACCTAATGTTAGACACTAGGATGAGGTTGCAATACTGCAGAATTCTGGAGTTGACAGTAAATAACAATGTACAAAGTCAGGGTCCTAAAAGATTAAAAGACAAGACATCAGCTTATCTTAACCAAGATCCTTCTAGGAAGACTTGTGCACTCTAATGCCTAAACAAAGGTATTTTACTGTGCAAAGGAACCATTGAGGATATTTGATCTGAAGATGAACTCACAGTATTTTGACAATTGCCCTCTGTTGAAGTTCAGGTGTTCACGGCTCCAATTACAGGCATTTTTTGTAAGCCTGTCCACACTACACATGACAGTGAGAGAAAGTGAGTACTCCCTACTGCAACAGAATTTCTGACTTGATTATGCTCTTATGTATCATGTGAAAATTAGAAAGGTGGTGTGGTTTAGAACAGTATTGACTCAGATATGTTACCATGTATTATGGTATTATACTCCAGAGGCCAGATCTGATGGACTTGCAACTGAATTTTTGCTCAGATGGAGACTTCCGTGCTGGCTCTCTAAGAGTTTTTGTAAAGCTCATTGCCATGCATCCCTGAATAAGCGGGCTGGTGGCAGTAACTCCACTCCTGGGGTGAAATTTTTATCTCCAAAATGGAGCCAGTCACTGGGTTTTCTCACAGTCCTCACCCAGGCAGCTGTTTGGTTTGTGCAATGTCGCAATGATGCTTTCAGAGTCACTAGCTTATACTCTCCACACTGAAATACACCTTTAGGTCAGTAAAATTTGTGGTGAAATACCAATAACCACTGTGGGGTGGAACCACAAATAGAGAGCTGGTCTGGCTAAGGCTGCCACTGGTATGAGATTTGAGAAATCCTAGACCGCAATCCCTCTGAAGGCTGAAGTAATCTGAATGGCCCATGTTGGTTATCCCACACCAATGGTTATTTTTGTCATAGATATAAGGTTTATACATCTCAGAAAAAAAGAACAATGAGAAATGCTACAGGTGCATAATATCTAGTCTTTTAGAAAGCTTACTTGTTATGTAGTGATATTAAGGATTTGGGTTTTACATTTGATAAACCAGAAGCTTTTTTCTTTTATAGCTGATTCTTGTGCTTGCTCAGTGTTTAAGAATCCAAGCAGGTAGATGTTTGCTCTGGCTGAGCTGTTTGGTAGTCTCAGAAATGGACTTTTAAAAATTTTCTGATGTCTTATCCATTGGAGATGGATATCCTCATGCACTTAAAATTATGGTGCTGAAAGTCTTCAAGAGAAGAGTTGTTTTTCCCTTCAGAGGAGACAGCTAGACAAAGTAAACCAACACTGAATTTTAAGCTTCATCCCTGAATGGCTCCCAGTAATGCAAATATTCTCATATGGGAAAAGAGTATTTATTTTGTGGTCAATCCTCTAAAAAAACAACTGAACTGATTAAAATCACTTTCAATCAATAGGAATTGTAATCAGTGGGAATTTTCATCAATAGGACTTTGAAATTGTTAACTGAGAATTCAATTTCTGCTGTGATTATAAGCTCCACATCTATTTAATCACTTCAGGTGCAATGCTGTTACTAGGAAAAGGTTCATTCATAGCAAAGGACATATAATTGAAGCATTTTAATATATAGTTTCAAATTGTGGCAGTGATTAGTTTACAAAAAAAATCTTCTGTAACTGACTGATAAACTGTGCATCTAATTATAAATATGCCAAAGCACAGATGGGATCTTCAGTAAATACATGTTCATACCGCACATTAAGGGATTCATATTAAGAAAATGAACATATTTTGAACTCTAGAAATGATTAACGTATGGAAAGTAACATGAAGCTGTAGTTTAGATCTGTTAAATCACAGACATCAGACTCCAACGTAGGAAACCTTATGATAGCTTAGTCTTAATTCCAAAGTCAAACCTATAAAGCAAAGGGTCTTTAGTTCATTTTTCAACACCTTCCACAAATGGGATACTGATCAACAGCAGAGTAGTAATTGCTACTGGTTTTCATTTACAGAAAGCAAACCCAGACACTGGCACTTGGGCAGCACTCTGGGTCTGTGGGCTCATCAGCAGGAGCTGTGACTGAAGGCTCAGAACTGGCCAAGATCATGTGAACCCTCACCTCGTCTACAAAAGTTGCCTGCTCTGTCAGTGTAGCTGTCTGTGCTCCTGAGGGCTGGGTTGCCCTGACACTTTGTGTTATTTCAGGAAATTATGATTTTATTACACACTGGGCTCAATGATACCTTTGTTTCTGAGAAGGCGAAGGTTTTGTAGAAAGGGTTTCCTCCTTATTCAACTTTAATCTTGAGATCTTAATCAAACAAGCAGATCAGAGTCAGTGATACACGGACAATGTTTCGTGTTTTCATGGCTCTCTTGAGGCATAGTCCGCTAATATTTCAATCCCTGACAGCACTGGTAGTTTTTGGTGTGTGTGCTACTTGATATTACTGATTTGCTTAGGCTCTGATGTCGCATGCACTTGTGATTCTGTCCCAGAGGTATGAAGCCAAGCACAGGCATTTATCTGGATTTCTGGATTAAAGAAAAGCTAAGAACAGGTATCCTGCTTCTTCAGGCACAGCTGAATCTTAGGTGGCAGCTGAGCCCAGCTCTGTGCCAGTACAACTGCAAGAGAAAAAGACTTCTGACACACTCTGCACAAGGTATGCAACCCTCAAGTTGCCTGAAAAATCTGCTAGGACTATGAGTTGTCCATCAGAGTGGATGAGGTGAGCATTTTTTGTGTTGGAGATTCAGCACAGTCATTCATTTAAATTTAGGAGAGGAAGGAAAGATCTTTCCCATTTCTGCTTCTCCCTCCTCACTTTCCTTTTGCTGTATTAAGGTGAACCTGAATGAGACTGCTAGCAGAAAGCCAGCAAAAAGTGAGTGGAAGACTTAGCCTTGAGCCCTGCTCATGCTGCTCTGAAAAAGTTGAAATTTGTTTTAACTGGAGGCCATGGCAAGGGCAAAGGCAGAAGCAGCATTTCCCCAGGTGTCAGGGAAGTCACTCTTGGCATGAATTCTTTTTCACCCCTCAATTTCAAATACTTACAAATTTCTCCCAAGCTCCTTTAGGGCTGAAAACTTTGATGCTTGATCTCAGCTCATAAAAGATGTTTTCTTCTGCTGAAATCTGGAGGAAAATTCTTTGATCAAACTTTGAATCACAGAAGAGTGAGACAGTGAACCTTCTTACAGACTACAACTTAAGCAAGCAAGCAAGCAAGCAGAGATGCCTCAGAGAAAATGATATCTAGTTTTGACATCTGAATGTTCTTTTGTAAAGGCTAATGTCCTACCCCAGATGCACAAAATTCAAGAAATGCCATGCACAGAAGAATCCTATGTAAAATCTCAAGTTTGTAAAACAGTGGTGAGAAACAATTTCTAAGTGTACATGGGAAAAGTATTCCTTTGAGAAACACAAACAGAGGCAAACCCTCTAGTATGACAGCCTGGGAACTGGAGAAGCACTGTCTATTCCATTTGGCTGAATGCCACACTGGGACCAGAGTGCTGTGGGGGACTTGGAAATGCCTTCAGATGGACTCATCTCAGCCTAGTGAGGACTTGCCCATCCCATATAACTGATGGTCTTTTTGGAAATCAGATCAAGCCCTGAATTTTAATAACTGCCTTATGCACTCAAAATGATCCAAGCAATGCATTTGCTACTAGTGTTTGCTGCATTTAAGCAGTAAGTTTGCAGCAAATATCTTACTGTTGCATTTCATATTTATTTTAAAATATCTCGATAATGGCCTTAAAATCAGTTTAAATCTTCTAACACTTTAAAGTGATGGTTGAACGAGGAGATGGCAGGAGTGTATCTCAATTGCCAATAGGGATCCACAGACATGGCTGGATTTGGGCTTTACACTGATAACCACTTCTCTCTGATCCAATAGTGAGTGTGGATGCCTGCTTAACAGGGCTTTGGGATGTCCAAGCATACAAAGGTGCTGTTAGCCACAACATTCCCCTCCCTGTGTGTTACTGGTGGCAGAAATTCAGTGAGCTTTAATCTTTTTTGTCTGATGGGTCATCTAGATCTGGGCAGATATTTATATGGATACACAGATTCTATTTGAATTTCAAGTACTTGTCCTTCATAAATCACCACGTTGATTTTGGGGTTTTTTAAGCTATGAGGTGCTAAGCATATTCTGATGGCTTGATTTAATATGGTGCCAAATAAAAGCTGGTAAAAGAGCTGATGCCATAAAATAACACCAGCA
>NW_008237681.1:8025192-8026539 GCF_000691975.1 Corvus brachyrhynchos
AGCAGGAATATGTAATGAAAGCAAAGTAATAATGTTTATAAAATCAAGGCTTATCATGCTGTGTAAAGCAAGGGTCTTATTTCAGCTGTATTCAAATCTGGACTCTTCTCACTTGTTTTGTCTTAATAAAGAAAACAGTCTCATACTGGCAAATAGAGCAATCCCTATTGAGAATAAAATGCCTGTTGTTGTCATAATGGATCTCCGTTGACACATTTAACAGCTTGAATGTATACATTTCAGACACTATAACTTACACTAATTAATCTTTATTACATCGTTAGTGCCTTGTAAAAAAAATCAACAAGCAGAACCTCTGCAAGAACAAGTCATTGTTCTGCCTGATCTTACTAAAGTTAAACTTTATTTTGAAACAGAGGTGCTCTAAGAACCTTATTCACTGACTGGATAAACCCAGGCAAATGAAATGCTGTCCTCCATCCTTTAGAGTATAAATACAACATATTCTTATCTGATAATGAGTTACGGGTTTCTGTGTTTAGAATTCAGAGGATTACTAAAGAGATTATCTGATCTGTCAGTCAAACTGATATCTTGATGACTTGGAATACTGCAACAGATTTAGCAAAGTGTCTTTGCTCTAATGCTCATTCTGGATGTCACGGTTAACCAACATCTTAATTACATACAATGAATAATCTCTCCAATGGCTTATTATACTAATACAAGTCTCAGGAGTGACATATCAGCATTGTACATAGCTGAGTCACTTAAAACTTCAGGGCCCCACAGAAGGACTGCTATAATAAAGAATTCAGTAAGCCTTACACATACTGAGTTGAATGAATTTGATTATGCCATGCTTTGGAAACTAAGCACCCTTCAGCCAGTCCAGGGGTCTCAGATGACCGTAAAGAAAGTCCAGGTACAGCAAGCACATGGCCAAATACTTGGCCACAGAAACTAGATAACTGAAGTTGAAATAATCTGCTGGTATCTACTGCTGCTACTATACTGATGCATGTGGTGAACAGAAAAAGCCACAGCACAGTCAGCTGAAAGAAATTTTTCTCATTAAGTACTGGCCTGCATCCAGGTGTCTAGTAGGGCCTGGAGGCTTTGCAATGCCCTACTGGCCTCTGGGCTAATAGACTAATGAATTGGCAAGCTCACCTGCCTTCTTTACCTCGTCCTCTCTGCTTTCCTGGATCAACTTTTTGTTCTCATCCCTCCATCTGTCTGCTCTCTCACGTAAGAGGAGGGACATTTTAATGAGGAAAAGAGGACTCCCCAGGTAGTGATGGACACTCATCTGCATGCTACCTGAGCACCGATGGTGTGGAATAAATGGTATTTTGCACTCACAGCTGTGTAATTTTTTTTGAG